>NC_041403.2:159016457-159339997 GCF_900747795.2 Erpetoichthys calabaricus
TATCTATCTATCTATCTATCTATCTATCTATCTATCTATCTATCTATCTATCTATCTATCTATCTATCTATCTATCTATCTATCTATCTATCTATCTATCTATCTATCTGAGGTGCCAGGCAGGAGCCTACCCTGGCAGACAGGGTGCCCACTCATTTACACACACACACACACACACACCTTGACACACACACTCACGCAGGTCCTCTTTAGTGTTGCCTACTACTCTGAATTTTTTCTCATCTCTCTGCATCAACACCAAATGTGCATTTTGTTACTCCCTCGTATCGAGTGCCAGCTGTTCAACATGCTTTGTTTGAAGATGAATTTCACAGACTGGGCACAATTTTTACAAACTGAGTTATGGCCAACGAGGTCAAGCAACATGTTTATGTGTAACAGGTGAATGACCGGTGAATGCTGCCCCAGCACTCTGGTCTATGGACTTTGGACTTGGTTATCTAAATAATTCCTGCCGATGTGAAGCTAAACTGATGCAAACCACTTTTGGACCCAGACGTGTTGCTTTTGGACAAGGTCCAGACAAGGACTGGAAGAACGTCGAGGTCCAGTATAAAGAGGCCACCTCTTCTCAGACACAGAGATGGAGTCGGGAGGTGGTGAATGAAGATAACTTGAACTGTGCTTGTAATTATACTTTATTTGAACCCTTGGCCATACCTGTGCACTTGTGTCTGGAGTCTGGGGCTCTGAGGTGTCCCACAGTGGTCCCGACTGAAGAGCTTTGCCTTTATTAAAAGGTGTGACAACCACGATTCATTCCTAAGAGCCAGACGGCTGTATGTGATGTGGGCAGATTTCACTGTAAGTGGAATTATTTAGTCAATTGGCACACGTATTTCAACTCTCTATGCATACTTTCATGTGTACAGACAGGCAGGATGCAATAAAGGGAAAGGAAGCACCTGAATCCCTGTGCTCCTCCTCTTATATGACCCTTCCTGAGCCAGCGCTTTAAATCTGCCACATGGAAGTTCGTGTTTGGCTGAATTCAAATTGGGGCACACCATGAAAGCCCTACTTACAAATATGGTGGATCTTTCTAAGCATACCCTCTGGGTCCTTCACATCTAAATCCCTCAGTTGGCTAATCCCAGGCAGCAGGGCTTAAAATACCAAAAGCCTCCCACACAACCTCCCTGCGGCCCTCTGTCTCCTGCCATCATCGTCTACCCGCTTGGGTCAGAGAAGCTTCAAGCTGGACACCCAGAGAGACTGGCAAGTGATGGCCTGCAGGAGAAACGTTCCTCCACGAGACAGCTGCGGTGAGCTGCGTCAAGAACTCCGAAGTACTCACATGGCGAGAAGTCGGGCCACGGTGGTTCCAAATCGATCGAAAATGTAGCCAGCAGGTAGCGTCATGAAATTGTTCATGAACGACGAGATGGTGAAGATGAGGGAAAACTGCTCGTCTTGGGCACTGCATCTTTCTGCATCTGAAGGAAGAACAAGAAAAGAGACGCACCGTCAAAAGTGGGCAGAGGGTCTCGACTTGCAGTCTTCACCTCCGTTATCCATTCAGCTGCTCCCTTTCTTTTTTTTGTCTTTCAGCAGATTAACTAACAGAAGTAAATAAAGCAAGTAGACTCATCCAGTCAAATAAAAATCAAAACTCTGGGATCTGAGACGAAAAAGGAACAAATTGTCCACCTCAGTGAGGACCACACTGCTTCAGCTTGGACAAGAAAGCCTGGAGCTGAACTGCTAATGCCTAAGGAAGGCCTGGCAATGTCTTGTCATCAATGGCACAGACGACCGACTTTAAAATTAATTTAGCAAATCGGATTGGTGAATATCAACAGGCAGCACTCTGTAAGCCAAAATGTTTCTCTGAAAATGTTTAAGGGAACTATAAAGCATAAGAAGATACAAACTCGGGCCACAGGTCACAGATGTGGACTTTGGGTATGTAAGGAGCAGGAAGGGGTTGGGATTTTTGTCAATTTTAAGTTATTTTTGAATTATTATTTTGCACTGGGGGGCTTCGCTCCCTGCTAGCTTTGCTTGCCAACCCCCTGATCTGCACTACGTACCAGCCACTTCACGTCTCTGCCGCTCACGTATGTGGATTTCACTTTCTCCAAACAGCAAATCTTTGAATTCTCGCGGATACGCATCTTCAGTGGGAAGAAACACTACTTTTCCCTGATGGCAACACGAATTAGACGATCTGCAAGTCTCTGACTCTGACAATATATTCGATCTCTTTTCACGGTTCCGTTATTTCAAAGAGTAATATTTTCCATTTGTTTGAGCTAATGTGATCTGTACTATCATTTTTTGGAGACTTTCGAATTTTAGTACTTCCATCATCTCTAACCTGCTCTGCATGTGTATCGCGCCAACGTTTTTGAATTCTTTACGACGTTCTACTTTGTCATCTACTCTTTGTCTTTTATTTCTGGCCCCGGACTGTGGTTAAATCTCTTGGCGCAAAGTCTCGTCTCGCGGGATGTGAAAGTGTCTCTCTGAGAAAGTCACGTCTCGTCCCAGGCTAAAACTCTTGTCTTGACTCAGGCTAAAAAGTCATGTCTCGTCCCAGGATATTTTTTGTATAATAGAGAGTCACGTCTCGTCCCAGGCTAAAACTCTCGTTTTGACTCAGGCTAAAAAGTCACGTCTCGTCCCGTTTTTTTTGTATAATAAAGAGATATTCTTACGTATTTTCTGTTATGGGTGGCACAGTGCCTTACAGTTAGGAGACCTGGGTTCTCATCTTTGGTCCTCCTTGCGTGGAGTTTGCATGTTCTTCCCGTGTCTGCGTGGGTTTCCTCCCACAGTGCAAACACATACAGGTTAGGTGGATTGGTGACACAAAATTGGCCCAAGTATGTGTGTGTGTGTGAGTGCGTCCTGCAATGGACTGGCACCCCTTCCAGGAGGTTGGTCCTGCCTTATGCTAGCTGGGATAGGCTCCACCCCCTGCTCTGGATTAAGCCGGTTAGAAATTGACATCACATTTTCTGTTATATTTATAACCACATCCTGTTACTTTAAATGCGCCTCCATTCCTTACCCTTTGTGGGAGGAGCCCAAGGAGGCGGGGCCACTCTGGTGTCACCACCCCTGAGCCTCCCCCTGGCGAATTAGGTCAAAGCTCAAAAAGCTCAGGTGTGGCTTCATTTGGCGTCTCGGGGAGTACATTTACGCGCATGCACAAAACCGGGATAAGGTTACATAGTCAAGAGTCCCAAAGCAATTCCAGTAGAGGGGGAAACACCATTAAGAAAAGATAACAAAAAAACACAGCAAGTAAAACAGAGGGCCATGTAGAATCTTTATAGATTCATTAACACAAAAACTAATCCAATAGCAAGCAAAGTAACAATAGAGTAATCGGTAATATATTAATTGAGGGGCAGCAAAAATTCATCGACTGCTCATGTACTTGTATGTAACAAGGCTCCTTTTGTTCTTCATTACGCTTTCTAAATATTATGGACGGGACGAGGAATTGGCTTCTTGCCTGGCCAGACAGCAGTTCCATCCCCCATACGACAGGGGGTAGTGGTCCTCCCAAGGCGTCCCAGTTTGGACACCCGCAAGGGTACATGTGAGTTGGAGTCCAGAAGTGTAGCCCTGTTTGGGTGAGGTTAGAGGGCGCTGTTGCGGGAGGACCACCACCCTGGTTTCCACATGGATCCAGCAAGCCGCACTTGAAGGAATCAGAGTCAGGAGTAATCTACTGGAGTAGTAACTTCTAGCTACTATTTATTAGTAAGTTACCAGAGTTACTTTAGCACTCCCGCTCAGCTCCACTGAATCCATTTATTCGATTCATTGAAAAGTAGTCGTTCAACAAAGAATGAATCGCTCGTGAATCCCCTCATCACACTGTTAATCGACGTCTCGTTGGAGGGAAATGTGGATGTCGTCTCGATAAACAGCCAGTTTAGGTTTTATTAGCGAAAGGAAACAAACACAAATGCCTGAATATGCCTGATGTCAGCACTGAAAATTTCAATGATGCCCCAATGGCGAGTGAAAACCTCCCCGCTAGCTGTGTTCACTTTATCGATGGGTGAGCTACCAGCCCTACCACTGCTGAGTCTGCTGGAAAATCTACGACCGCTTAGCCACCAAATATCAGAGGGCCGGTCAGGTCACGGATTTGTCTGATATGCACCAGCCATCAACTCGATTGGTGTTAAAGGTTCCAACTTCTGTTACAGCTGGAAAGGCACACAGCTTTGATAAAACAGATAATAGTGCATGGCTGGGATACGAAATATCGGAAGAGGCGATTTTTGTAATAATCTAGTTGAGTGAGACGCACGTATCAGATATGCATACACTAAATGCAAGGGATGGCAAAGTATTGGTTTTCACAAAGTCTGCGGCTTCAGTGTTTTTAAATCTTTTTGTCAGATGTTTCTCTGGTATACTGATGTAGAATTACAAGCAGATGATAAGTTTCAAAGGCTTCTATTGACATGCACAGAGTCCATATTTGCAGTGTTGGCCCTTCTTTCTTTTTCAAGACCTCTGCAATTCACCCCGGCAGGCTGTCCATCAACTTCTGGGCCCAATCCTGACTGATGGCAACAGTCCATTCTGACAGAATCAATCCTTGGAGTTTGTGAAAACCAATACTTGTGTCATTCTCAAAACGTTTGGCCACGACTGTTCTGGTGAAATTCATAATGGAGATTACTTGGTCGTTTGTACCTTGTGATGCGCTGGAAGGTCTTAGATATCAATAAAAGGTAGGCAGTCAATGTATCTTCACCATTTGTAAGCGGATTTAAAATAGGGTTTGCAAGAAAAATAATTCAAACTAGATATGCAAAAGAACAAAAAACAAAAATGCGCATATTAGTTTGCCCACTCGTGACAAATGTAGGCCTACTTATTGTGAAATTACTGCTGTTGTATACATTGCCACATATGTGTGCCTTGGGGACAGCTTAAAGGCTCTGGTGGTGGTAATTCAACATCGATCCACAAGATGGCGGTGTATATTAAAGCCTCTTCTCTTCCTCCCTCTACAAACCAGATGATTGACAACCCGACCACCTCTGACATCACATCCGGTGTCTTGTCTGTCTGGACCCGCCTCTTCCTGCCTGGCCTGTACTTAACAGGAAGTCTCACCATCTTAGCCAGTCTAGTCTGAGACTTGTGTTCTGAACAGCATTCTTTTCGCTGAAAACATTTTATTATTTTTGCCTTAATGACACACGGGGTCGCAGTGTCACCCCAACTTTTTTTCTTTTTCGTCTTGACATCTTTTACAACACCAATGAGACAAAACTGGGAAAGCGATATGTTTTTTAAATTGCAACCCCAAAGGACAGACGCAAAACAGATAAAGGGCAAAACTGGGAGATTGATAAGTGCTGAAACCACAACGCTAAAGAGCAAGAACGAAAATCGAAGGGCAGAATGACAAGTCAGGAAGCCAAGAGATTGAATCAGAAAAAACAAGAAATAATCGCGGTAGGTTCAGAACAAGGTTTACGCCTTTGCAATCCACAGCTCGGATAAAGATATGGCAAAGTGAGTGGCTATTAAAACCCACTGTTGCAAATGTCAGCAGGTGACAAACTCGGGCACCACAATGACAGGAATGGTTACCCTGGTGGTGCACTCCAGACCAGACGACACAAGGAGGAACCCCATGAGACAAAGACACCTCCACCCACAATTGGCGAGGAGGACACGGCTGATCTGATAAAACCTGCGGTGACTCTCTAGTCCTTCTTGGACTGCTTTCGTAACGACCATAACAGAAGTCCACAAGACAAACAAGGCCCGCTTACCTGTTACATTGGCAGTGCCGTTCACACACAGCTCTTTAAAGTAGCCTTCCGATTTAAAGACGAAGACAATGGAGGCAAAGCCAAAGAGGATGCCGGCGAAGCACAAGCATTCGACCAGGCCCGTGATTAAAGTTGCCAGCCGCTTTGCCTGCACCATGTTGCCTCCCGAGTTAGATGCGGACGGTGGATGGGGATCCAGAGCTTTTCAGTTCCTTATACGATTTCCACCCTGGTAATTTAGCAGTTTGTCGGTCCTGGTCTCAGCAAACCTGTGAAGAGTTGAACAAAGCAGACATTTTAAATAGGTTTGTATGAAGAATATTACATGACGGTCAGAGGAGCAAACAACAAGTCTTGACTTATAAGGTTATTATGGTCGCATGTACAGAGTAGACGTTTAAGTGGACCAGCTTCTTCAATAGTTTGAATACACTGCAGTCTGGACACCCCATGGAAATCGATAACTTTTTTTCAAGATATTTGAAAGGGCAAACATCAGATCTTCACGCATCATGTTCTTGATGGAAGAACGAGTGTCTATGTGTGTGAAAAACCCAAGGAAAAGTTGCCTCTTCAATTATTTCTTCAACAAAAATCTCAACTAGTTGTGCATCATATACTGTTATGGATGTGCTAACTACAGCAGGCCCAAACCAGCCAGGGCTGCAACAGCAAAATAGAACATGAACTTCCAGAGTCCAACCTGAATGGGTTTCTAGAAGATACACATCCACCTTGACATTTTCTGAACATACTGTTGCCATTTTGGGGTTTTTGTGGATCTGCGGCCTATCCTGGTAGAAGATTGGAATCCTAAAACCTCATACTTGACAGCTTTTAGAGATACCAATTAACACAATGTATACATTGAGGGAGGAAACCCATTCAGAGTAAGAGGCAGAGACCTGGCAGGGCAGGGAACTCTGGTGCCTGGAGCTGAAAATGCAGCAGTGGTGCCCATTCACTGGGCAGCCTGACCAAGAAGTGAAAACAGCGGGACTTAATGAAAAGTTTATCAATGGGTAGAAAGGTTTAAAGCGGGAATAACAAGTGTAACCGACGAAGCTCGATTTGGTCGACCATCAACATCTCGAACAAAGCCCACACTGGCATGGAGAGTGCCTTCATCAAAGAAGACCGACGGATTACATTGTCTACTGTTGCTGCCCATGTGGATATCAGCTACAGATCTGCTCAAACCATAATGCACGATGGCTTGGGGAGCACATCTTGGGTACCCAAACATCTTACTGGTCTCCACAAGAGAACATCCTTCCGTAAATTTCAGCAGGTTTCACTGCCTCTGCCCAAGGGTGCGCTGTTTCACAATGGTGCAATTCCACAGAGGGGCGTCCATGTTTGTTTGACCTTCAACTAGATGCTCTAAGCACTCTGTGTTTGAACTACCCATAAACCACTGCAAATGTGTATGTGAATTTCCCCTTGGGATTAATAAAGAATCTATCTATCTATCTATCTATCTATCTATCTATCTATCTATCTATCTATCTATCTATCTATCTATCTATCTATCTATCTATCTATCTATCTATCTATCTATCTATCTATCTATCTATCTATCTATCTATCTATCTATCTATCTATCTATCTATCTATCTATCTCTCTCTCCTCGCATTTTGTTTTGATCCAGAATATCTTCTGGGGGAGACGTCAATTAATTTTTTTTTTTGCTCTTTATTTCACCTTATACAATTTCTTGTATTAGGAATTTGTTAGTTTTTGCATACCCCTTGGGTCAGCCACTGTACAGCGCCACCTGGAGCAATTGCAGGTTAAGAGGGGGCTTTGCTCAAGGGCCTAGCAAATCCCTGTTGGCAGTAATGGGGATTCGAACCGGCAACATTTTGGATATCAGTACAGATCCTTAGCCTCACAGCCTTGCCATATCTCCTCCTTGATTTGGTCGAGTTGGCGTTTCTTTGGTCTTTCATGCCATTTGCTATGTGGGCTTAATTGTTGAGGTGTCTTGGCCTCCGAGTTGTCGTCGCCATACCATTGAAGTTGTCTTCCGCACATCTTCTCATCGATCGGCGCCATGTCTGTGATCTTGCGGATGTCTTCATTCATGATGTGGTCAAACCGGGTGAGGCCCCAGGACCCACCATAGCATCCGCATCTCCAGTATTCAAACCCATACTCGGCCACCGGCTGAACGATGGATTTGTAAATCTTCGACTTGAGATTTTTCAAGATCTTGCAGTCACAAATACTCCCATGACTTGATGCCATTTCAACTATGCCGCCATTGGCCAGTAGGGTGTTGCTGTCTGAGCAGACAAGCGAGTCAAGCTATTTGAATTAGGCGACCTTCTCAAGTTCTTGTCCGTCAAGTTCTTCTTGGTAGTTTGCGTTCACTGCATAATATTCAGATTTCATATTTGGAAGGAAACTGAAACTGAAGAGAAAAAAAAGTGAAGGACCGAGAATTACTTGTCTACTTCAGACTCCAAATTACTTGGATGACAACCTTGGAATGGAAATAAATCTACGATACAAGAATGAGCTGAAAACCCGAACAAGTCATGAAATGAAATAAAATCTGCGATTGGTACCTCATTAAAAGGATACGCTCAGTATTCTTCAAGTTAATTTCTTCCCAATCATGCTTTACAGTCATCGGCCACTTTATTAGGTACACCTGATTGTTAAGCCAAATAAATATCTAATCAGCCAATCACGTGACAGGAACTCAATGCATTTCAGCCTGTACACGTTGTGAAGACGACCTGCTGAAGTTCAAATCGAGCATCAAAATGGAGAGGAAAGGGGACTAAAGTGACTTTGAATGTGGCATTGGCTGTTGGTGCCAGACGGGCTGGTCAAAGTATTTCAGAAGCTGCTGATCTACTGGGATTTTCACACACAACCATCTCTAGGGTTTACAGAGAATTGTCTGGAAAAGGGAAAATATCCAGTGAGTGTCAGGTCTCTGGGCTAAAATGCCTTTTATGATGCCAGAGGTCAGAGGAGAATGGCCAGGCTGGTTCAAGCTAAACAGTAACTCAAATAACCACTTGAAGAGCATCTCAGCCCACTGCGTCTCTCTCAGATCTGCGCAAACAAATCGGTCCTGCAAGCGAACTGTGCTACTTGGCGCGACAGCAGAAGTCACAAAATCAAACGGAATGTTCAAGCAAATTCTAGTAAAAAGCCCAAGTAGTTCTCTCATGAAAAGCGGACTAACATACAGACAAACAGATATTGGATTATATATATATATATATATATATATATATATATATATATATATACACACACACAGTGGGGCAATAAAGTATTTAGTCAGCCACCAATTGTGCAAGTTCTCCCACTTAAAAAGATGAGAGGGGCCTATAATTTTCATCATAGGTAGACCTCAACTATGAGAGACAAAATGAGAAAAAAAATCCAGAAAATCACATTGTCTGACTTTTGAAGAATTTATTTGCAAATTATGGTGGAAAATAAGTATTTGGTCAGCTACAAACAAGCAAGATTTCTGTCTCTCACAGACCTGTAACTTCTTCTGTAAGAGGCTCCTCTGTCCTCCACTCGTTACCTGTATTAATGGCACCTGTTTGAACTTGTTATCAGTATAAAAGACACCTGTCCACAACCTCAAACATTCACACTCCAAACTCCACTATGGCCAAGACCAAAGGACACCAGAAACAAAACTGTAGACCTGCACCAGGCTGGGAAGACTGAATCTGCAATAAGGTAAGCAGCTTGGTGTGAAGAAATCAACTGTGGGAGCAATTATTAGAAAATGGAAGACATACAAGACCACTGATAATCTCCCTCGATCTGGGGCTCCACGCAAGATCTCACCCCGTGGGGTCAAAATGATCACAAGAACGGTGAGCAAAAATCCCAGAACCACACGGGGGGGACCTAGTGAATGACCTGCAGAGAGCTGGGACCAAAGTAACAAAGGCTACCATCAGTGACACACTACGCCGCTAGGGACTCAAATCCTGCAGTGCCAGACGTGTCCCCCTGCTTAAGCCAGTACATGTGCAGGCCCATCTGAAGTTTGCTGGAGAGCATTTGGATGATCCAGAAGAGGATTGGGAGAATGTCATATGGTCAGATGAAAAAAACTCTACTCGTCGTGTTTGGAGGAGAAAGAATGCTGAGTTGCATCCAAAGAACACCATACCTACTGTAAAGCATGGGGGTGGAAACATCATGCTTTGGGGCTGTTTTTGTGCAAAGGGACCAGGACGACTGATCCGTGTAAAGGAAAGAATGAATGGGGCCATGTATCGTCAGATTTTGAGTGAAAACCTCCTTCCATCAGCAAGGGCATTGAAGATGAAACGTGGCTGGGTCTTTCAGCATGACAATGATCCCAAACACACCGCCCGGGTAACGAAGGAGTGGCTTCGTAAGAAGCATTTCAAGGTCCTGGAGTGGCCTAGCCAGTCTGCAGATCTCAACCCCATAGAAAATCTTTGGAGGGAGTTGAAAGTCCGTGTTGTCCAGCGACAGCCCCAAAACATCACTGCTCTAGAGATCTGCATGGAGGAATGGGCCAAAATACCAGAAACAGTTTGTGAAAACCTTGTGAAGACTTACAGAAAACGCTTGACCTCTGTCATTGCCAACAAAGGGTATATAACAAAGTATTGAGATGAACTTTTGTTATTGACCAAATTCTTTTTTTCCACCATAATTTGCAAATAAATTCTTCAAAAATCAGACAATGTGATTTTCTGGATTTTTTTTCTCATTTTGTCTCTCATAGTTGAAATATACCTATGATGAAAATCACAGGCCTCTCTCATCTTTAAGTGGGAGAACTTGCACAATTGGTGGCTGACTAAATACTTTTTTGCCCCACTGTATGTATGTGTATATATATATATATATATATATATAAATATATATATATATATATATATATATATATATATATATCCTGCGGTGGGTTGGCACCCTGCCCAGGATTGTTTCCTGCCTTGTGCCCTGTGTTGGCTGGGATTGGCTCCAGCAGACCCCCGTGACCCTGTGTTTGGATTCAGTGGGTTAGAAAATGGATGGATGGATGGATATTTATATATATATATACAGTATATATATATATATATGTATATATATATTCATAGCATTCGTAGTCTGAAACACTCTCTTGGATTTGCACAAATAAACCGGTATAGCAAACTATGATAAATTGTGCGATGAAAGAAGTCGCAAAATCAACCGGAATGTTCAAGCAAATTATAGAGAAAAACCCGATCTAAATCTGTTAAGTAGTTCTCTCGTGAAAAGCGGACAGACATACAGACAGACGTTGGATTGATTGATTGAAAATTCAGTAAACCAACAGTATTTGACATACCATTTCGAACCCGAAGGAAAAAGAAAATAACCAATACCCAATCAATTACAAAATTTCATATACGGTACAATGAACTGATTGGCTAGGTCTACGGCCAATCAGGGCCACCCTTCCCTATGCCACTGATGCCACCCACAAAATATTGATGCCAAGAGCAACAGAAGACAGCTACATCATTTCCCCTCAATTTATTATTCCCCCTCTCAGGCAGGTGCCACCTTTTGGGCCGAACCAGTGAATGCAGCAGGCCCAAGTACAAAACCAGTGCACCGTGGTGCAGTGCGCCGTCAGCCGTATTTAACTTTGCTGGTGACTTTAATGACACGTCCAACTGACTTACTTTCTTGCCAGCATATTCTGCTCCTATCACCTTTCAGCAGACTGCAGATCTGTCGCACACACACACACCGACTGAAACACAAACAGAACATTCAACGCTCTACTTTACATTACTTTACCTTAATGTCTCCTCTCGCGCCTTTGCTCTCTGCTTTGGTGGCTTTCTTGTGCTTTGGAAAAGCTGCACAACCACATGGGGTTTTTTTATAGCCAGGCAGACGCCAGATGTTTCCAATCAGGCAAAAAATATCTCAGGAAGGCAGGGCAACATGTGCTGTGTGTCACAAGAGTCACCCGCGTGAAAAATACAGAAGTCCTAAAAAAAAAAAAAAAGTGTGCATACAGTTTTAGGCTGGCTATAGAATTCTGCCAGTCATGTGAAAGTGAGTTTCTCCATTGTACGGTGTGACCTCAAACCACCGTGCCCATATGTGCTTTCTTGGACTTGTCAGCACCCCCCCATGCATCTGTTGGAAGAAACCTGATGCAATCATACAGAGGCTTTTCATGTGGGCGTTTCATGTGACCGCTGCTTGTGCTTTTCAACTGCGTGGCCTAGAAGGGCACAGTGGCTATCGCTGTGTCGTCACCCCTGCAGGGACTCGAGTTCAATTCCCAGCCGGAAACCACCTGTATGTGTCTTCTCACGGGTGGGATGTGCCCTTTGAGTTAACTGCCGACTCCAATCTGACACTTTATGTGGGAGCGTCCGTGACAAATGGAGACGGTGACTTTGGAGGTCCAGTTCTGGATGAACTTAAGTCACTTCATTTGTGAGTTCATTTGTGAGAACCAGACTGAACTTTGGGGCTTTGACTGCAACACTTTCAAATCTTTTCACATTTTAGACAAGTTTGAAGTTAACTTGGATGAGTCAAACTCTGCTTTCAAAGCCCCCTCTAAGCCGAAGCCCACTGTACAGTTGCTCAGAGGCCAGAAGGTGTGACCCGCGTCTGCAGCTGCCTGATAACAAACGCCTGTGGCAGGCTTCATCTGGCAATTCTTATCACCGCTCCTCCCTCCCCAGCGTCTGCTTTGACATATTGAAATAAAGCACATTGCCAGGAGTGTGAAGACTGGCTGGAGTGTTCCATGGCTGCTCGAGAACGGGGGGCTGGGGGGGGAGGGGATTGCTTAAGGAGGGCAATTTTGCAGAATGTATTTCAGTATATACTTTTTTTTTTAAATAATGCATTCGTTGTCTGACCGTTTTCTTAACACTACCACATCTTTATCTTTGGTTTCTTTCTTGTGATTATACAAGTCACACACATTCAAAAAGAAACCAAAGAAGACAAGCGAGGGGAGCAGAGGCCCCACAGCCCCAGCGATTTCGGATTCGTTTTTCAGCCTGGATGGAGTTCAAATGTTAAAGAGTGAGTAAGGGTATGTGCGCGATGGTGCCCTGGCATCGCCAAATCTGGCGAAAAAGGAGGTTGTGGCAATACCTCAAACTGCAGTTTCTCCAGACAAGTCTTGGTGTTCTTAGCAGTGTGTGGGCGGGCGGGCGGGCATCATCTTGCAGCAAAAGGCCTCCTTGAGACAGCAGCCCCCGCGGCTTGGATCAAATAACAGACTTCACATTGGTTTCCAGCAAGTCACAGTAACTTGCACTAGTGACTGGGGTACCCCTCAGCATGGAGGGTTTGACAATTACTCAGGTGCATGAGTGGTTGTGAGGAAGACACAAAACCTTTAATTCTGCCAGAATCCGGGCACTGCCAGGCAGGGGGCGCAAGTGCATTGAGAAGGGTGGAGACTGCATTGAGAAATGACAGCATCAGTTTTGTTAGGGGTCGCTCCACTTTCTGATAAATCACATTTTGTAACTTTAGCTTGACTCCCCCTCAAATTATATTATATTATAATATATATAATATATATATATATATATATAATATAATATATTATATTAGCTGTGTAAGCCCATGCTGTCAAAAGCCCAAGCTCCTAGAATCTACTGAAATCGTCAGAAAAAAAATTGAAATGTAGAGATGTCAGGTAATTGAAAGGAACTACTCTGGGTGTCTCTCTCCTAGGAGGATTCATTTTGCTGATGTGCTCGCCTCGCTTGTGAATTAACGGCTAAGCGGCTGTCTTTCTTCAGAGGTTTCGTTTTGCCGATGTGCTCGTGTCGCTTGCGTAAGACTTTCTCTCTTTTGTCTGGGGTTCTACTTTGGCAACAGAGTCACTTTCTTCTCCCGACTCGTTAACTTGGGGCCGCCTTGCCAGCTCTTTGAGCTTCATGCTGTAGTAGCCTTGCAGTTCCGGGCAGGACAAACAGACACACACACACACACACACACACACACACACACACACACACACACACACACACTTCCACGTGTAGACGTTTAGTTTTCTGTTTCCTCAGAGGTGGAGTCATTACCTCGACTCTACCTCTCACTTCTGGGCTGTACAGACACACACACTTCCACGCGTAGACATTTAGAGTATATAAAAGATAATACATACAGTATATTGTACGCAACATACAGACAGACAGACATTGGATTTTATATATTTTATATTCTGTATATATATATATATATATATATATATATATATATATATATATATATATATATATATATATCTAATCATTTAGCCCGTTACAATAACGGGTGCTAGAAAAGTAGTGCATAAACATTAGTAGGAACAGTCTATATTAAATGGCAAGGGACTTTGACCTCATTGTGTTTGTTGATCGTATTTTTCTTTCTTTCAGCCTTTCTTTTGTTGATGTTTACTTGCTGAGCTGACCGTTCTTCGTGGGCTGCCGCCGTGTATTGTGTGTCTTTAATTTGCTGTGACAGTGATACTGTCTTGTACGGCTCTATTCAATAAGAGCGCGTAGATAATTTAGTTCAAATGGCTCTGGAATATGTGAAGAGCAACAGGTGCAGATCTTTATTTATGCGCGCCTTTATTCGCTGCGCCCAATTGAGGTCGTCCTTTTGAGGCTCGCCTTTTTGTGCGCGCCCTTATTGAAGGATACCGTCTTGTACGTCCGCTGGCTTGTACGTCCGTAATATACCTTTAATTTTCTCTGGCGGTAATACAGGCGTGCGCGTCGGTAATATGCCTTTAATCTCCTCTGACAGTAATACTGGCTTGTATGTGGCTGTAATATGCGTCACTGTATTGTGTACCTCTAATTTCCTCTCGCAGTAATACTGGTTTGTATTTCCGTAAAACGCCTCTAACTTTCTCTGACAGTAATATCGCGCATAGCACCGTGCCCCGCGCATGCGCACTTCACCAGAAGGCACCCACATCTGGACACGGACATCTGGACGCACATAGGGATTTTATATATATAGATATATATATATATATATTACATAGTTTACTGTCAAATAATGCAAAGAGTACGCAACACGTGTTTTGCCCTTATTTGGGCTCATCAGGCATACACACTCCACGGCTCCCCTCGCGGGGATCGAACCTCGGATGTCAGCGTCAGAGGCGAAGCCCCTTTACGTTGTACCACAGTGTGTGGTTTGTTTATTTCACAGCCTGGAAGGACGTGGCGGATGTTTGCCGACTTGTAGACCAACCACATGCGTTACCTGGTAGGTAACCACCCATACAATCAGATTGTGTTTCAGACTAAGAATGCTATGTGTATATATATATATATATATATATATATATATATACTGTATATATATATGTATATATATAAAATCCAACGTCTGTCTGTCTGTCAGTCCACTTTTCATGAGACAACTACTTGGGTTTTTGTCTAGAATTGGCTTGAACATTCCAGTTGATTTGGCGACTTCTGTCATCGTACCAAGTATCACAGTTCGCTTGCAGGACCGATTTGTTTGCGCAGATCCGAGAGAGACGCAGTGGGCTGAGGGGAGGGGGGTGCGGGGCCCTCCTCACTCATGCACCAGCCTCGAGGCGTACCTCACCTCCACTTAGCTAGCGAACATGAGAGAACTACTTAATGGATTTAGATCAGGTTTTTTCTAGAATTTGCTTGAACATTCCGGTTGATTTTGCAACTTCTCTCATCACGCTAAATATCATGGTTCGCTTGCAGGAGTGACATATTTGCGCAATTCCGAGACAGAGGCTGCAGGCTGAGGGGAGTAGAGTGGGTCCTCAGGAATAGAGAGGCAGGCAGGACCCTCCTCACTCAAGCACCAGCCTCTGTTCGAGTCGCTCTACCTCCCTCCACGTGTTGAGTGCACCTTGCCTCTGCTTAGCTAGTTATACCTGTTTGTTCAGCAGACATCATCATCTAGAGATTGTTAAAGAGTAATGTTTGACGTTTTTGAGACAGAGATCAGGGCTACGTGTGTTTTAGAGGTTAGCTGCTGATTGAGAGATATCACGGCCAGGTGCTTTTCTCCTCACATGGGGGACGCTCTCTGATCAGATACTGACATTGGAGTGTACCTACCTGCTGCTTGGCTAGAATTACATTTTTAAAAATGTTTTTATTGACTTTCAAAGTTTGTGTTCCTGTTTCGCTACTACATGGGCGGAGCCGCAGGGGACACCTAGTTATATTATATTATATTATATTATATTATATTATATTATATTATATTATATTATATTATATTATATTATATTATATTATATTATATTATATTATATATGGAGGTATAATATAATGGTTAGCACTGCTGGTTATCCAGCCTCCAGGTTTTGAATCCCATGCCCGCTTGTTGTTTGAGTGCAGTTAGTGCATTTTCCCCATTTTTCTGTACTAATTTTCCACCGAGTACAATTTTATTCTTTTAAAATCTCCAATAACCATTCAGTTTAGTTACATTTATGGGCTCTTGTTAGTCCGCTCCTGTGTATGTGTGCTCTGTAATGAACTGGCACCATGTCTGGAGTCGTCTTCTAATGCCAGAACAGGCTCCGGCTGTCACATTCCCCAAATTGGATGAAGTAAAACTGAGAATATTTCTGTCCCATCCACACCTTCACTACAGTGAACCTCAGGACTGCTTATGGCCACCCAGATTTTCATAGTCCCAAAATGAGACAAAACTCGTCAATCACACAAAGCCTCAGAGTTTAGTGTGTATTGTAATGATGGCCAGTACCCTCTCCAAAAGCAAGGCTGGTTCATTTGTTTTTGCTGTGCACTGAAGACATTTGTGTGCGAGATCAAAAGATAAAGCTGAGAAGAGAGATCAGAGGTTCGACTTTTATTCCCTGGTATTTCCATCTTGATATGCTAAACCATGTATTACTGAGCACATTTTGTATCAAACCTCCCAGTTTTCTCAAGTAAGCACAAGTACTGGAACGACATAACAATCTCTCGGGTGTTTCTCGTTTCCCAGACGTGTCATTTAAGATTGATGGTGCAATCATTAAGTCTCATTTTAAGCTTTGGCCTTCACCTGTGATGACTGCACTTGGAGTTAAGAAGGATAGACAAAGATGAAGACAAGGAGAGCTGTCTATGGGAGAAAAGCTGGCCATTCTGAAGCATAGAAAGTGGGGGAACCCATCCGAGGTATTTCAAAATCATTGGGCATACCCAGTTCCACAATTCAGACTGTCCAGTGTGATGGGAGGCTGTGACACTGTGGAAGGACCAGGGTAGCAGATGTGTACAACATTGCTTACCCCACTCTCCACCCCCACCCCCAGGTTGGTGTGGCTCCATGGATTACTGCAGGGCTTCAGGCCCTGTTGGGTTCCATGGGGGGGCCACCACACCTAGGAGTGATTGCAGGTAACGCTGATGAGCCACCGGACGCACTCCCAGGAGCTGCATGAAAGGAGCCACCTCACTCGATTCGGGGAGCCAGTGTCGGAAAGAAAGAAAGAAAGAAAGAAAGAAAGAAAGAAAGAAAGAAAGAAAGAAAGAAAGAAAGAAAGAAAGAAAGAAAGAAAGAAAGAAAGAAAGAACTATGCTCTGTTACACTTTGGTACTTGGGAACTGTGCCGTGTTGGGGTTAGGGTTAAGTGAATGGTTCCCATAGACTCTGTCCACAATGCTGCCAAGATAATCCAATCCTATGGGTGCCCAGAAGGCACAGGCCATCAACACCAATTAGGGTTAGGGGTAGGGCATCTAAACGGATTGGGAGGAACCTTATTAAGCAGCAGGACACACTGCCACCTCAACAAAGGACTTCATCGGGGGGAAAGCAATGGAAGATTTTGGACTGGCCAAGTCAAACACCAGACTGTAACCCAATTGAACATGCATGTTTTACCTCAGGGCCGTCTTAATGTATGGCCACTGACCAGGAGCAACGTATGGGCACAATGGGCACTGGCCGGAAGCAATGTATGGGCACAATGGGCACTGGCCAGGAGCAACGTATGGGCACTGCCTGGGAGCAACGTATGGGCATTGGCCGGGGGCAACATATGGGCACAATGAGCACTGGCCGGGAGCAACGTATGGGTACAGTGGGCACTGGCTGAGAGCAATATATGGGCACAATAGGCACTGACCAAGAGCAACGTATGGGCACAATGGGCACTACTATACCCAGGGGCCTGTGATTCTGGTAAAGATGACCCTGACTCGGAAAACTGAAGGAAGAAATGTCACAAAAACAGACAACAACTAAAAGATGCTGTTGGAAAAGCCTGGAAAGGCAGGACCAATGAAGAAACAAGAAATCTGCTGAAGCTTGAAGGTCACGGGCTTGATACACTTATTGCAAGCAAATCTGAAGTACTTTTGACTTTCCTTTAGTTGAAAACATTGTGTTCCAGTACCTTTGCGCACATGAAAATCTGGGCGGTTTGATATAAAACGTGCCACACTGTTCTGCGTGGTTTAGCATATCGAGATGAAAATATGAGGGAACAAAGCGGCCACTGTGAACTCTCTTCTCATCTTCGTCTTTTGATCTCACATACACAAGGTTTACTAACCTTGGCAGCGACATTCATGTCTCTGGTGACTCTTCCTATGAAGTCAGTAGACGGATTGAGAGAGCATTGAGGGTCAAGAGGTCGCCAGAAAGGGGTGTGTCGTGCACCCGATATCTAAAAGGATGAAGGTCCAAGTCTTTAGAGTCCTGGTGCTTCCTGTCTTGCTATATGACTGCGAGACATGGACGCTATCCTGTGACCTGAGACGAAGACTGGACTCCTTCAGTACTGTGTCTCTCCGGAAAATCCTTGGGTACCACTGGTTTGACTTTGTGTTGCTCATGGGGTCCCAAATGACCTGCATTGTGAGGTAGCGTCAGTTATGGCACTATGGCCATGTGGTGCGATTCCCAGAGGGTGATCCGGCTCACAGGACCCTCATTGTTGAGGCCCAGGCCAAGGGGACGCCCACATAACACCTGGCTGTGGCAGATACAGGGTCATTTCCGAATGGTGGGACTGGACCGGGTGTCTGCCTGGGGGGTTGCCAACCAGGATACCTGAGCTGCTTTGTTGTGTGGTGGGTGCAGCAATGTGCTGTACCAGTGCATGCCCACCAACCTGACACACACACCTTTAGTGAACAGTAAAAGCAAATTCATAGGCCTTGCTGTTCCAAAACTTTTGGAAGAGACTGAATATTTCATCAAAGAGTAGGGAGAGGTGGTCTTTTGTTTACTTCAAAAATGTACATTAAATCGAAGAGTGGAAGCCATTGGGGGGGGGGGGGGGGGTGGTCTCCTTGGAGCTTCATGTACATTTGGTAGATGACCAGCCAATTAAAACAGGACATTTTATTGAATTCCAGGGGCACCATGTCATAACATGGGACTCCCTTGGAACAAATGGGACTGTCCCGGGTCGTCCAGTCATCCTAGGACTGCCACATAACCACCAAACACTTGTATATGCTGTCATTATTATTATTATTAATCACTTTTTGCTTTGCTTATGGGCAAGTAAAGTAAAAGACCCCTCTCACATTTAAACTTCCACGTTTCAAACCTCTGGGCACCAACACGTCCAGCACTCCAGCTGTGGTCCAGAAACCTGGTCATCTGCTGTTTTTTGTGTGCCGGTTTAAAGTGTCACACGAGACCTTGACCATTTTCTACAGGTTCATTTTTGAATGGATTTCTCCATCACATACTAGTCTTTCTGCCAAGAACAGTCAACAGGCCGAGGGGGTGGTCCGCACCTCCTTCTAAAATCATTGGTCACCACCTACCTAATGCAAAACAGTAAGTTGTGACATACAAAAAAAGGAAAAGAAAAAAAAATGAAAAACGACACCCTGTGTTTTGTAAACAGGACCGGCTGAACAGCCTCAGCGAGGCCCCACGAGATGCGCACGCAACACAACGCGACCTAACGCGACACCCAGCCAAGCAGCACCTCACCTGACCTGACCAGCCTACATGGCTTCATCTAACATTTGTGTGGGACTGAAAGGTGGCACATCGACTTCATACAAACTGACACGTGGGTGCTGAAGGAACAAACATCGCGGCAACTGAAAGGTTTAAAGCTCAATCGGCAAGGAGCTCTGGTGTCGGCTGCACGTAGAACTTCGCAAACTTTCTAGAGAGGGCAACGCGAACCCACTGGCCGGCTGCGCGGAGCTGACGAACGTTCATTCCGTGGACTGGTGACAAACTGACTGGAGAGTTTAGCAGCCTGCAAGCTGTCATTGAGGGGCTACAGATGTGATATTACTATCATTAAGAATTTATTACAGGAGAATGCTCTTGACTTGGGTAGAAATTGTAAATGTCAGAACGAAAAAAGAAAGAAAGAAAGAAAGAAAGAAAGAAAGAAAGAAAGAAAGAAAGAAAGAAAGAAAGAAAGAAAGAGGAGCAGCAATAGAGAGAAAGAGACCCATTTAATTGATTTGAAGGCAACAACCGTTCAAATCCTGTAAAGACTGAAAGGCTCGTCCGACTTTTGTGTTCCCGCTTTTTTGACGTGTCAGAAGGTTCCCGTATAGTATAAAATGTAAGACTTCGGCCTGCGCCCCTATGTAGCCTCATACTGGTTCACATTATAAAGTAATGTTCATGACGAAACGCACCAAATGGGTTTCAAACGAATCCGTCTAAAGAAGGGACTTACCGACAAATGAAAACCTCGCGACAGAACGAGACGGTGTCTTTTTTGCTTCTTTAATGGAAACGGCGCGATGTTACTGGACTGAACCAACAGCTTGACGGGTAACCCCACGTCAGACAAAAAAATAACTTATAAAATAACGGATAACTTTTAGGCAATAAAGAGTAACGAAATATGATCATCGAGGAAGAGGGGACTGAATCATCAGTGCAGGTGATAATACTCGAGGGGCGATGTACTGGATTTCTTATTACAGAGAACTTTTAATGAGACAGTACATGAATTTATTGACTTAATTCCCACCTATCTGTCCAATCATTTTAGATCCAGCTTCATCCAATTCAGAGTCGCGGTTTTATATGACAGCAGCACAGGACTCACGCAAAACTCCTCTCCGGATTGTGGTCGCGTTTCGACCTCTGCACCTTTTTGTCAATAATTTTAAATTATTGTAATCTACAGGTCAACGAGGTAATGTTTGCTTTCAGCCTCCACCGAAAATAATTACTTTTAATATATTATTATCCTTTCTGTATAATAATAATAATAATAATAATTAATGTATTTATATAACGCCTTTCCATGCTCATAACAGTAAGTTTTTTATATTTATTTGTTGTTTCTGTTCAATAAAAAGGCCGATCAATAAGAAAAGGCAGATTTAATAAAACTAATCTCTTTGACATGTGAAGTGCTATGAGAATGACAGATTCGCTAGATAATAATAATAATAATAATAATAATAATAATAATCAGCAGCAGCAGAAGAAGAACTATTAACCATTAACAATTAGGTTAAGGTTAACAATTACTATTGTTATTATAATAAGTATTGTTGAATAATAATAATAATAAGCAGCAGGAGAAGAAGAAGAACTATTAACCATTAACAATTTGGTTAAGGTTAACAATTACTATTGTTATTATAATAAGTATTGTTGTAGAAGCTACTTTTACCTCATTTACTTATTATTAGTACTAATGCGCTACTATTTTTGTGCATAGTTTTGGCAACATGGCGGATATTAAATCTGCTGTTTCTCTCACAAATTTACCCCTTTTACCCCATTTGCCATTATTATCATTATCATTATTATTAACATTATCATTATTATTATTATTATTATTATTGCAGCCGCTGCTACTGTTATATACAAGAGAGAACTGGGGCTGGTGGTAAAAAAGCTAATATCAAAACATTTACTCATTATTATTATTATTATTATTATTATTATTATTATTATTATTACTGTTGTTGTTATTGCTGCTGCGCTATTTTTGTGCATAGTTTTGGTAAAATGGTGGATATTAAATCTTCTGTTTCTCTCACACATTTATCTCTTTAACCGCATTTGCCATTATTATTATTATTATTATTATTATTATTATTATTATTATTATTATTGCTGCCGCTACTACTGTTATATATAAAAGAGAACTAGAGAAAGAGAGAGATTGAGGTTTGGTAAAATGGCTAATGTTAGAAACATTTATTCGTTATTATTATTTTATCATTATCGCTGTTATTGCTGTTGCTACTATTATTATACACAAGACAGCGAGAGAAAGTTTTGGTAAAATTGCTGATATTAGAGCTACTGTTTCTTTCAAAATATACAGCACATTTACCCCGTTAACACTTTACTATTTATTTATTTATTTTATTTATTTAGTTTGGATCGTTTTCCTCCACCAAGACGCCGCCGTCCAGAAAGACCCCGAGCTGTTCCATGCCGCGTCGGTTAAGGTTTTGGACTTCACACCAAATTCTACTCTGTGACTCCATCCAAAGCAAGAAATAAAGGCAAATGAATGTCAGATGTTGCATGTCGCCTTAACTGGATAAAGCGTAATTGAAACATTAAACACCCCTCCTTCCTCGGACCGCACTCGCCACACGGAAACCCTTTTCGGTCCCCAAAAGACCCCGTCCACATGAAGGTTTCAGCAGGAGTCTTTATTTATTTATTTAAATCCGCATTAGGTTTCATGCAGGACTTGATTGGGCTCCTAAGTTAACATCACTCGTGCTGATACAATAACAGGTTAAATTCCGGTGTTCTTAACCTTTCTGTATTTTTAAGCACTAACGACACGTTTCTATGAAAGCAGCACATGGACACTGTCCCGTGTCTCTTCAATCGGACACTCCAATTCTCCCACATCCCGGAGAGTTGCGTGTTTATTCCCGGAGACCCTGAGTAGGATTAGGCGGATTTGCAAAGACTGAGACGGCATTTATACTGGCGGATGTTTCTGTCCGTTCACGTCTTCGTGTCCAGGGTCAAAGACGCCCTTCACAAATGACAGGAGTCGATGGGCACCGCTGGCACGGCCGCACGCGAGTTATTACGAGTGCACAATTCCGCTCAGAGCTCACAGTTTGTTGAAGTTAACTGCGGTTTGTAGAAGTGGGAGGTCCAAGGTGTTCATATATACAACTAAATGTGTACGTCAATGCGTGTAAGGCGTATTAGTATTATGTGCTGCTTAAAAGATGCTATATTTTTTTTTAAGTACTTGACAACCGAAGAGATCTCATACACTAGTACTGTGCGCGTGTCATATTTAACACATTAACATCTGCGGTCTTTTTCAGTTTTATTCGCGAGATCGTTCGCCGTTTCTACAACACAAGTGACGCCCGGCACGAGCTTTCTGCATGTGTGCGGATGTCTGGTCATTTTGGATGGGAACCTTCAAGCTGCGGCTTTTCCTCTGTCGTTGACCTGGAAATGGTCGCACTCCCACTAGCTGCTTCGCAGTTCGGGTATCTGTCACATCGTGCCAGCATAGCGCTTCTCCGTTGAGGTGGATGACGTCTCCGGGCAAATGGCTGATGCACAAGCAAGCAAAAGCGAGGACAGTAAAATGAAGGGGACGGGCGGGGCAGGCGACAAGCAAAGACTTCTTACCGGTTCCCATGACTTCAAACTCCGCCAGCGTCCAAGATGATTTTGTAACTTCTTCGACTTGGCACCTGCATGCTTCGCTTTGTGTGGAGTCCCGGGCGGAGATCGAGGGGAGGAGGCTGTTTAGAGTTAAACAGAAGATGGAGATGTGGAGTGACGTCATCAATGTTCTCTGCGCTAAAGTAGTTGGCGAGCCGAGCTACACTTGACTGAAGTTAACAGCCTGGAGCTAAATGCTTACAAAATGCAAATCGATTTGGGAAAGCCAAACTATTGTTACACTTAACAAAAGTCAAAGACTGGTTGGGTGCTGGGCTGCGTTGCTGTAGGATCGCATCAAACCGGTTAGGCGGCCAAAAAAAAGCGCCCGCACGTAGACGTGGACAGTCAATGAGACCCGCATTTCTATATGCTGGCGGATCATCGCCAAGTAAGATCGATCAGTCAACGCAAGTGCGTTTCTTTAATAACACAGGGGGCCTGCTTTACCGTCCAAAGAGATCAAAATTGTTAAACGTGTGTTCGGGTGTACAGGTCATATTTTACTTCTCCTTTTTTGGTCCTCATCATGAAGTAAATGCGGCAACGCGTTCTCGTGATATACTTTTTGACCTGTACGAGCTGCCGTAGAGGAGCTGTTTTGCTCCTGCCCGATTCTGTGTTCCTTTAATTTTGACGTTCAGCACATCCGAGTGGAGGTTTACTTGTCTATTCGAATATTTGTAGCGTGCACGAGACTTCTGCGTGCTGTTCCGTAGGGATGAGCAAAAGAAGCTGATTATTCGAGGGAAAAGAAAGACGCGAGGCTTCTAAAATAGTGACAGCTGGTGGGTTACAGAACTCATTGCAGCCGTGAGATCGAGTACCAGTCGCTCATGTTGAACACATAGTTACAATCGGACAGGTGCACACAAACACTAAAGGTCAAGGGTGTTCATGTTGATCTTATGACAGACATGTTGTCATTAGTCCTAAAGATGTCATTTGCTGCCATCCTGAATATTGTAGCAGCGCACCGGTTGATTGCCAATGGATTCTCGCGCTTTCCATCGCTGTTTTACGTATCCTCAAGGACAGCTAGATATAATTTTAATGAGACTTTTCTTGACTCCGACTCCCCTAAAATTCGCAGTAAACCTGCTCATGTATACGATGGGATGCCAACTAATACTGCTGGCGACTTATCCACCAAGCTGATGTATCTCGTCTTTACGATAGCGACATAAACATCACAAACCAACCGACGCCACCACCGATTCAAAATCATGTGCTGATTTTTTTTTCACTTCAGGGGGATTTCTGCTGTGAGGCAATGTGAAAGATTAATATTTTTCTCTGTGTTTTAGGGAATAATTGCCTTATGGGGCAAAGAGTGTCATAACAGGGTTTAGAGAACGTATATACAGTGCATCCGTAAAGTATTCACAGTGCATCACTTTTTCCACATTTTATGTTACAGCCTTATTCCAAAATGGATTAAATTCATTTTTTTCCTCAGAATTCTGCACACAACACCCCATAATGACAACGTGAAAAAAGTTTACTTGAGGTTTTTGCAAATTTATTAAAAATAAAAAAAGTGAGAAATCCCATGTCCATAAGTATTCACAGCCTTTGCTCAATACTTTGTCGATGCCCCTTTGGCAGCAATTCCAGCCTCAAGTCTATTTGAATATGATGCCACAAGCTTGGCACACCTATCCTTGGCCAGTTTCACCCATTCCTCTTTGCAGCACCTCTCAAGCTCCATCAGGTTGGATGGGAAGCACAGTGCACAGCCATTTTAAGATCTCTCCAGAGATGTTCAATCAGATTCAAGTCTGGGCTCTGGCTGGGCCACTCAAGGACATTCACAGAGTTGTCCTGAAGCCACTCCTTTGATATCGTGGCTGTGTGCTTAGGGTCGTTGTCCTGCTGAAAGATGAACCGTCGCCCCAGTCTGAGGTCAAGAGCGCTCTGGAGCAGGTTTTCATCCAGGATGCCTCTGTACATTGCTGCAGTCATCTTTCACTTTATCCTGACTAGTCTCCCAGTCCCTGCCGCTGAAAAACACCCACCATGCTTCACTGTAGGGATGGTATTGGCCTGGTGATGAGTGGTGCCTGGTTTCCTCTAAACGTGACGCCTGGCATTCACACCAAAGAGTTCAATCTTTGTCTCATCAGACCAGAGAATATTCTTTCTCATGGTCTGAGAGTCCTTCAGGTGCCTTTTGGCAAACTCCAGGCGGGCTGCCATGTGCCTTTTACTAAGGAGTGGCTTCCGTCTGGCCACTCTACCATACAGGCCTGATTGGTGGATGGCTGCAGAGATGGTCGTCCTTCTGGAAGGTTCTCCTCTCTCCACAGAGGACCTCTGGAGATCTGACAGAGTGACCATTGGGTTCTTGGTCACCTCCCTGACTAAGGCCCTTCTCCCCCGATTGCTCAGTTTAGATGGTCGGCCAGCTCTAGGAAGAGTCCTGGTGGTTTTGAACTTCTTTCACTTACGGATGATGGAGGCCACTGTGCTCACTGGGACCTTCAAAGCAGCAGAAATTTTTCTGTAACCTTCCCCAGATTTGTGCCTCGAGACAATCCTGTCTCGGACGTCTACAGACAATTCCTTTGACTTCATGCTTGGTTTGTGCTCTGACATGAACTATCAACTGTGGGACCTTATATAGACAGGTGTGTGCCTTTCCAAATCATGTCCAGTCAACTGAATTTACCACAGGTGGACTCCAGTGAAGCTGCAGAAACATCTCAAGGATGATCAGGGGAAACAGGATGCACCTGAGCTCAATTTTGAGCTTCATGGCAAAGGCTGTGAATACTTATGTACATGTGCTTTCTCAATTTTTTTATTTTTAATAAATTTGCAAAAACCTCAAGTAAACTTTTTTCATGTTGTCATTATGGGGTGTTGTGTGTGGAATTCTGAGGTATAAAATGAATTTAATCCATTTTGGAATAAGGCTGTGACATAACAAAATGTGGAAAAAGTGATGCGCTGTGAATACTTTCTGGATGCATTGTATGTATACATGCGGTGTCCTCCATAATGCTAGGCACAAAGGCACATTTTTCCGTGAGTTCCCCCTCAGCTCTACACACATCATGAATAAAGTGCACACTGGTGACTTTCATTTAAGGGGCTTGGCACACATTTTGGTCACATGACACTTTCTCCACGTGGTCCTTCTCCCATTTCAGGGCACCATCATGTTTGGGACAATTGGTGTCACAGGAGTGTGTGATCCTCGGTTGGATTTCATGGCTTCATAAGATACCTCAGCTTGCTCAACATGAGGTCAAGAGCTGTGCCATGTCAGCATAATGTTTAGGACACAACAATGGCAGGTCTATTAAAGCTGTCATATTTAGGACTTTCCCGCATATCCCACACATGCAATGACTGCTTGACGTCTGCGATTCACAGACATTAACAGGTGCTGAGGGTCTTCTCTGGTGATGAAACTCCTCATGCATAAACCCATGCGTAAACCCACACATACGGACCAGTATCTAAGGTTTGACTCTCACTATCCACTAGAGCACAAACTAGGTGTCATTAGGACTCTACAACACAGAGCTAACACCATTCCCACAGACTCAGAGGCCAGGGAAGCAGAAGAACACCACGTCAAAAAGGCCCTGAGTAAATGTGGATATCCCAGCTGGTCCTTTGTCAAAGCAGGGAGGACACCTAAAGAACGCTCCAAGCAATTCATGAGAGAAGGACATCCACTGCCTAAGCGAAAACCCTTACTGATCCCGTATGTGTCAGGAGTATTGGAACAGCTGAGGCGCATTTTCTCGAAACACCAGGTCTCAGTGGCGTTCAAACCCCAAAACACGCTACGCCAAAGATTGGTCCATCCCAAGGATCGGGTCCCACGGCACAAACAGAGTAACATAGTTTACGCAGTTAAGTGCCAGGAGGAGTGCCGTGAATTGTACATCGGGGAAACCAAGCAGCCACTGGCTAAGCGCATGTCACAACACAGAAGAGCTTCCTCGTCAGGCCAGGACTCCGCAGTCTATTTACATCTACAGGATAGTGGTCACTCCTTTAAAGATGAAGAGGTGCACATCCTGGACAGGGAGGAGCGCTGGTTTGAGAGAGGAATCAAGGAGGCCATTCACGTGAAAAAGGAACGACCATCTCTGAACAGAGGAGGGGGCCTAAGGGTACATCTGTCGCCATCTTACAATGCTGTGATTGCAGCCATTCCTCAACCCTCTATGAATGGTTCACATGTCTACTAATCAGTGGACAATTTGCATATCACTGATCAACTGGCCCTTTGTCAATGGTGCTAGTCTCTGTGATTAAGCAAAGGTACTGTTTATAAGGTTGGGGAAACCTGCAGTCAATTGAGACTGAGGAAGAGACTTGGATAAGTCTCGAAATATTTCTCCCACTTAAAAAACTTTGTCCAGATGAACAGAATCAAATTTCTAGGAGGATCCTCATGCAGCCATTTTCAGCTCCTGCTTGTTTCGGTGGGCTTGTCCCCTCAGGTTTTCCCTTCAGCGTATGGAAGGCTTACTCAGTTGGATTGAACTCAGGTGACTTGGCTTGGCCATTCAAGAATTTTCCATTTTTTCAGTTTTGATAAACTCCAATGTTTCCTCAGCAGGTTCATTATCTGGTTGTAAGATGAAATGCCATCCAATGGGTTTGTGGGCATTGACTGGAACTTGAGCAGATCAGATGTTTCTACACACCTCAGAATTCATTGAGCCACTGCCATCACCAGTTCCATCATCAGTGAAGAGAAGTGTGCCGGGACCTGTGGTGGCCATACATGCCCAAGCCATAACAGATGAGATGGGCTGCTTTGGATCTTGCACAGTTCCTTACAATAATATTGAGATACTCCCAAAGTTAGCAGAATGAGTTTCAATGGTGGTCCAGATGCAGGACAATGGCAGTAGTACAAGCTTACACTGAAGGACCACTAATTTTAAAAAGGTGGGAGTTTGTGAATGCCTGGCTGAGGCTGACTGTCTTTTTAAAGGTTCTGTTTTTTGTCTGTCAAAGAGGACAGCCACTATAATGCTGCTCATCAGACCAAACTGCTGTTAATTTACATGAGGAACTGATTCCTCAAACGCTGTCCCATCAACGTCCCACACTGCACCGTTCTGTGCCCTTTTTTTTTACTGCCAGTTGCAGAGCCCACCAGACAGGGAGTCTGCAGTAAAAGCAGGAGGTGACGCTGCTGCCCGCTGATCCTCTTATCTTCGCAGTCGGAGTGCTGCCTTTTGCGGTTGAATTTGCACAGGAAACATTTTTCTTAAGTGTGAGAAGCACAAGTTTCCTGAACTTTGAAAAAAGAAAAATATAACAATGCATTGTTATCTTCTGTTACACGTTGATTGTTCCCTTTTTTTTTCTTTCTGGACGCCTCCGTAGAAAACAGGATGCTGCATGTGGCGTTTCGGCTGCGCCTTCGGGTGCGCGGGGGTTTGCAGTGCCAGTCGTGTTTGGGTTCAGATTCTTTGTTTTGTGGACACAGCACAATGCAATTCCTACTTGTGTGTGTCTCTCGCAGGCTAATCAACGTTCATACACCAGTTAGCAAAGGGAAACTCATCTGGGGTTTGTCCTCCGCACAGCTAAGGAGCTCAGGTCTGCCATGACGGATTATTATGTAACGGCCGACCTGACCCGTTCATGGCTGTGACTCCTTCAGAGTCAGATTTTCAAATATATGAACCCCAAAGAGTCGCTCATTCACTATACAATTGGCAGCCTGCACATTGACTACTGGTTATGTTTCATATCTCATCAGCATTCTTTACATACATACAGAGGTAAGGCGCATATTTGGCTGAGAAAGATCGTGACATAACGGCGAGAGAGAGAGTGCATTTGCTCCGCACCCTCTGTTTTAAATTTGCCGTTGCAATTCCACAATTCATACTCATTCAGTACAAATGAAAGTATAGAGGGGTGTACAAAAAAACGGATTTCAATTTTGACCTTAATTGAAATATTTATCCATATTACTAACCGAGAATGGTAAACCGGATGGCATGGACGCAGGTACACGGCGATGGGACCATGAGACGTATTGCGCAGGCGCGTACAGCGCACATCTCATACACCACAAGCGAAGTCGTATCCACCGTGCACGAAGGAGTCACGGCCCAAAAATGAAAGAGCTCAACTGACGTGAATGAGAAATGAAGCAACAACTCGCCCATAGCCAACGACTACCGACACCGCCACACAAAAAAGAGGATTCTGCGCTGCAGCCCAGATTCAAACGGAAGAGGCTACGGAGGCCCCACAGGTCCACAAAGATAGTACGGAAGGCGCGGGAAAGTACGAAAGGCAAAGGCGCCTACACAGCATAGTGAAACCCAACATAGTACGGAAGGCGCAGGCGTCACCGCCATATTGTGAGTGGCACTACTGCGGAGTGAAGTTAGGAATAATGTGCTGCTTGGGATTGTGCAAACCGCTGAACGCTTTACACCAAATTCAAACACAATACAGCTCAACGATACAAACAAGAGCCCACCTGGATAAGATCAATGTACGCAGGCGCCTACAACGTGCGTCTGAGACTGCGGAAGCAAAGCAGGCACGGGTTCAAAATGAATGCGGAAGCAAAGCAGGCACGGGTTCAAAACGAATGAGCTTGACTGACGGATATACAAACACGAGCCCGGCTGGATAAAATCAATGAACGCAGGCGCCTACAACGCGCGTCTGAAATGCTGTGGGCAAAGTGGGCACGGCTCCAAAACGAACGAGCTCAACTAATGTATTTTCGGGATGCCCAACGCCGTCGGTAGAAGAGCGAAGTGAGCAGGGGGCGGAGCCCCCTTGTTTGTTTTTAAAAGCTTTTAATTCTGATGCTTTAATTGTTTTTAATGCAGACTGTTCAACAAAAGGATAACAAGACAAACAAAAGAATATTTTATTTAAGGTCAAATTAAGCTCTTAAATATTGCATTGTTTTTTTCTTAGTCTGATCCCATTTTTTTTATAAAATTGAAAGCCGTTTATAAGTCCATGCGCCTATCCTTCTCCACGAAAATCTCCATCACTTTCTTGTAAAAGCCCCCCTTATTTTTCCTTTCGTTTTAAAAATCTTAACCTTCCATAATGACAGTCAGTTGGAAGAAAAAATAAAAATTAACTGGCTGCTGCAATGCACTTCACTTTCTGATATCTCTAACTTATTGGCGGCTGAATATTTTTTTCAAGAAATCATAGCTTCTTAAAGACCAATGGTTTCACATAGAAATCAACATTAAACGTCTGTTGCTGCATGCTGCGGTTGCCTGTTTGCTAAGAATGTGCAGGCAGGCAGGCTTGCTGCCAGGCTGTCTTTGCGTGGCCGGGGCGGCAGCAGCAGCAGGGGTTACGGCCGCAGTGCATTTCAATCTGGTTTCTACCTCTTACCATTGTTAAGTGGCAGTCTTCCTGTCTTGCCGTAGGCGTGTCAACTACATGAACCTGTTCAGCACAACCACGATTAACTGGGGACGAGTCAGCTGAAGCTGGAACCTCACATTCGTTTTCAATCACTTGTATCAAAATCAGAGTCCGGTTAGTCATCATCCACTTTAAGAGATAATAGGCAGAATTACGTCCACGCAGTATTTTGCTTTACGCATTCGCTTTGATCTCTCGCCATTATGTCAGTGCCATTTTTGCTATTGTTCGCGCCCTGCTACTCACACGAACCCAGGAAATCTCGGTCAAACCAATGAAGCTAACTTTCCTTCTAGCAACGAGAGTCCAACTAAAAGATAACGGTTGGTTTTGTCACAGTTTACTGTTGATTACCATCGTCAACTCCTCCTTTTGACAGGAGTCGACATCAGCCCTGAAAGAGTTAAAGATATTAGCCAGACTGTGGAAAGTCAGGGTGTATAATAAACGTGTCTGCAAACATTATATTGGCGACATACAGAGAGACAACGACGGGCACGTGCCAATTGCCTGCATCAGCCCAGCTTGAGAGGAGAGCGCAGTCCGAGGGGAGGTGAGGCTCGTCACTGCCGCACCTCGTGTTTCTCCCCTGTATTTGAACAGGAAATGTGCCAATTCAGTGATTTTTGACTATAAAAATGATCACAATTATTGAAATCATACAGAAAACAAATTTATAGCACAGACCAGTGGACACATTTATTTTATGTTATCATTAATAGTTTTTTTACTTTTCGTGATGACCTCACCTGCCTCCCCTGACCGCACGTACGTCTCTGCCGGCAATTACACCGCCAAGACCCGTGGCCTGGAAACCCGAGAGATCGTTAGACTAGACATGACGTACTTCTTCCAAAACACAGCAAAAAAAAAAAATATACAACACAAACCCTCCCTTAACTTCACATTGAACATGAAACAAATAAGACACACAGAAAACACAAAATGCACACGAAAGTCCAAAACATTAAATGGAGGATGAATTGTGATTGTGAACCTTGTTTAGCAGGAAAAGCGTCCTACGGCAATTATATACGAAGGCAATTGATGGCTTGCTCCTCTCCCAAACAACTTATCCTCGGCGTGTTGGGATGATCGTATCCCCCAGGTGTTTGTGTAGTGATGGTGAAGCAGTTGAATGTCTAGGGTCAGCAAGCAGCAAGCAATAAAAAGATGTAAATTCTGTATGGACATCTTTCTTCGGTTTGCAGTGAAGTGTCTTGGTTGTAACTGATCCTCCTGTTTTGTAGAGATGGATAAATGATACAGAAACGTCAAAGCTTTGTGTCAGTCGATCTGAAGCTCACTGTGTCGGAGCTTGTGCTAAAACACCGCTGTCATATGACCCCGTGACATTTGAAGCTTAGAAGACAGGCTTGGGCAGAGTTGTGGCAAATGATATTTAATGTCAGTAAATGTAAATTATTACACGTAGGAAGTAAGAATGTGAGGTCTGAATACAAAACAAGAAGTCTGAAAATCGAGAGTACACCTTATGAGAACGATTTAGGGGTTGTGGTGGACTCGACGATATCAACTTTCAGTGTTCAGAAGCCATTGTCTCACACATGCACTTAGGAGGCAGCCAACAAGCCCTAAGGTGAGTGATATTACAAGGGATGAAGGGGTGATTGTACGTAATAACACCGCTCTCTCTTTCTCTCTCTCCATCAACAGAACTAAAGAAGACAAACAATAACTCACCTTCAATACTTCCGGTCACCCAAAATGGCTACCATTCAACAATCCCGTCTCCATATTCCATCGATGATGTCACTTCCAGCTCCCCCGAGTTGACGTCACTTCCGGCTCCCCTTTATGATGTCACTTCCAGCTCCGCCATGATGACGTCACTTCCTGGCCCAGCATAATAACATTAGTTCCTCAATGATGATGTAATTTCCATCCATCCGCATTTGATGTCATTTCCTGTAAACCTCATTTCCTGCCACCATTTTGCTATAAAATCTCCAGGTATTCACTTCTCAGTTGTCAAATTTTTTCCATTCTGTCCAAGGACATTATACGGGGTCATTCCCCAACTCTTTTTGAGACTTTTTGAGTCGTTTATTCTGTTACACCACTGAGAAGGAAAACAGAATGTCAAGTTATATAGCGCCTTGATGTGTGGAGTACAAGTCACAGAAGGTTCTGCTGCAGCTTTATAACACACTGGTGAGGCGTCATCTGGAGTACTGGGTGCGGTTTTGGTCTCCATGTTACAAAATTGACATAGCAGTACAGGAAAAAGTCCAGAGAAGATCAACTAGGCTGATTCCAGGGCTACAGGGGATGAGTTACGAGGAAAGATTAAAAGAGCCTTTACAGTTTAAGCAAAAGAAGATGAAGAGGAGACCCGACTGAAGTGTTTAAAATTAGTGCAGTGGATCAAGAGTTGGAAACTTCTTCTTCATTTTTCGGCTGCTCCCGTTAGGGGTCGCCACAGCAGATCATCTTTTTCCATCTCTTTCTGTCCTCTGCATCTTGTTCTGTTACACCCATCACCTGCTTGTCCTCTCTCACCACATCCGTAAACCTTCTCTTAGGCCTTCTGCTTCTCCTCTTGCCTGGTAGCTCTATCCTTAGCATCCTTCTCCCAATATAACCAGCATCTTTCCTCTGCACGTGTCCAAACCAATGCAATCTCGCCTCTCTGACTTTGTCTCCCAACCGTCCAACTTGAGCTGACCCTCTAATGTCCTCATTTCTAATCCTATCCATCCTCATCACACCCAATGCAAATCTTAGCATCTTTAACTCTGCCACCTCCAGTCTCCTGTGCCATCCTCTCCAGCCCATATAACACAGCTGGTCTCACTACCATCCTGTAGACCTTCCCTTTCACTCTTGCTGATATCTGTCTGTCACAAATCACTCCTGACACTCTTCTCCACCCTGCCTGCACTCTCTTCTTCGCTTCTCTTCCACAATCCCCATTACTCTGTACTGTTGCTCCGAAGTATTTAAACTCATCCACCTTCGCCAACTCTTCTCCCTGCATCCTCACCACTCCACTGACCTTCCCCTCACATTTACACACATGTATTCTGTCTTGTTCTTACTGACCTTCACTCCTCTCCTCTCTAGAGCAGATCTCCATCTCTCCAGGGTCTCCTCAACCTGCTCCCTACTATCGCTACAGATCACAATGTCATCAGCAAACTTGTTAAGCTAAGATTTTGCACAAATATTAGGAAAGTTTTTTTTTTTTTATTCACAAAGATAACGACAGACACATAAGTGACCAAGTGGTGTGGTAGACAGGAGAACTTTAGGGATCTTCAAAACTTTCGAAGAATTAGATGGATAGGACTCGCGAGCTTTGCTGGGCCGGAGGGCCTGTTCTCGTCCAGGTTGTTCTAATGTCCTCATCTCTTCTGGTCACTGTCTGAATTTTGATAGCAACAGGTCCTATATTAGTGCATGTATAATGTTTTCTAAATATCCACCCACTGTTTATTCAGCACTGGCTCTGAAATGCTTTTGTCACAGTTCTGGGGCCTCATGTATAAACTGCGTACACACAGAAATGTTGCGTACAAACGTTTCCACGCTGAAATCGCGATGTATAAAACCTAAACTTGGCATAAAGCCACGCACATTTCCATGGTACCTCATACCCTGGCGTACACAAGTTCTCCGCTGACTGGCAGCACCCAGCGTCAAAGCAGTGCTACTGTTCCTGTGTGGTTACCCTTTCTTTTTCAGATCTACATCTCTAACGCGGCTTTATAAATACACTGAAATTAACCGCATATTGTTTATTAGTTTAATGCATCTGATTGTAATTAACCAGTACCAATATAATGGTCCACGGAATGGTCAAACTATTCCAAATAGCATAACTGCTTTAGTGTTGTTACTCTCACTGCACCTTCTTTTACTTCTTTCAGCTGCTCCCGTTAGGGGTTGAGAATTATCGATATACAGCATCAAGCACACGCTGCCTCAGCCATGCTTCATATTTGAACTGCTTCTCACACGGCGAACGCTTCAAAACCTTTCCTGTATGGACCTCGCAGTTCAAAAACAGTTTCATCCCAAGAGCTCTAAACGCATTCAATCAGTTCATCAAGCGCTCCTTGTAGAACTGTTTGTACTTATTAGTACAATCACCTCACTGTAAACTTGCAATACAGTTATAATATTGCACAACCTGAGCCACTTTATAAAGCGCGTATTTACATATGATGACAATATCATTTTTAAGATGAAATGCAGCAAAATATGTTTATTATATTATGCAGATAAAACTTTAATTTCATTTAAATAATCTATATTGTTAATAATAAAAGGACACAGTGTTGCTACGGTAGCAAGGATCTGGTGCTCCAGTCACGGATTGTTCCTGCCTCGCACTGTATGCTTCACTGAGACTGGCGTGAAGGATAGAATAATTAAACATATACTAGGAAGATATTTGAATGTTCCTTAAACGTTTTGAAGAATCTGCATTATAAGCTTACAGATGGCTTCACGTCTATTACAGAGCTGATTGTGTGGCGATTGGGTATTTGGAGAAAGAAAAGGAAGGACAGGAATTGGGGGTTAGTACGTTTGAGAGAGACAGTACTGCTGCAATAAAGTATTTCATCGAAGGTCGCGCACAATCACTGCGCCACCGTGTTCCTATGTTTAATAACATGCTTAAACTCCTATCATCATGAAATTATACCAAGTATACAGTATTTTAATTATTCAGAGAGCTGTAATATTACGAATGTAATGGATTTTGTGTCCTGGAAGAGAAAGCTGGTAAGCACGTAATGATTCACAAACATAAAGCACATAGAAGATCAAATACAAAACAAAGCATTTAATGTGCTACTTTAGTTACGATGGGATTTGAGAAACTAGTAAATGAAATGATTTTAAGGTGAAGTTTGTGATATTCTACTTTAATGACAAAATCAAAGTGGAAATTTCGTGATTAAAGTTGACATTTCGTGCTTTTTTCCCACAGTGTGCCTATTTTTTTTTTCTCTGTACCCTAATAAGCTTCCATATGACACTCAGATGGTGGGCTATGATTCGCCTTTTCACGGCGACTTTGATATCTGACAACTTCTTTTTTATTCCAGGCACTGTGTGACTGTGTGAACTTGAGCTTTTGAGTTTCTCCGACACTCTGTCACTCGATCAATTTCCTTTTGTTGTTTATACCACTGTTTAAATCAACAAGTAGTATGTTTTTCCTTTGCCTCCACTTGGTATTCGCTGAAATTCTTATATTTTCCCCCGTGCTTTTTCCATTGACTTTTCACAGAAGGCTGAGCTTAAGAGCTATTTATATTGATTTGCATATTCAAAGAGGCGTAATTCTGGGAGGAGTTGGGGCGGGACAGAAGGCGCGTGCACGCGCGTTACTTTTCACACTGACCGGGATTTATGGAGCGGAAGAACGTGGAAGTTTGTGTACGTTCAGATTCCTGCATCTGGATTTTTCTGTGCGTACGCACATTTCCGCTTTTGTGCTTAGGCCATGTTATAGTGTGAGTTCTACGCACAGCGTTATACACGAGGCCCCTGGGGCCTCATGTATAACGCCGTGCGTAGAACTCACACTATAACATGGCGTAAGCACAAAAGCGGGATTGTGCGTACGCACAGAAAAATCCAGATGCAGGAATCTGTGCGCACGCAAAATTTCACGTTCTTCCACTACATAAATCCCGATTTGTGTGAAAAGTAACGCACGTGCACGCGCCTTCTGTCCCGCCCCAACTCCTCCCAGAATTACGCCTCTTTGAATATGCAAATCAATATAAATAGCCTTCTGTGAAAAGACAATGGGAAAAGCACGGGAGAAAATATAAGAATTTCAGCGAATACCAAGTGGAGGCAAAGGAAAAACGTACTACTTGTTGGTTTAAACAGTGGTATAATCAACAAAAGGAAGCTGATCGAGTGACAGAGTGTCGGAGAAACTCGAAGGCTCAACTTCACAAAGTCGCACAGTGCCCGAAATAAAAAAGAAATCACATATCAAAGTCGCCGTGAAAAAGCGAGTCGTAGCCCACCGTCTGAGTGTCATATGAAAGCTTATTAGGGTACAGAGAAAAAAAAAATAGGCACACTGTGGGAAAAAAGCACGAAATGTCAACTTTAATCTCGAAATTTCCACTTTAATCACGTAGTTTATTTTGCCATTAAAGTAGAACATCATAAATTTCATCTTAAAATCGTTTAATTTACTAGTTTCTCAAATCCAATTGTAACTAAAGTGCCACGTTAAATGCTTTGTTCTGTATTTGATCTTCTATGTGCTCTATGTGTATGAATCACTACCTGCTTTTTAAACGGGCTTTCTCTTTCTCCGACAGGACACATAATCCATACGTGATATCTTTTTCATGATGATAGGAATGAAAGCATGTTATTAAACATGGGAACACGGTGGCGCAGTGATTGCTCATATCTCACGCAAGAGGCTTGCTGCGCCATGCGCAACCTTCAATGAAATAATTCATCACAGCAGTACTGTCTTTTTCAAACGTACTAACCTCCAATTCCTGTCTTTACTTTTCTTTCTCCAAAAACTCAATCGCCACACAATAAGCTATGTAATAGACGTGAAGCCATCTGTAAGCTTAGAACTTCGATTCTTCAAAACTTTTAAGGAACATTGAAATATCTTAGTAGTACGTGTTTAATTATTATATCCGTCTATCTTTCCAGTGTCGCGTCAGCACCAGCAAGAATACAGCGCAAGGCAGGAACAATTACTGAACTAGCTAGCGCTGCGGCACCGTGTCCTCACATGTTTAATTATTAACAATACAGATTATTTAAATGAAGTTAAAGTTTTATCTGTATAATATAATCAACATGTTTTGCTGCATTTCGTCTTAGAAATGAATACCGTCATCACATGTAAATACGCGCTTTATAAAGTTGCGCAGGTTGTGCAATATTATAACTGTAGTGCAAGTTTACAGTGGGGTAATTGTACTTATAAGTACAAACAGTTCTACAAGGAGCACTTGATGGACTGATTTAGTGTGTTTAGAGTTCTTGGGATGAAACTGTTTCTAAACCGCGAAGTCCGTACAGGGACTAAAGCGTTTGCTGTGGCTCAGGCAGCATCTGCTTCATGCTGTGTACCGATAATTCTCTTTACAATCAGCTGCTGCTGCGATTTCCCACTCAGATACAGTGATATAAATACTCCGAGTGGTGCAGTGAGAGTAATATGGAAAAAGATGATCTGCTGTGGCAACCCTTAACGGGATCAGCTGAAAGAAGATGCAGTGAGAGTTACAACGCTAAAGCAGTTATGGTATTTGGAATACTATGGCTATTCCCTGGACCATTATATTGCTACAGGTTAATTACAATCAGATGCATTACACTAATAAACAATATGCAGTTAATTTCAGTGTATTTATAAAGCCGCGCCAAGAATGTGGATCTAAGAAAGAAAGGATGAGCACACATGAACAGTAGCACTGCTTTGACGCTGGGTGCCGCCAGTCTGCAAAACTGGGCGGATAAATTGCGTACGCCAAGGAATGAGTTACCGTGGAAATGTGCGTGGCTTTACGCCAAGTTTAGGTTTTATACATTGCGATTTGAGCGTGGAAAGGTTCGTACGCAACATTTCTGTGCGTACGCACCGTTTATACATGAGGCCCCTGGTCTTTTAGCCTTTCTCATGTTGTTAATTTCTCAGTGCCTTCTTGTCCTGAGTTTCTTCTCAGCTCATCTGCACTCACTGTCTCCTCCAACAAGTCCTCTGTTTGTGTGTTTGTGTGTGTTTGTGTGTGTGTGTGTGTGAGACACACTGTTTGGAACTGCTGTATGACCAGGTGGCAAAAGCGGCTGTGAATTAATGGAAGGTGCTGTTCCGAATTCAATCTTTGTATTAAATTTTGTAGGAGAATCTTATAAAAGCTAACAATTTATCAGTTACAAAAGATATTCAAGTATAACGCAGATTCTAAAATGCGTACCATAAAATAATGAGAAGATCGCCAATTAAATGAAAAAGGAAAAAGTATACAGGTCCAGTACTATACTTCCAAACAAGAAACAAAAAGTGTTTTGGTGCCCTCTGGTGGTCGTTTCTACACAAGCTCTTCCAGTTAAATGACCCCTGATATTAAGAGTTCTGACATTTTATTCTAGTTTGCGCGTGGCTTGAGGCAGAGCTGGACGAGATACCAGACTGCTTCTGGCTGGTGTTCTTCTATTCTAGAGAAGAAAACGAAGACTGTGTGAAGAAAGCCCCAGTGTTGTAAAGACTGGTGCCATTGCTTGGATGAGATGTAAAACAAAGGTCCTGACTCTCTGTGGTCATAAAAAAATCCCTGGGTTTACCCTGATGTTCTGGTAAAATTGTCCACCATGGACAAGTATCTCTCTGTCATCACAAACATTTGTAGTAATACGACGCATTGCATTTTATTTTCTAACAGATGGCACATCACAAAAAATTACACTGCTTTTATGAATCCAGTACCAAATAATACATGACATAGACATATGCATTGCATTTGTTATTCCAACAGATGGTTGCATCATAAACATTTGTAGTATTAAGATGCATTGCATTTTATTTATTTACAGTTGGCATATCACAAAAATTTACTGATTTTATGAATTCCATACCAAATGGTACATGACATAGACATATGCATTGCATTTGTCATTCCAAAAGATGATGCATTTTATTACTATAAATGTTTGTGATGTGCCATCAGTTGGAATGACAAATCCAATGCTTTTAATTACTACATGTATTACAAAATACATTCTAATAGATGGTGCTCTGCAAATGTTGACATTGAATACCATGAGGGTTACATTGATTACTTGGACCTGAACTTGTGTTAGATAGGCAGCACAGCTGGTATATGTATAAAATTCTAAAGGTGGAGTCTGTTTGTCATGCAAACCACTGGGGTTAGACCTTGATCTTGGTTTTAATCAAAAGCTGGTGAAGCAAAAAATTTGGCTAGTGACAATCTACCTGAAGTTATAGGGGTTCATGTCTTTGTTACGGCAAAACTGCACAGGCAGACTGATCGAGAGAGTGATGTGGCAGAAGGAAAAAGAAGAGCAACAACATCTGCTGAGCATCAGGCAAATTGCAGAAGCTGATCACGTGATAAAGAAGAAGACTGTCAGCACTGGCATCTGCTATTTATTTTATACTCACAATCTACTGGGGTTGGAACTCTGATCTTGGAAGGACCAGAGGTCCACGCGTTTACTAGTAAATCCTTGAAATCAGTACTGATTACACATTTACTTGCACGCATAAATTGGTATTTCACTTGGATATCTTACATTGTTATGTTGTCCACACTTTGTGCAGCACACTCGTACTGGAGTGTTCGCTGTCCTCAACCTTGACTGATTCATCATCATCATCATCATCATACCCATTGTCTTGCTCATATTTCTTTTATGAAAAACTGAAAAATAAATACTTAAGGTAGATTTTTGGAGGTCCCAGAGCACAGAAGGCCCAACATGAGATGTGCTCCTGCACAAATTAAGCAGCAGTCCTCAAGCTTGGCACTTTCCTGGTATTGTAGTCACTGTAAGCAGAGCAGGACCTTATCAACAGGTTTGATGTACAGGCAAGCTGATACTGCGTGTACAAAGGGGGTGACAAACTGACATTTGTTTTTGTCCTAATCAATACAAGTGACACCCAAGTGTCAGTCCTGTCACTAAGTATCTATCTATCTATCTATCTATCTATCTATCTATCTATCTATCTATCTATCTATCTATCTATCTATCTATCTATCTATCTATCTATCTATCTATCTATCTATCTATCTATCTATCTATCTATCTATCTACCACCCAAACTGGCTTGCATTGACCATCCATTCTGTTTTCTGAACCTGCTGTATTGTGGGAATGTTTGGGTCTAAAGCAGTAGGCAGCCATGGAGGTATGCTGGCATCATGGCCAAGCTTATTAGTGTGCCAACTGACTGTTCGGTAGCAATCCTGTGCTCCAGCCCCCACCCCCCTTTATGATCTGCAACCAATCGCCTTAATGGTGTCACTGGGCCTGGGGATGAGACCACCACAGCCTTTTCTCCTGCAGCGTCGAGCTGTTTGACTAGAAGGCTACAAATACGGCAGCATCAGGTCCATTGTGCCTTTCTGTGACCCAAATACGGCATCCAAATCAGATTTGGCATCTGCCTTGTACCCTCGGTTGCCATGATTTCCAGTCTGTGCAATGCTGTAATAGAAAAATCAAGAAAATGGAAGCGACTAGAAAACACCTGGTATAACAGTGAGGGACGCAAATAAAGCACCTCTGACGTGCCAAGCCGAGCCCTGTAAGGAGCGCCTTAAATTGAATGATTGCATTTCATTACTTGTGTGAATTTCTCATGTCAAAACTTTTAAAGTGTATTGTATAAGAGGAGAGAACTTGGAGTAGTTTATTTAATAAGAGTCTAACAGCTAATTTTCAATTTTAATTAGAATTTAAAATGCATTTAATTTACACCTTCGTTCACAGCCGTCAGGAGTGTGTACTTCTCATTTAATCGTCATTTGCATTTTAGTCAGACTAAATCATGAGACGCGGGCCTGTGAGTAATCCTCAGCTCGGCAGAGCCAACGTATGGAGCATTTCTGTTGTTTCCTACGTGATGGCACAGCTGTGGGTGTTAAAAAATTATTAGTAAATCACAAGAGAAAGGGGGAAGCACACCGCATCCCGTGCTTCTGAAAGTAAGTTTGCTTTTACCACAACCACAAAAGAAAATGAATTGATAAAAATAAAATGAAAACGACAGTGCTGTGTCGGCAAGCGCCTGATCCACAATCCACATGCACATCACACACTTAGCAAATAAATCTTTAAGACACAAGTCCTCTGTTATGCCTATGATAAGCGCTAGCTATCTATTATATAGTGCCTTTCATATCTATCTGTCTATCTATCCTGCCTACTATACTAAATCTAACATCTATCTATTATATAGTGCCTTTCACACTAATCAATCTATCTATCTTGCCTACTATACTAAATCTAACATCTATATATCTATCTATCCTGCCTACTATACTAAATCTAACATCTATCTATCTATTATATAGTGCCTTTCACACCAATCTATCTATCTATCTATCTATCTATCTATCTATCTATCTATCTATCTATCTATCTATCTATCTATCTATCTATCTATCTATCTATCTATCTATCTATCTATCTATCTATCCTGCCTACTATACTAAATTTAACATCTATCTATCTATTTATCTATCTTGCCTACTATACTAAATCTAACATCTATCTATTATATAGTGCCTTTCACACTAATCAATCTATCTATCTTGCCTACTATACTAAATCTAACATCTATCTATCTATCTATCTATCTATCTATCTATCTATCTATCTATCTATCTATCTATCTATCTATCTATCTATCTATCTATCTATCTATCTATCTATCTATCTATCTATCTATCTTGCCTACTATACTAAATTTAACATCTATCTATCTATTTATCTATCTTGCCTACTATACTAAATCTAACATTTATCTATCTATTTAATGTCTATCAATCTATTATATAGTGCCTTTCACACTAATCTATCTATCTAGCCTACTATACTAAAACTAACATCTATCTATTATATAGTGCCTTTCATATCTATCTATTAAACTGTTTATTTTATAATATAGTGCCTTTTATGTCTATTTATCTATATATTATATAGTGCCTTTCATATCTAGGGTTTTAGTTGCTGCAAGTTTTTATTCTAACCATCTTCTTAATTAGTTACCAGTTTTTGTCTCTTTAATTAACTAGACCCAGACCCCTTGGTTGTTTCTTTTTCCTAAATTTGCAACCGTCACACACATGTGCATTGGAGGAAGCTAAAGGGTCTAAATGAGAATAATTCCACACCAGGCCAGGGGGTGGCATGGTGCGCTGACCTTTTTTCTCGCTTTCCTGCAGACCGTTCATGGGAAATTCTGCCTGGCCCTGATGACGTCACGTCCTGTTCCGGGCCTTCTGATGATGTCACTTCCGCTATAGAACCCATTGACGAAGAGCCTTCCGGTTCCGGCCATTTTGATGATGCCACGTCCGGGTCCAAGCCTATGGAAGAGGACCCTTCCGCTTCTGCTCTTGATGACTTCACTTCCCTTTCTGTCCTTTAAAGCTGCCATATTCTAAAAATCTCATCAGTTCTGTTTTGGACTCCATTCTAAGCACATCAGTGCTAACAAATTACCCTTTCGCAGCCAGGGAATATTATACAGATGGCTGCCCCAAACCTTTTTATGTCTCTTGCGTCTGTTTTTTGTGACACAGCCAAACAATAATGAGAAACAAAACAAGCCACCACATGACCAGCTCACCTGTGCTCATCACACAATATCTGAAAAGAAAGAAAGGCGAAGGTCTCGGTAAGGTTGATCTCTCAGGTCACCAAACCATCTTGATGGTGTTCTTAGAAAAAAGAAAATCAACCATTTTGGAAATGTCTGCAGTGACAGAATGAGAGCTAACAAGCCACGGAATTAAATAACAGGCTTAATTAACAGCAACAATCAGCTTCTCATTGAGAAACTGGTGGGAATTAAATTGGCTGGAGTTTGAAGCCTCAGTTTAGATGGTCATCTGTTTGGCTTCAATTTATGTAAGAAAAGAATCAATTCAGAAGCTTGGATTCTTAAAAACAGGGCTATTAAAATGGAGGTAAAAGTTGTTAAATTAGCAGTGAGAACTGGTCAATGATTGGGAAAAGGGTTAGAATGAAAACCTTCAGCCACTGTGGCCCTCCAGGACTCGATTTGGACACCCCTGGCATACTGAATGAAGGCTATGTAGATGACACATTGCATCTATTACCTCCTTCTCTCTTCATCTCAGAAATAACCCTAACGCCTAACGCCTACCCCTAATCCTTACGGTTTTTCTTTGCAGATGCATGATGACGCCACCGTCCACTAGTTCCACAATTTCTCCAAAGATAGTTTCTAACGGTGGTGCTAACAAATGGCTGAAGTGAGTTAAATATCAGATGGTCCTTCATTAACCTCCTTTGCATTAACCCCCAATTTCTCTCAGGATTAACCCTTCTGTTCCTCCCATCTTAGGTTTAGGTTTAGGTTTATTTGTCATATATAGGTTAACACAGGGTCAATATACAATGAAATGTGTATGACGAGAAAAACAAGTCACTCAGCCTAGATCCAATAAAGCTTAAAAAAGATTACAAGTTAAAAATAGACAAGTCATATAAAATAAAATGTGTACATTTTAAAAGAAGTTATAGAGCAATATGAGTTGAATGAGCAGCAAGTACAAATGACAGTTATTGCACAGATAATGTTTTATAAGTACAGATGCATATTCCATAAAGTGCAGATGCATGTTCCAGTCAGTATTCTGAGTGTGTGCAGGTACAGTTTGTGTGTGAGTAGTGCAATGTAGATGTAATGTAAGTGTATGTAAGTGTTCAGGTGTTGCTGTTGAGGTTTCGAATGGCCTGGTGGTAAAAGCTGTTCTTAAGTCTTGTAGTCCGAGCAGCCACACCCCTGTATCATCTGCCAGACGGTAACAAGGAGAACAGCTGGCGTGCTGGATGGCTGTGGTCCTTTATGATGCTGCTTGTCTTACGCAAGCACCGATGGAGGTAAATGTCTTCAATGGCAGGAAGACTCTTGCCCGTGATGTGCTCTGCTGCCTTCACCACTCTCTGTAGTGATTTCCGGCTGCTGGCAGAGCAGCTCCCATACCAGACGGTAATGCAGCCCATCAGCAGACTCTCGACCACACTCCTGTAAAAGTTTGAGGTGATGTTGGCATTCATGCCAAACTTCCTCAGCCTCCTCAGGAAGTAGAGCCGCTGGCGAGCTTTCTTGACCACAGTGTCTATATGAAGGGTTCACGAGAGGTCCTCGGTGATGTTTACTCCGAGGAACTTGAAGCTGTTAACCCTTTCAACTTCTATGCCGCTGATGTAGATGGCCTGGTGTTCTCTGCCTTGTTGTTTTCGATAGTCCACGATCATCTCCTTGGTTTTGCTGACATTAAGAGACAAGTTGTTATCTAGGCACCAATTACTCAATGCCAGCACCTCCTCTCTGTAGGCCGTCTCCTCGTTGTCAGTGATAAGGCCTATGATGGTTGTGTCATCTGCAAACTTGATGATGGTGTTTGTGCCGTGTTTTGCAACACAGTCGTGGGTGAACAAGGAATACAAGAGGGGGCTAAGCACACAGCCCTGCGGCGCTCCTGTGTTTAAAATGAGTGATGAGGACGTGTGTTTGCCGACTCTCACCACCTGGGGGCTGTTTGTGAGGAAAGAGAAAATCCATCTGCAGATGGTCGTCCCCAACCCAAGGTCGTCAAGCTTCAAGACGAGTTTTGAGGGGATGATGGTGTTGAATGCTGAGCTGTTATCTATGAACAGCATTCTTACATATGTATTTCCTCTTTCCAGGTCGGTGAGGGCAGTGTTTATTGTACTCCGCACAGATTCTCTGCAGCTCAGCCAGACTGACCATTGTGGTTCTCTTCCAAATGTCCTTTCTCTGATGATCGCTCCGCTCGGCCAACTCTAGGAAGATTTGTGTTTGTTCCAAACATCTTCCATTTCAGAATTATGGAGGTCACTGTGCTCACTGTGCTCAATCCTGCAGAACATTTTTTTTGGTAGCCTTACCCAGATCTGCACCTTCACACACATGTCCTGTCTGTAAGGCCCAGTGTTTGCTCACAGGGTGGGACCTTCTATAGACAGGGGTGTGTGCCTCTCTTAATCAGTCCAATCAACTGAATTGACCACAGATGGAATCCAAAACAAGGTGTAGAAACATCTCAGTGATGATCAATAGAATGGGCTGTGCCTGCTTCACAACAAAATGTGAAAACAGCGATGGAGTCTTTCTGAAGGTACCCTAGATAGACGATTGCAGTTTAGCTTACTAATCCAGATAAGTCGTGCTAACCGAAACTAGAAATAGAAAGTCATTTCCAGCCTCTGAGTGACTAAAGAAGAACAAAACAGTAGGTAATAAATTAAGCATTAATTAGGCAAAATGTAGGAGTTTCAGGTTAAACGATGCATAAGGCTAATGATGTGTTGATCTGCAGAAAGTTTAGTGCAATCATTTATAACAGACGTAATGTGCAGTTATGGTCAACAAAACGTGTTCTTAAGTGTACAGTCCTATGAAAAAGTTTGTGAACCCCTCTTAATTCTTTGGATTTTTGTTTCTCATTGGCTGAACTTCCTTTTAATATATGACATGCCTTATAGAAACAGTAGTATTTCAGCAGTGACATTAAGTTTATTGGATTAACAGAAAATATGTAATATGCATCATAACAAAATTAGACAGGTGCATAAATTTGGGAGATATGACATCAATACTTAGTTGAGCCTCCTTTTGTAAATCTAACAGCCTCTAGACGCTGTCCTCCTATAGCCTTTGATGAGTGTCTGGATTCTGGATGGAGGTATTTTTGAATATTCTTCATACAATATCTCTCCAGTTCAGTTCAATTTGATGGCTGCTGAACATGGACAGCCTGCTTCAAATCATCCCATAGAATTTTGATGATATTCGAGTCAGGGGACTGTGACAGCCATTCCAGAACATTGTACTTCTCCGTCTGCATGAATGCCTTTGTAGATTTTGAACTGTGTTTTGGGTCATTGTCTTGTTGGAATATCCAACCCCTGCGTAACTTCAACTTTGTGACTGATGCTTGAACATTATCCTGAAGAATTTGTTGATATTGGGTTGAATTCATCTGACCCTCGACTTTAACAAGGGCCCCAGTCCCTGAACTAGCCACACAGTCCCACAGCATGATGGAACCTCCACCAAATTTGACAGTAGGTAGCAGGTGTTTTTCTTGGAATGCGGTGTTCTTCTTCTGCCATGCAAAGCGCTTTTTGTTATGACCAAATAACTCCATTTTTGTCTCATCAGTCCAAAGCACTTTGTTCCAAAGTGAACCTGGCTTGTCTAAATGAGCATTGGCATACAACAAGCGACTCTGTTTGTGGCGTGAGTGCAGAAAGGGCTTCTTTCTCATCACCCTGCCATACAGATGTTCTTTGTGCAAATTGCGTTGAGTTGAAGAACGATGTACAGATACTCCATCTTCAGCAAGATGTTCTTGCAGGTCTTTGGAAGTGATCTGTGGTTGTCTGTAACCATTCTCACAATCCTGCACATATGCCGCTCCTGTATTTTTCTTGGCCTGCCAGACCTGCTGGGTTTAACAGCAACTGTGCCTGTGGCCTTCCATTTCCCAATTCCATTCCTTACAGTTGAAACTGGCAGTTTAAACCTCTGAAATGGCTTTTTGTAGCCTTCCCCTAAACCAGGGGACTCAACAATCTTTGTTTTCAGATCTTTTGAGAGTTGCTTTGAGGATCCCATGCTGTCTGTCACTCTTCAGAGGAGAGTCAAAGGGAAGCACAACTTGCAACTGACCACCTTAAATACCTTTATATCTCATGATTGGACACATCTGTCTATGAAGTTCAAGGCTTAATGAGCTCATCCAACCAATTTGGTGTTACAAGTAATCAGCATTGAGCAGTGACAGGCATTCAAATCAGCAAAATGACAAGGGGACCCACATTTGTGCACAGCCAGTTTTTCACATTTGATTTAATTTCATACAACTAAATACTGCTTCACTAAAAATCTTTGTTCGGAAAACACCGCAGTACTCAGATGTTCCTAGGAAATGAAAGACATACCACTGTTATCTTTATTGTTGAAAGGAGAGGAAATTATTACGCAGGCTAGGAGAGGCTCACAAACTTTTTCATATGACTGTATGTTAGAACAAAGGGTCTGCTCTAAGGTAGAGGGTCTCAAAGTGTGTGGTCTATTGATCACTGATGGTCTGTGAGCACATGCCAGGTGTCTACAGTCATGGCCAAAAGTTTTGATAATTAACAAATATTAATTTTCACAAAGTCTGCTGCCTCAGTTTTTATAATGGCAATTTGCATCTACTCCAGAATATTCTGGGGAGTGAGCAGATGAAGTGCAATTTATTGCAAAGTCCTTCTTTGCCATGAAAATGAACTTCATCCCAAAAAGAATGTTTCCACTGCTGTTGTGAAGAAGGCTTCAGGGCACCCAAGAAAGTCCAGCAAGCGGCAGGACCATCTCCTAAAGTTGATTCATGGCTCAGGATCGGGGCACCACCAGGGCAGAACTGGCTCAGGAATGGCAGCAGGTAGGTGTGAGTGAGGTGAAGACTTTTGGAGGATGGTCTGATGGGTGTCAAGAAGGGCAGCAAAGAAAAACATCAGGGACAGATTGATATTCTGCGGAAGGTATGGGGATTGTCATTTTCTCTTATGACTCCCCTTTCCGATTCTTTGGGGCAAAGAAAAGGTGAGCGGCGCTACCGTCAGCCCCGTGTCAGACCAACAGTAAAGCATCCTGAGACCATTCATGTCACATGGGGTTGCTTCTCAGCCAAGGCAGTGGGCTCACTCACAATGTTGCCTTAGAACACAGCCACGAATAAAGAATGGGACCAAAACATCCCCGAGAGCAACTTCTCCCAACCATCCAAGAACAGTTTGGTGACCAGCAATGCCTTTTCCAGTATGATGGAGCACCAGGCCATCAGGCATAAGTGACTCGGGGAACAAAACATTGAAAATTTGGGGTCCATGGCCAGGAAACTTCCCAGACTTTAATCCTATTGAGAGCTTGTGGTCGATCCTCAGGTGGTGGCTAGACAAACAAAAACCCACCAGTTCTGACAAACTCCAAGCATTGATTATACAAGAATGGGCTGCCATCAGTCAGGATGTGGCCCAGAAGTTGATTGCCAACATGCCATGGTGAATTTTAGAGGTCTTGATAAAGAAAGAAGGGCCAACACTGCAATATTGACTTTTTGCATAAACTTCATGTCATTGTTGATAAAAGCCTTTGAAATTTATGAAATGCTTGTAATTCTACTTCAGTATACCATAGAAACATCTGACGAAAAGATCTAAAAACACTGAAGCCACAAACTTTGTGAAAACCAACACTCAGGTCACTCTCAAAACTTTTTGCCACGACTGTATGGACTGATGTTGTCATCTTTCTTAAAAGAACATTCTTCCTGATAAAGCCACATGAAAGGTCTGTGATGCCTCCTGGATCCCCCTGTCACCACTCCTTCCCACTATGCTCCTGTAAATGTCATGCAAAAAGACAAATTTCCTGTCATGGACTAATACAGTGTATCAAATACCGAAAAATCTGCTAAAACATAACCCACTAAGGTTTGAAGGTGAGTCGTATAAAACCGACTTTTCTTCCAGGTGTTTCTTTTTTTGCCGTTTACACATCACATGACAATGAAAAACACAGAATCCGCGACTGGAGCGTCACATCGTCTTTCATCTTCTTGTGCTTAACAGCGGTGACTCAGTGCTCCGCACTTCCTGATTGGTGGAAACTTTCCCGTATTCGAGACTTCAGAAGAATAAAAAAAACAATTAAGATATGATTGCAATCTAGGATACAGTCTATAAATGATATTTATATGGTAGTATCAATTATGTAGCATGAACCCAGAGAATTCTGGGACTTGTTACCATGGCAACCATCAACGCTATTGTCAGCACAGGGGACATCCACAAGAAAAGCAAAATGGTGAAACTAACAACAAGTATAAACAGCTTTCTCGGGAAGATTTAGATAGCGAAAAAGAATTCATTGGGTATAAAACCCCATAATATTTGAAGAAATTGTCCCAAAACATTTTAAGGAGCTGCTAGAAGGATTAATAAAGAAATCAATCAGAATACAAATTAATCTTGGTATTTGTTTCTGTCAAGTCAGGGAAAAGACATATGACCAGGGTTGGCCTTTTGACTTCTGGTTTATTCGGTTTCCACCATTTTTTTTTTTAACTTCTCCTAACTGATCTTCATTTCCTCATTCCATCTCACTCCAGATATATCTTGGTTTCCCTTTATTAGTCTTAACAAGAATTAAGCAATTTTTGGAAGTTTTATTGTTTTGTTCTGCTCATTTTAGTAGAACATCATTCCAGTGATGCTTGTATAGTGGAAACTGGGCTTGATTTAACTTTCAGGAATATTAAAAGAATCAGCGACATACACCCTCCAATCCTTGGTTTATTTTTCATGATTTTCGTCCATAGTTTTGTTCCCTTCTCAGAAAGATGGAAAGGCAACAGGACTGGAAGAAATACCAGCAGAATTATGGAAGAGCTTAGGAGAAGAGGGAGCAGATGTGTTGTAGGATTGGATGTAGAAGATCTCTGAACAGAGGAGTGGACAAACAATGCGACTGAACCCATTTCTAAGGGGATGGGCGATATTCAGGATTGTGGAAACTTCTCAGGGATAAAGCTGATGTCACATACTATTAAAATGTGGGGAAAGGTTATGGAGAGAAGGTTTAGGGAAGAGACCACCATAGGGAAGGAGCAGTTTGGTTTTATGCCAGGGACAGGAACAAATGAGGCAGTCGTTGCATTGTGACAGCTGATAGAGAAACATCGAGAAAAACAGAAAGGATTGCATATGGCATTTATTGATTTGGAGAAGACCGATGATAGTGTGACACATCAAGAGGTCTGACAGTGCATGAGAGGTTAAGGAGGACCAGAGAAGTGTGTGAGGATTGTCCAGGATATATATTAGGGAGTGTGGACTTGGGTTGGGGTAGCAGACGAGATCCCAGTTAGTGGAGGTCAGCACCAGGGATCAACTTGAAGTCCTTGAAGATTTGACTATGAATGTGCTGAGTCATGGGATAAAACAACAATCCCTCCGGTGCTTTTTGCCAATGACCTTATGTTGTGTTGCATCAGAATAGAGGAAGATGAGAGGAAATTGGAAGAATGGAGAAGGACTTTGGAAGGTAAAGGGTTGAAGATAAATAATAAGACAAAGATAGAACATCTGAGGTTTAATGAGGATCAGAATTCAGAAGTTAGTTTATAGGGAGAGCTAGTGAAAAGAACGGATAAATTCAAATATCTGGGATCAGTGGTAGCCCAAGATGGAAAATTAGAGTCAGAGATAGCCCATAGAGTACAATGATTATGGAAAAATTGGAAGAAAGTCAAAGAATTAAGGCAAAGGTTAATGGTCAGGTGTTTAAAACAATGGTGAGACCACAAATGATGTATGGAGCTGAGACATGGGCAGTAAATAGAGTGCAGGAGTAAAAGTTAGATTTGCATGTTCTCCCTGTGCCTGTATGGGTTTCCTCCGGGTGCTCCGGTTTCTTCCCACAGTCCAAAGACATGCAGGTTAGGTGCATTGGTGATCCTAACTTGTCCCTAGTGTGTGCTTGGTGTGTCACTGTGTGTGCCCTGCGGTGGGCTGGCGCTCTGCCCAGGGATTTGTTCCTGCCTTGTGCCCCTTGTTGGCTGGGATTGGCTCCAGAAGACCCCCGTGACCCTGTGTTAGGATATAGCGGGTTGGCAAATGACTGACTGACTGACTGACAGCTCTGTCCATTTCATTCCTAGGGCCCACACCTCTGACCCGGAAGAATAGCATAACCTAAACGAGACCTGGCTCATCTACAAATCCATCTATTAATAAGAATTCCTTCAAAGAAGAGCTGGGATTGACTCCGTGGCAGAGACAGGCATCATGAACTGAGAAGGGTCAGGCTGCAGGCCCCTCGGTGTCTCCTTTAGCCATAGGACCCTGTGATGTCATTCAGGGGCTCGTGACTAAAGGTGGAAGTGATGTAAAGAGTCACAGAGGGACCTGCCTCCAAGACTCTTACACCAGCAAATCAATGTCGGATTATGCCTCAGTTGGCTTCCAGCAGTGTGCTATTATTCCACAGTCAGCTCCCAGCTGGCTCACTAAATCTTTACCCTTACCTTCTTATTAATTCATATGTTAGCATTCTTTATCCAACATTACAGCCCCTATGGCAGAACTCAACAGAAATTTGCCCACTCGATAGAAATGTGCCTTTCCACTTAGCTGCTGACAGACATTATCTGTGAATGAGTGAGGTAGTTTTCCCAGCTGGATGAAGTCCCATGATGCCTTGCCAGTCCTCATCTGCGTAGCCTACTCTTTCTGCTGCTGTGTGAATCCACGCCAGTCGCTGCATGAGCGTTGTTTAGAAATGAGCACTGTGGGTGTCATATTAGTGCATAATAGATGACAGCTTTGGTAATAGAAATTTTACACCAGCTTTGTGATGACTCATCAATCTCAGAGTCTATAACTCTTTCCTGCCTGGAAACTTTCAAATCCAAATTTTTATAATATTGTTCTCTTTATAGCCTCAACTTAATTTCATATCCATTAAGTGAGAATAACCGTGCCCACTATTCAGTGAGCTTACTGCAAAAAAAATAATGAGGGTTCTCTCAGAAAGACAGAGAGATACCCACAAGTGGAAGGGACAACACCTCTCTAAATGCTAGAGAGGATGTCGGATGGTCAGTAAGGAGCAACAGATGGCATAAGTGATGCTACAGGACTAAAACCTTCTAGGGTAGCAGAAAAAAATGGTAGATCTCATAAGTGTGGCATGTGGTCATCACAACTCCTTAATATCATGTGGCACATTTGCGCGTTAGAGGGTCACCTTCTGGGCTCGTCAACGGTAAGCACTACCACCCCAGGACTCCAGGGAGCACAATCACTAAGCACCTTCTCTCCCTTGCCACCTTTGAGAAGACGCCCAATGAGAGCATCTGACTGCTCCATAGGCTATAAAAGCAGGGCACTCCAGGAAGGTGGCATCTCGTTTGGGAGATAAGCAACCCATAAAATGGACTTCTGACCCTAAATCTTGACCACTTATCATACCACCTTTGCCTAAAACAATGACTAATTGTTCATTTTTTGTTAGCCTTATTGCCATTGAGTGCCTGTTATTTTTGGTTCAGCGTTTCGCAAATAAATGGGGTGGCCCGGTTGGCACCCCAACATTTCATTTCAGCTTTATTACTACCAGTCGATGACAAATTAAAAGGATACATTTCACAATGTTTTCCTCTTTAGATCATTTTTTTCTGAGCTCTGTTTCAGTTTTGTTCTTTAATTGATTGATCATGTGCCACCTTAGGTTAATTAAATCCCTTAGAGCTTTGTATTAAAAGAAGTTTATTCAACATCTTTTTTTGGACTTGGACATTTGTTGTAAGGTACAAAATCTGTACATTTTTTTTATTATATTTTTTTTCAAGAAAAAACAACAGATGAGCTTAAATACAGGTCACTAGCATGGACAGTTAACATCAAAGCCAATCTGTTTTCCTGAATTGTGCCAATATCAGTACCATCTGTTTGAACTGAGCAAGAATTCAGAAGACGCCTCACTGTGTATTGATGATTTTATCACCTGTGAAGGAAAAGGCACAGGGATTAAATCAGTTTACAGATTGGGAAAGGAAGACATGCTAAGGTTCAAGCTGTATCCGATTACTTTACAACCAGTTAACAGAAGGAGATGCTATGGGACTGGTTTGTTTGTTAAATTCATTCATCATATTAACAACCAGGCAATCAGGTGCAAGTAGCAATCACATCTTGTGAAACTCCTGGTAGAATTTTATAATAAACTAGGGGGCTCTGCCGCCTGCTCGCTTCGCTCACCATATCCCCGGGCTGGCACTAGCGGTAGTCACTTCACAGATCTGCCGCTTGCGTATGGGGAAGGGGATGTACAATTTAAATAGATTGATATTTTCATGGGAATTGTTACATATGCATAATAGAACAAATTATTTTACATTACAGCTAGTAATTAACTATAGTAACAAATAGTAAAATGTAATAAATTGAAAGAAAATTATGTTTCATGTTGCATTAGAGGTATTTGTTGCATTATACGTTTTTGTTCTGTTTGGCTTTGAAATTAACACGCAAATTCTTTTTAAACTTACACTTTTACTGTAAAACTTCAGTAAAAACAATCGTTTGAATTAACTTTTCGTCAATATCACATTGAATTTTGATTCAGTGTTTGGAGTTACATTGTGACAATGCAACGTATAACTGCCCTTGAGTGAATATTGTTTCTTTCTCAAATGTTTGTCCCTGTCATTTGTTAGTTGTCTAACGAGAAACTGTAAACGTTTTAATATGAATGGCATATGAAGATCTCCTTTGGTGTCTAATGTTATCCACGGAAGATGTACTACATTACCTTTCTTGTCGCCTGTTGAACTTTCACATGTCAGAATTGTTCGACCAATTCTGAATACAAGTAATCTTCACCTAATGCATAGCCCATCACTCAGACATAAATTACGCTATAACACCACGATACATCCTTCTTTCAACAGTAATTCGGCTTGTGGAAGACCGGATGGTGTTAACGGTTGTAGATATTCTACGGGATATTGTAAGTTGATGTTTTTAACTTCTGCACCATCATAACCAACTGTTTCAGCATAGTCTATTGATACGCATTTAACCAATTTGTTGTGTAACTGATCAACAATTTTTGCATTAATTTGTTTGACTTCAATGTTTCTCGGTGCTAAGATTGCCTGTGTACTCATTTCTTCTGTTGATAACCCTTCGGGATGAAATTCTTCAATAAGATTTGGACATAATACGTCTTCTTTTATTGGGAATTTAAAGTGAGGAAAATGTCAAAATTTATAAGAACTGAAGGTGCAGGAACTGTGTCTGAAAAGAGCATTCAAACGAATGAGAGGTGAGAGGATCGTGGGCATTGAAAATGGTTGAGAGGAGGGCAGGACTTGAAAAAATCTCTTGACAATAGTCTCATCTCAAGATTTTCTTTTATGGTAGAGAGATATGCCTCCACTGAAGAGCGACATCATCAGAACAAGAAGAAGAAAAGAATGGAACAACATGAGAGGAGGGTGAGAACAACATCAGAAGAGGGTACCAGCAACGTGCGGCTGTTCCCATCTGATCATCGGCAAAAGCATCTCATGAACAACTTCAAGTGCTAGATCACAGGCTGCCCAGGACATTCATCCTTGACATCTTTACTTTTTCGTAAGCTTTTTCTAATGACTATATATATCCAGACTTTACTATCAATCTTATTTTCTATTATTCTTTGTTCTATTTGGTATTATTATTCATGTAATAAATACCACTCTGCTTTTAACTTTCTATACTTTGTCTTCATATCTAAAGTGACTGAAGTAATAAGATCAATTTCTTTGAGAACCTGGTGCAGCACGGAGCGTGCTGCAAGTTTTATTAAGGCTGAGGGTGAGAGCCCCACCCAATAGTAGGGAACAGTATGTAAAGTAAGGCATTCTTAGTTGATAAATGGCCTATACTCAAGGATGTTTATTTACTCTAATCCAGGGAAGGGTAACGTCAGTCCCGGAGGGCCGCAGTGGTTGCAGGTTTTTGTTCCAACCCAGTTTCTTAATGAGAAGTCATTTATTGCTGGTTAAGCACCTATTGCGCGAGAGAGATTTTGATGCTTCATTTAATGGTCTCGCTTGGTAAGGTTCCCCACCCTTAATTGCTTTTCAGTATATGGGACAGCTATCCCCAAACCTTTTTGAGTCTCCTGTACTCCTTATTTACAATATATATATATATATATATATATATATATATATATATATATATATATATATATATATATATATATATATATATATATATATAATATATATATATATATATATATATATTCATTGCATTCATAGTCTGTGTCACAATCTGATTGTATGGGTGGTTACCTAACGCTGCGCCACGGCGTGTGGTTCGTTTATTTGACAGTATGTAGATCGGGGTAATTACATTCATTGCATTCGTAGTCTGTGTCACAATGTGATTACCCCGATCTACATACTGTCAAATAAACGAACCACACGCCGTGGCGCAGCGTTAGGGGCTTCGCCTCTAGCGCCGAGGTTCGATTCTGGTAAGGGAGTGTAATGAGTGTGTACGCCTGATGAGCCCAGAATTAGGGCGAAACACATGTCGCATACTGTTTGCATTATTTGACAGTAAACTATTTCAACCATATATATATATATATGTATAAAATGGCTCGTTTAGGCCATTTGTTGCATTTTGTTTGTGGTTATCATTCCATATGTGTCTTCTGTTGTTTTCTGCACTGGTTAGCACTGCTGCCTCATGGCTCAAGTCATGTATTTGGTCAAAATAATCGGTCCAGCATAGGTGACAGATACTACCAAAGCCCTTTAGGGACCATTAAAACACCATTGCTCCATTATAGTTCTATGAAGTTCCTGAGCATTTTATAGCTTTTACCTCCCTCTGCACATGATTCAACGATGGTGCATTCTCCCAACGGAGTGTCCATGTTCAATCAACCTTGACTTCAACTAGACTAATAGCAGAGTGCTGTACTATGCATGTTCAAACTACCCATAAGCTACTGCAAATGTATTGTATTGTGTCAGCTTCTATGCATTATGGGTACCACATAATTTTCAAATTTACTCTTGTGTATTCATGGTTATTTAAGGGACTTGTTACTAACATAAATAATTAAAGGTTCTTTCTGAAATCTTCATGTGGATGGTTCTTTTGGGAACCAAAAATTGTTCCCCTATGGAATCACTCTGAAGAACCCTTGTGGCACCTTTGTTTTTAAGGGTGAAGAAGAGCTGGGGTATCAGGGTTCCTGTTTACTACCATCAGTCAAGAGGAAACAGAAACAGTGAGAGATCACTGGGCAGCAATGCTATGCCATCTGCACCAAATCTGTGAAAAGACTGACCCCATTCTGAGCAATAGCCGGTTTAAAAAAGCTGGTGAGTGAAAAAGGTAGGAGTGGTGGCCGGATGGAGATGTGTGTTGTCACACACGTGCTCATGGGAGGCAATTAAAGGGCCTGAATGAGAGTAAGTCCACGCCAGACCAGGGGGTAGTGGAGTACACTGACTCTTTGTCTCACTTCTCGGCTAGAAATTCGGCCTGGCCCTGATGAAGTCATACCTGGTTCCGCCCCATTGATGACGTCACTTCTGGTCCCAGCCCTGATGACACCTGTTCTGGTTCCGGCCCATTTGATGATGTCATTTCCTCTACTTGCCTTTAAAACCGTCATTTTGATCATTTCCACTCAGTTCTGTTCTGGACTCCTATCTGTATTATAATTGATCCTATTTTACAGCCGGGAAACAATATACGGGTGGCTGCCCCAAACCTTTCTGTGGCTTTTGTCGAGTTTGTGACAGTGTTCAACGGTTACAGTCTGCATCTGGATCTTCCCATTTAGAGGTGGAAGAGACAAAGTGATAAGCTGACATGTCATATCATATCTCATGTCCTCAAGTCAGCCCATGTCAGGTTCATGTTACTGTATATGCAAACATTTCACAATGGTCTACCATTTAATTAGAAAGGCACCAACTATAGGACCATGGAAACTTTTTCTGGAAAGCAAGTTCTGGTGAACCGTAACAAAAAGTTCTGCGGTGTTGAGCATGCATGGACTTCGTGATGTGATGTGCACGACTGCAGTTTTCAAAATCAACCCACAATACGTGACTTATCTGAAGGTACAAACTCGAAATGCAGTGGGAGAGAAGCAGATGGTCTGTTCTGCCACCTTTAGTTCTTCAAAAGGCAGCTCTTACAGTACTGGATGTGAACGGCACTTTGAAAGCCTTTAATACTCCTTTTTATTCCAGCACTATTTCAGTTGCTGCCAGAGTCCACAAATTCATTTTAATTTAGAAGTATTTGCATTATATCAATAAAATGACATATCATGACCAACAGGTCAGAACGGCGATCACGCAGCTTGATAAAACATGTAGGGTGAACAAATGGCAACAAGCATTCATTGGCATATGTTTTTCTTACTGTTAATTATTTTTAATGATGGTGGTGTCACCATGCCACAGTTTTGCCGATGATTCCCTGCTTGGGCTGTGCCACTTTGTGGTGCCGATCATGAGCGCTGCCATATTGTTTATAGAGAAGACCCCATTACCAAGTGACTCATGACCTGTGACATCATGACCCTTGGTTATATAAGCTGATGACGAGCATAGCCTGATGTTCTTCCTAGTTTTGGATTTTTTGTGTTTAAGAATTAAAGAATAAAACACAAAATTAACAAAACACAATTCTATCCGAATAACAAAAGATGCAAATCATGCTGGATTTTTCAGACTCTTTTGCTGTGTTACTTAGCTTTGGGTGCAAAAACCTCGAACCACAAGTACAAAGACATAGGAGGAGGACTAGGAGGTTAGGAGCAGATGCTGATACAGCGCATTGCTGCACCAAAGACATAAATGAAAAAGAAAACAGAGCCGACTTTTAATTTAAACCCAAGAAATGGGGTCTCTGGCCTTCACGACCCATCACTGAACTGGACTGTTCAGCCTACATATATTCCGATATACCCAAGGCTAGAGCTTAGACCACTGCAGGGCCAATTGGTCCATCCCAGCAGCCAGAAAGATTCTTGAAGCACCCACCACAAACACAATTTCATATAGTACAAGAAGCTATTTTTTTTTTACAGATAAGAAATTACATCTGCGGTGGGTTGGCACCCTGCCCTGGATTGGTTCCTGCCTTGTGCCCTGTGTTGGCTGGGATTGGCTCCAGCAGACCCCCGTGACCCTGTGTTCAGATTCAGCGGGTTAGAAAATGGATGGATGGATGAAATTACATTGAAATTGGAAATACTGAAAAATATTGCTTATGTCTTATTTTGTACTAGATGGCAGAGTTGAAGACCCTACAATTTTTGCTCGAAGTAAGGAGGGTAGACAGGATTAGAAATGAGTATATTAGAAGGACAGCACAGGTACAACAGTTTGGTGACTAAGAGTGAGAGGCGAGACTGAGATGGTTTGGGCAGGAGCAGAGGAGAGATGAGGGGTACATCGGGAAAAGAATGTTGAAGATGGAACTGCCAGGAAAGAGGAATAGAGGAAGAACAAAGAGGAGGTTTATGGATGTGGTGAGGGAGGACATGAAGGCAGTCAGGGTGGAATGAAAATGACATCAAAGTCAGGGATAAATGGAGATGGGTGATCCACTGTGTCGACCCCTAAATTGGAACAGCCGAAAGAAGAAGAACTGACACCAGGAGTCCATAACAGTTTGGGCCTAAATTTCTCATGAGTAGGCCCATTGTTATTTTTACGATTGTTAAATAAAGTACTAGGGTGTCTCACTTGATTATTAAAAATGAAAAAGAACAGAACAACAACAACAACAACATTTATTTATATAGCACATTTTCATACAAATAACGGAGCTCAAAGTGCTTTACATGGTGAAGAAAGAGAAAAAAAGACAAAATAAGAATTAAAATAAGAGAAGACTAATTAACATAGAATAAAAGTAAGGTGGAGCGGCACGGTGGCGCAGTGGGTAGCGCCGCTGTCTCACAGTTAGGAGACCTGGGTTCGCTTCCCGGGTCCTCCCTGAGTGGAGTTTGCATGTTCTCCCCGTGTCTGCGTGGGTTTCTTCCCAAAGACATGCAGTTGAGGTAGATTGGCAATTCTAAATTGGCCGGTGTGTTTGTGTGTGTCCTGCAGTGGGTTGGCACCCTGCCCGGGATTGGTTCCTGCCCTGTGTTGGCTGGGATTGGCTCCAGCAGACCCCCGTGACCCTGTGTTCAGATTCAGTGGGTTGGAAAATGGATGGATGGATATCATAGATAGATATCTAGATAGATAGATATTAAAGGCACTATATGATAGATACATGTTAAAGGCACTATATCATAGATAGATACTTTATTAATCCTCAAGGGGAAATTCCCATACTCCAGCAGCAGCAAACTGATAATAACAATATTAAATTAAAGAGTGATAACAATGCAGGTATACAGACAGACAATAACTTTTTATGATGTTAACGTTTACCCCCCGGGTGGAATTGAAGAGTCACATAGTGTAGGGGAGGAACGATCTCCTCAGTCTGTCAGTGGAGCAGGATGGTGACAGCAGTCTGTCGCTGAAGCTGCTCCTCTGTCTGGAGATGATCCTGTTCAGTGGATGCAGTGGACTCTCCATGATTGACAGGAGTCTGCTCAGCGCCCGTCGCTCTGCCACAGATGTCAAACTGTCCAACTCCGTGCCTACAATAGAGCCTGCCTTCCTCACCAGTTTGTCCAGGCGTGAGGTGTCCTTCTTCTTTATGCTGCCTCCCCAGTACACCACCGCATAGAAGAGGGCATTCACCACAACTGTCTGATTGAACATCTGCAGCATCTTACGCCAGCCTTCTAAGGAAGTATAGTCGGCTCTGTCCTTTCTTGCACAGAGCATCAGTATTGGCAGTCCAGTCCAGTTTATCATCCAGCTGCACTCCCAGGTATTTAAATAACCCTTGGACATGGCACCAGCCCTCCACAGGGTGAACACACACACAGCATAAGGCCAATTTAGCACCACCAGTCCACCTGATGTGCATGATTTTGGACTGTGGGGGGGAACCAACATGGACACGGGGAAAACATGCGAACTACACACAGGAAGAACTCGGATGTGCACCCCGTTCTCCTTAATGTGAGCTGGCAGTAATGCCACTGTGCCACCCTTTTTCTTGAAACTTTTTTTTTTTTATTATTTAGTTGTTTTCGTATCAATTAAATTCTGTGCAATCATGAAGATTTACACTTAATTAAGTAATAAAAAACACAGTAGTAAAGTGGCTTTAAACTATTTATTCTTATAAAGCACAAAATGCCTTTACATCTGTTGATACTTTGTTTGCAGTGTTGAAACCCTGAACGTGAAAAAATTACCAAAAATATATATAAAACAGTGAACATTTAGCCAGTATAAAAACAACATTTTTTAATTGCTCAGATTCTTCTAAAATCCACTGGCAATACAAACTCTAATTCACTGCATTGCTTACTCTGTGACGTCAATAAAAAGTGCAAAACTGTGGGGTACAAACCATCACGGGGCCAATGAGGGACTTACTGAATGAACTTGTCCTGCCAGCCATTAAAACATTTTGGGACACTCAAGGAACTTTGCAAAGGAACCGCTAGTAGCAGACCCCGCAATGTGCCAATGTGAGATTTAATAGGGTTTCTCAAGCCCACACTACCCAAGGCCTGCCCAGAGGGGGCTACTATGTGAACGTTTGTTGCATACTCATTCCAAATATTTAGGAAGTTAACAAACTCTTATAGTGATAAAGTTATTCCTGGCGATTTAGAACTTTGAGCCTGAACTTTATAGCCAGGTTACATGGTTACTAGGAATTTCTCTACTTAATTGACATTTTATTCAAGGGTGATGCGTATTAAAATTCGCGTATGCACTATAGGGTGATTTGTATTGAAAAACATATTTAAAGCTAAATTACAAAACTGGGTGGCTGGCAGGGCCGGATTTTCCTATAGGCTAACTAGGCTTCAGCCTAGAGCCTCAAGATCAAGAGGGGCCTACATTCAAATTGTTAGCACAATTTTATTATCTCTCATGTAATTTACAAACTTAAAAATGGAAGGTGAAAGGGCCTCATAAGTGGAATAGCCTAGGGCCTCTTTTCATATAAATCCAGCCCTGGTGGCTGGGCTTTGATCTAAATGGGCCCTATACTGGCACCTGGTGCCTCTAATGTAAAACCTGAAATAAAGGTGTGATATTCCATCTATCCAGCTATATCCTAACTACAGGGTCACAGGGGTCTGCTAGAGACAATCACAGGATACAAACGGGACAATTTAGAATCGACAATACACCTAACCTACATGGCTTTAGATTGTGGGAGGAAGGCAGGGTACCCGGAGGAAACCCACGCAAACACGGGGAGAACATGCAAACTCCGCACAGGGAGGACCCGGGAAGGGAACCCAGGTCCCCTAACTGCGAGGCAGCAGCGCTACCCACTGCGCCACCAGGTGTGATACGGTTACACATAATACTATTCAGGGTCACCGAGGCCTGAAGCATATTTCAGAAACATTGGATGAAACACCGGAGCCTGAAGATGGTGCCAGTCACCTCAGAAACCACCCGGGCACACGCCCTTGCAGAATCATTTTGGAATTGCCAATTAAATGTGAATATAAACATTTTTGGACTCTAACATAAGAGATTACTTTATGAAATTACTTTCATAAGAAATAACATATGGAAACTAACGTGCAGACTCCTCACGAACATTGTATGGTATGGCTAGGCGGAAAGTCTGACGCCTCGGCGTCTGTGAGATAGCAACTTTCACTTTTGCGCCAGAGAGAGATGAAACAATGGAGGTGTCTGTTACATATAAATTTAACAGTCAGTTCTGATTAAGACAAGGAGGGACATCTTTCCGACTTAATGATTGTATGGATCGAGGACTGACACTTCAAATAAGACGCAAATCTAGAAATAAAGTGTGCAGGCGGTACGAGTCCTCTTCCAAAGTCGCGCATTCAAGACTCGACACCTGCAATTCTATCTTTGACCTCTAGATGTCAGCATAATCATTCTATTCCCTCCGTTTTTATTACTTGCGGTTAAGTGAGAACAGCGTAAAGCAGAGTGGCGCAGCGGAAGCGTGCTGGGCCCATAACCCAGAGGTCGATGGATCGAAACCATCCTCTGCTATCTCTTTAACCCCCTTACAGGGGATGAACAAACCAGTGTGTTTCTTCGTGCCGGTCCCAACCCCGGATAAATGGGGAGGGTTACGTCAGGAAGGGCATCCGGTGTGTAAACTTTGCCAAATCAATATGCGGACAACAATACACATTTCCATACCAGATCGGTCGAACCCCGGTTTAACAACGACCGCCAACAGGGTGCTGTCGGAAATTGGTCTACTGTTGGCCAAAGAAGAAGAGGGGGGAGACGTGTCCGGAGGCAAGAGGAAAGGAGGAAAGTAAAGAGAGTGGAACTGAGGGTAGGAACTTTGAATGTTGGCAATATGACTGGTAAGGGAAGAGAGCTAGTAGATATGATGGAGAGAAGGAAGGTTGAAATATTGTGTATGCAATGCAAGAAGCAAAATGGAAGGGGAGTAAGGCCAGGTGGATTGGAGGAGGAATCAAATTGATTGTCTGTCTGTATACCTGCATTGTTATCACTCTTTAATTTAATATTGTTCTTTATCAGTATGCTGCTGCTGGAGTATGGGAATTTCCCCTTGGGATTAATAAAGTATCTATCTATCTATCTATCTATCTATCTATCTATCTATCTATCTATCTATCTATCTATCTATCTATCTATCTATCTATCTATCTATCTATCTATCATATAGTGCCTTTAATATCTATCTATCTATCTATCTATCTATCTATCTATCTATCTATCTATCTATCTATCTATCTATCTATCTATCCTGCCTACTATACTAAAACTAACATCTATCTATCTATCTATCTATCTATCTATCTATCTATCTATCTATCTATCTATCTATCTATCTATCTATCTATCCTGCCTACTATACTAAAACTAACATCTATCTATCTATCTATCTATCTATCTATCTATCTATCTATCTATCTATCTATCTATCTATCTATCTATCTATCTATCTATCCTGCCTACTATACTAAAACTAACATCTATCTATCTATCTATCTATCTATCTATCTATCTATCTATCTATCTATCTATCTATCTATCTATCTATCTATCTATCTATCTATCTATCTATCTATCTATCTATCTATCTATCTGAATTGTTCTATCATGGTGTGGATAGAAGGAGACATGGGGTAGGAGTTATTCTGAAAGAACAGTATGTCAAGAGGTGAAAAGAGTGTCAGGCAGAGTAATGATTATGAAGGTGGAAATTGAAGGTGTGATGATGAATGTTGTTAGTGCATATGCCCTGCAAATTGGGTGTGCAATGGGAGAGAAAGAAGATTTTTGGAACGAGTTGGATGAAGTGATGAACAGTGTACCCAAGAGACAGAAAGTGGTGATTGGAGAGGATTTCAATGGGCATGTTGGTGAAAAGAACAGTGGAGATGAGGCGGTGATGGGTAGGTATGGTGTCAAGGAGAGGAATGAAGAATGTCAGAGGATAGTGGATTTTGCCAAAAGGATGGACATTGCTGTGGTGAATACGTATTTTGAGAAGAGGGAGGAACATAGGGTGACGTACAAGAGTGCAGGAAGATGCACATAGATAGATAGGTAGATTACATCCTATCCATATTACTAACCGAGAATGCTAAACCGGATGATGGACGCAGGCACATCCGGCAATGGGCCGTAGCTGCAAAAAGACGTACTGCGCAGGCGCAAAAACAGTCCGCGAGGGTCGGCTGAGGAGCCGAGAAAGGCGGAGAGAAGAGGGCGAGAGAGGCGGATGAGGGGCCGCGAGAGGCGTACAAGACCACAGAAAAAAGGAGTGAGCACAGGAAAAATTGAGAAATGAGGCGCAAAGAGCACCGAAAAAAGGAAACGGCACATAAAAAAGTATTCAAACGCAAGCAAAGCACGAAACACATTGCACACGAAACTAGACCAAAAAAAAAAAAAAAAAAAAAAGAGGCTCACGCACAACAGCAAGGCACCCCCCCCCCCCCCCCCCCTACAGGCACCGGATGGGACACACACCGAGAGGGGGATTCAACAAGCCCATGGAACACAAAAAAAAAGAACACAAAACCACCCCACAGACCCTACAAGCAAGGGACGGGACACACACAAAGAGGGGGATTCAACAAGACACAGGAACACAAAAAGAAAGAAGACGCTCGCGCGACAACAATCCTCAACCCCCCCCCCCACACACACACATCCATAAGAAGTGACACCCAAAGCCACATATTCTAAAGTGAACATCAACACCTTCACACTAGACAGCATAGGTGTCAGCATTGGTGGATCTCCTTACAATAAAGCACTATTAACTGTTCAACTGCAGAAAAGGAAACATATTAACAGTGACTGCGATCCTCCTTATTACTTATCCATATTTCGCATGCTGAGAAAGAAACAAGTCATGAATACACGGTCACGGGTACAAAACGAAAAGGAAAGGATAACAGGAACAAACACACGAAAACGAAAGAAACAACAAAATAGACGGCTATGCAGCATAGGTGGATCTCATTACAATAAGGCACTATTAACCGTTCAACCGCAGAAAAGGCTCCATATTAACAGTGAGTGCAATTCTCCTTATTACTTATCCATATTTCTAAAAGAAAAAATGTCTCGACTCCAAAAACGCAAAGCTCAACTAAAGCTTCTAACTAACGATGTACCTAAAAGTAAAAACTTTATGAACTGCATTAGATCCTACAATGGTTCATTTGCTTTTGCATATACCGGAGTAAATATCAGGCCACCAAAAGGCAATGGCCCATACTACTTTCGCATATGTGCACAAATACTGCATCGCATTGGAACAGTGCACCCTGAAACAAATCAACAACGCAAATATGCACAAATCTACATCCTAGATCCACATGACGCAAACTATCAATCAAAGTGCTGCATCGCAACAGGCACGGATTCAAAACAAAACACCTCCCGTCTCAGACATACGTTAATGGCAGCGAAGGCTACAACGGGCTTCTCACACAGCACAGGCAAATCGATTACAGCTCCAAAACAACACGTCCCAAATACTACACATGCAACAACGCGCCTCTCAAACGGCACAAGAAAAACATACACCACTAAAATTCATTCGGATTAATGAATGTCATTTGCAATCATTGTCATTCAGTTCACTTCCCTGAAGAAACAACTGGAAATACAAGTAATACATTTACACGTTGTTGTCAAAAGGGTCAAATTAGACTGCCTTCTTTACATTCATATCCTGAATATCTACAGAAGCTTCTAACTGATGATGTACCTGAAAGTGAAAACTTTATCAACTGCATTAGATCCTACAAATCGGTATCCACTATGAACATTAACGGTGGCACTGCACGTGACATCCGTCTTGAAATAATGTTGTTTATTGATAAATGTACAATGGCATCCAGTCACTTACTCAACACCATTCATAAACTTCTACAAACGTTTATGAATAATAATATTCGATTTGAAGGAAAGGTACTTTTATGAGGAGGAGATTTTAGACAGTGATTATCTATTCTTCCACATGCCATGCGCTCAGCTATTGTTCAGTGCACCTTAAAATACGCAGACAATTGGCATTGCTTTCAAAAGATACAGTTAGTAAAAAAGATACGATGTCCAGAACCAGATCATAACAATTGCTTATTACAACTGAGAGATGGTACACTCACCAATACAGATGGACTTCAGGCACATATTATTACAATTCCTCAAGCCTTTATCTGCGACAACTTAGTTACAGAGACATTTGGAACAGCAATCTCATTAGACCAAATGCCCCTTTTAACACAAGGCACTATATTATGTCCAAAAAATATTAATATGGAAAACATTAATACCCAAGTCATTCCATTACTTCCTGGAGAGACACAACTCTTTCTAAGCTCTGACAAACTTGACTCTGATCACAACAATAACCATCTTAAATGACCTTACAAGTTCTGAGCTGGAATTACCTTTTACACTTAAACGGCGTGTACAAAGAAATTTTCAAATAAACCTTTACACTGTGCCACACACTTTATTGTTTGCTTTCTATTTGCATCATCTACACCGTCACACTATTCTATATCTCATTCATACATCACGCTCTTTGTCATTCCCAACACCAGGGGTTGGCGAGCGAAGCGAGCAGGGGGCGGAGCCCCCTAGTGTAGAAGAGTTGATATGAAGGATATTGAAGACTGCAAAGTGATGGCAGGGGAAAGTGTAGCTAAGCAGCATAGGATGGTGGTCTGTAGGATGACGACGGAGATCAAGAAGAGGACGAGAATGAGGGCAGAGCCAAGGATCCAATGGTGGAAGTTGAAAAAGGAAGACTGCAAGGTTGAGTTTAGGGAGGAGGTGAGTTACCAGACATCTGGGCAACTACAGCAGATGTAGTAAGTGTGACAGCAAGAAGGGTGCTTGGCGTGACATCTGAAAAGAGGAAGGAGGAAAAGGAAACCTGGTGGTGGAATGAGGAAATACAGGAGAGTATACAGAGGAAGAGGATGGCAAAGAAGAAGTGGGAGAGTCAGAGAGATGCAGAAAGTAGACAAGAGTACAAGGAGATAAGGCACAAGGTGAAGAGAGAGGTGGCGAAGGCTAAAGAAAAGGCATATGATGAGTTGTATGAGAGGTTGGACACTAAGGAGGGAGAAAAGGACCAGTGGGCTAGACAGAGGGACCAAGCTGGGAAAGATGTGCAGCAGGTTAGGGTGATACAGGATAAAGATGGAAACATACTCGCAAGCGAGGAGAGTGTGCTGAGCAGATAGAAAGAGTACTTGGAGAGGCTGATGAATGAAGAGAACTGACATACCTATGGAAGCATGGAGGTGTTTAGGAGAGATGACAAGGGAGTTTTTAACCAGATTGTTTAATGGAATCTTGGAAGGTGAGAGGATGTCTGAGGAGTGGAGAAAAAGTGTACTGGTGCTGATATTTAAGAATAAGGGGGATGTGCAGGACTGCAGTAACTGCAGGGAAATAAAACTGATGAGCCACAGCATGAAGTTATGGGAAAGAGTAATGGAAGCTCAGTTAAGAAGTGAGGTGATGATTAGTGAGCAGCAGGATGGTTTCATGCCAAGAAAGAGCACCACAGATGCAATGTTTGCTCTGAGGGTGTTGATGGAGAAGTTTAGAGAAGGCCAGAAGGAGTTGCATTGCGTCTTTGTGGACTTGGAGAAAGCAAATGACAGGGTGACTGAGAGGAGTTGTGGTATTGTATGAGGAAGTCAGGAGTGGCAGAGAAGTACGTAAGAGATGTACAGGATATGTACGAGGGAAGTGTGACAGTGGTGAGGTCTGGGCAGGAGTGGCGGAGGTGGGATTACATCAGGGATCAGCTCTGAGCCCTTTCTTATTTGCAATGGTGATGGACAGGTTTACAGACGAGATTAGACATGAGTCCCCGTGGACTATGATGTTTGCTGATGACATTAGGAAGGTTTATGGATGTGGTGAGAGAGAACAGGTGATGGGTGTAACAGAACAAGATGCAGAGGACAGAAAGATATGGAAGAAGATGATCTGCTGTGGCAACCCCTAACGGGAGCAGCCGAAAGAAGAAGAAGAAGCTTAAGAGAGAGAAGAGCTGAGCTTCCTCTTTATGCACCTCACCTATTTTGAACTCAGCGCATCTGCCCGTGGACAGCGCTGCTCGCTTTATTTCTTCGGCACGGACTCGGGTCTGACAGCGTGGAGTTAGCCTGTTAGCACCATGTCTATCGGTCTTCTCCCTTTGGATTCCTTCTTTTCCGCACATTTTAAACAGGTGCCGATTAGTCGGAAATAAATGTGTTCTCCCGTCCATACTGTCGGAATAGGACTCGTCTATAATGAAAAATAACAATTCAGTAAATTGATGAAAAGGGGTGGATACCGACTGTTAATGTGCTACACAGCAGCTGCAAATCTTAATTTCGGTTTTCTCGGTGTTCCCGCACATTCCAAAGACGAGCATACTGGCCTGATTGGTGTCTCTGTCGTAGCCCCTACATGTTAGCCTGTAGGGCTTGCACTGACCGCGAGAGGCGCTAATGCTTTCATGTTTTGCTTCACCTTCATCTCGATGTGACCGAAATAAATTGATTAAGAAAATGGATGGGTGGAGCACACCACAAAAAGCAATCACTTGAGCCTTCACTAGGATTATATGTATCAGTGAACTAGTAACTGAAAAGTTAACTAAAACAAAGTTTAAAGACGTGTTATAGATTGAACCCAAGAAGTTCAAGATCAGAATCAAAAATATCATCAGGAAAGCATTGAAAGAATTCGGCGTGGGAAGGTCAGAATGAGTGACTGTCCTGGAAGCTCAGCGCCACCAGACCTTCTTTGTATTGTAAGAGATCGGTTTACCCTTGGCGCATTCATTTCATTTTTGATTTATGCCCCCATACCGTTACACTCAATTAGGCAAGATCCCGCATCGTTTTGCGAATTTCACATGGTGTCTCACTCGTTTCTCAGTGTTAAGAAATCGCAGGGCTAGGGGGTATAGTTTGGGGGTGGGGTAGGGTAGGGGTGGGGGGTAAGTCCCTCACGAAGTATTTGCATCATCTATCAATGTATAAAATCAAATGGCGGCTTGGAGGGGTGCCCCCTTGGGCTTTTGCGCAACGTTCCGTGTCTGAACCAAATATGATAGAGAAATAGACTAGGGGCTTAGCGCCAGGCGTGTCACTAGCTTTAGCATTGATTAGGGGCGCACCTCCTTAGTTAATGCCACCAGTCGTATATTGGAGTAGTGGGATTCTTTACTTTTTTGTGGTCAAGGAATGGGTACGGGGAAGGAGTTCCGAAGTCGAAAACGTGGAGGGAATCCCTTTGGAGCTTTCCAGGGTCGATGAATGGCCGGGGGTTATGGGTGTGAGTGCTGGTGGGTGGTCTTTGGTTCATAATGTAGTTTTGTGAAGTTGCTAAGTGGGGGTGGGTTTCCCTTTGGAATTTTCTATCTATCTACAGTGCATCCAGAAAGTATTCACAGTGCATCACTTTCTCCACATTTTGTTATGTTACAGCCTTATTCCAAAATGGATTAAATTCATTTTTTTCCTCAGAATTCTACACACAACACCCCATAATGACAACTTGAAAAAAAGTTTACTTGAGGTTTTTGCAAATTTATTAAAAATAAAAAAAACTGAGAAATCCCATGTACATAAGTATTCACAGCCTTTGCTCAATACTTTGTTGATGCACCTTGGGCAGCAATTACAGCCTCAAGTCTTGTTGAATATGATGCCACAAGCTTGGCACACCTATCCTTGACCAGCTTCACCCATTCCTCTTTGCAGCACCTCTCAAGCTCCATCAGGTTGGATGGGAAGCGTCGGTGCACAGCCATTTTAAGATCTCTCCAGAGATGTTCAATCGGATTCAAGTCTGGGCTCTGGCTGGGCCACTCAAGGACATTCACAGAGTTGTCCTGAAGCCACTCCTTTGATATCTTGGCTGTGTTCTTAGGGTCGTTGTCCTGCTGAAAGATGAGCCATCACCCTAGTCTGAGGTCAAGAGCGCTCTGGAGCAGGTTTTCATCCAGGATGTCTCTGTACATTGCTGCAGTCATCTTTCCCTTTATCCTGACTAGTTTCCCAGTTCCTGCCGCTGAGAAACATCCCAACAGCATGATGCTGCCACCACCATGCTTCACTGTAGGGATGGTATTGGCCTGGTGATCCTGGTGACGCCTGGCATTCACACCAAAGAGTTCAATCTTTGTTTCATCAGACCATAGAATTTTCTTTCTCATGGTCTGAGAGTCCTTCAGGTGCCTTTTGGCAAACTCCAGGCGGGCTGCCATGTGCCTTTTACTAAGGAGTGGCTTCCGTCTGGCCACTCTACCATACAGGCCTGATTGGTGGATTGCTGCAGAGATGGTTGTCCTTCTGGAAAGTTCTCCTCTCTCCACATAGGACCTCTGGAGCTCTGACAGAGTGACCATCGGGTTCTTGGTCACCTCCCTGACTAAGGCCCTTCTTCCCCGATCGCTCAGTTTAGATGGCCGGCCAGCTCTAGGAAGAGTCCTGGTGGTTTCGAACTTCTTCCACTTACGGATGATGGAGGCCACTGTGCTCATTGGGACCTTCAAAGCAGCAGAAATTTTTCTGTAACCTTCCCCAGATTTGTGCCTCGAGACAATCCTGTCTCGGAGGTCTACAGACAATTCCTTTGACTTCATGCTTGGTTTGTGCTCTGACATGAACTGTCAACTGTGGGACCTTGTATAGACAGGTGTGTGCCTTTCCAAATCACGTCCAGTCAACTGAATTTACCACAGGTGGACTCCAATGAAGCTGCAGAAACATCTCAAGGATGATCAGGGGAAACAGGATGGACCTGAGCTCAATTTTGAGATTCATGGCAAAGGCTGTGAATACTTATGTACATGTGCTTTCTCAATTTTTTTATTTTTAATAAATTTGTAAAAACCTCAAGTAAACTTTTTTCATGTTGTCATTATGGGGTGTTGTGTGTAGAATTCTGAGGAAAAAATGAATTTAATCCATTTTGGAATAAGGCTGTAACATAACAAAATGTGGAAAAAGTGATGTGCTGTGAATACTTTCCGCATGCACTCTATCTATCTATCTATCTATCTATCTATCTATCTATCTATCTATCTATCTATCTATCTATCTATCTATCTATCTATCTATCTATCTATCTATCTATCTATCTATCTAGCGTCTTAGCGATGCTCTGTTATATGAACTCTTGCTGTTAAAGTCAATTTGGCATTTCATGTAATTAGATGGGAATCTATTTGTTTGTTCTTTCATTTTGTTCAGATATACGTCATATTAGGAGAACGAAGCGCTTGTGCATTAGAAGGGGCGTTGTGTGTTTTTTGTATCAGCTGACATAATCAGCAATCATCGACATTTTGCCAAGGTTGCGAATATTATAATGTCCCCATTCCTACATTTACATTTTCAGTGAGATTAAAATCACACAATAATATTAGATACTGTGACGTCCCGTCGAATAACACACTCAGGAGCCGCTTGTCCGGGGAAGTCTTCCAAAATGCCGACTGGCTTTTTATTCAATCTGCCGCGATATAAACGGTGCCCTACAGCCAGGGCCGGATTTTCCTATAGGCTAACTAGGCTTCAGCCTAGGGCCTCAAGATCAAGAAGGGCCTACATTCAAATTGTTAGCAAAATTAAAATTACACTATTCTAAAAACAGTGAACACTAAAACACTGAACCGAAAATAAGGAGAAATTCTACGCATATGACTAATAAACAAACATAAAAATGTAATGGTTAAGATCAACGCGTATTACGTATTTTATTATCTCTCATGTAATTTACAAACTTAAAAATGGAAGGTGAAAGGGCCTCATAAGTGGAATAGCCTAGGGCCTCTTTTCATATAAATCCGGCCCTGCCTACAGCCGCCTGTTGTCTGGGTCACGGGGACACCTCCAAAATAACAAAGACCAATCACCTTCGTCCTATCTACCTCTCTTACTCTAAAAACAGTTACTTCCCTTCTTTACACCTTATACTGTTCTCCACTTTCTCCAGCTTCCAACTCAAACTTCCGGCCACACCCCCCTTTTTGTCACGCCCCATTAATTAACCCAGATCCCTGTCACTCATCTCTCTCTAGGGAGGTGCCCCAAGCCCTTACAAACAGGGTTCCCTCAAGACTCCACCCCAACACTGCTTCCCTTCCCTATAGCCCATGCAATGGCAAGACACGTCACAATACTATATGCTCAGGAATTAAATTACAGTAAATGTAACAAATGCTGTCCTGTAAAGTGCCCCTCGTCCCATTTGTGAGTCGCTGGCCATCAAGAGTCTGCTGCGCACGTCACTGTCGCCGTTATTTCTTATAAAGCGCCGTCCCAGTCGTGGAACATTAACGGTATCGCTTGTTAATGATAAACGTGGTGCCGTGACGAATGATCTTTGTGCGTTGTGTTTATTTTTTTCTCCCGTTTGCTCAGATTATACTAAATAAGCATGGAATGTGTGAAGCACGTTTAAATAAAAGAATGACTCATCTATTGATTTAAGGACTGCAGTCTCTAAATAGTTGAAAATGAATAATAAGAACCGAACGGATAAGCGCACCGTCCCAGAAACTTTACATTCGGGGGTGTCCGGAAGCGGGTGGATGAAGATGAAGATGAAGAAGAAGTACAAGACTCCTTTTTCCGATCCCTTCACAAAAATACATCAGAATGCATTTTGGCACCATCTTCACTCGCACAGCAGGCTGCCACAGCCGAGGTGTTAAAATCAACACTTTCCGAGTGCACACACGAGCCCGTCCCAAAAAAAGTGTTACATTAACACTTAGAAAAGCGCTGGGATGTTAACACCGGAGCGGTGTGGCGGTTTCTAATTAACACTGAAGCAGTGATGGGTAAAAAAAAAAAAGAAAAGAAAAAAAAAAAGAAAAGAAACCAAGAGCTTGTGTGCGTCTGAATGAGCGTCAGGACTCAGAAGCGCAGCCCTAAGGTGTCGAGAACGGAAGTCGGTGGGACGCGATCTCCTCGGAGTGTTAATTTTGACTTTAGACGAGATAAAAAATAAATCAGTGAAAGTGACAATTAAAAAATATCCACGTTACGTTTATAGCGCATCATTTGCATTTAAGGCAAATCATACATATGGGAAATGTGAATATATACTGTAAGTTAACACATCTTAATAATTGACGTCACAGAAAAAAACATTTTAATATGTTTACCTTTGTTAAATTAAATCTTACTGAATCTAACAAAGTGCAGCCTAGAAATTCATTTGCGTTTAATTAAATTTGTGTACTCCCACATCCAGAGCTGGATTAACCATTAAGCAAAATAATCACGTGCTTGTGGCATCAAGGGAAGGAGGTGTCGATGCACCACAGAAATTTTCCATTGCAAATGGGTCACCTGAACCAGGCTTCACAAAAAAGGGGATCCCACATTAAATGACCAAAAAAAACATACATCCGGTAATTATACAATAATGAAATACTGTAGTAGTAATAGTGGTTAATGATATTCACTCTTGGCCACTTTATTAGGTATACCTTGCTAGTACGGAGTTGGACCCCCTTTAAGAGCTGCCGTAATTCTTCCATCCATCATCCAACCCGCTATATCCGAACTACAGGGTCTGCTGGAGCCAAACCCGGGCGCAAGGCAGGAAACATACCCCGGGCAGGGCACCAGTCCACCGCAGGGCACACACACACCAAGCGACAATTTAGAATTGCCAGTGCACCTAACCTGCATGTCTTTGGGAGGCAACCCATGCAGACACGGGGAGAACATACAAACTCCATGCAGGGAGAACCCGGGAAGTGAACACACCACAAAAAGCAATCACTTGAGCCTTCATTAGGATTATATGTATCAGTGAACTAGTAACTGAAAAGTTAACTAAAATAAAGTTTAAAGACGTGTTATAGATTGAACCCAAGAAGTTCAAGATCAGAATCAAAAATGTCATCAGGAAAGCATTGAAAGAATTCGGCGTGGGAAGGTCAGAATGAGTGACTGTTCTGGAAGCTCAGCGCCACCAGACATTCTCTGTATTGTAAGAGATCGGTTTACCCTTGACGCATTCATTTCATTTTTGATTTATGCTCTTGTACTGTTAGACTCAATTAGGCAGGATCCCGCATCATTTTGCGAATTTTACATGGTGTCTCACTCGTTTTTCTGTGTTAAGAAATCGCAGGGCTAAGGGGTATAGTTTGGGGGTAGGGTGGGGGTGGGGGGTAAGTCCCTCACGAAGTATGGCAATGTTTATCCTTCAGTACCTGTTGGCTATGCAGCACATATGAAAGAAACGTATGAGAATATGGAACTGTTGCTGAAGCACGTCCAGTATAGCAGGTACAACTGGAATATCTGCAGAGATCTTCAAGTCGTTCCTCTGTTACTAGGACTGCAGCTCAGCTATATAAAGTACTGTAATCCCTCCTCCATCGCGGGGGTTGCGTTCCAGAGCCACCCGCGAAATAAGAAAATCCGCGAAGTAGAAACCATATGTTTATATGGTTATTTTTATATTGTCATGCTTGGGTCACAGATTTGCGCAGAAACACAGGAGGTTGTAGAGAGACAGGAACGTTATACAAACACTGCAAACAAACATTTGTCTCTTTTTCAAAAGTTTAAACTGTGCTCCATGACAAGACAGAGATGACAGTTCTGTCTCACAATTAAAAGAATGCAAACATATCTTCCTCTTCAAAGGAGTGTGCGTCAGGAGCACAAAATGCCAGAGAGAGACAGAGAAAAGCAAACAAATCAATAGGGCTGTTTGGCTTTTAAGTATGCGAAGCACCGCAGGTACAAAGCTGTTGAAGGCGGCAGCTCACACCCCCTCCGTCAGGAGCAGAGAGAGAGAGAGAGAGAGAGAGAGAGACAGATAAAAAAATCAATACGTGCCCTTCGTGCTTTTAAGTATGCGAAGCACCATGCAGCATGTCGTTTCAGGAAGCAGCTGCACAAAAGATAGCAACGTGAAGATAATCTTTCAGCATTTTTAGACGAGCGTCCGTATCGTCTAGGTGTGCGAACAGCCCCCCCTGCTCAATCCCCATACGTCAGGATCAGAGAAAGTCAGCGCAAGAGAGAGAGAAAAGTAAGTTGGGTAGCTTCTCAGCCATCTGCCAATAGCGTCCCTTGTATGAAATCAACTGGGCAAACCAACTGAGGAAGCATGTACCAGAAATTAAAAGACCCATTGTCCTCAGAAACCCGCGAAGCAGCGAAAAATCCGCGATATATATTTAAATATGCTTACATATAAAATCCGCGATGGAGTGAAGCCGCGAAAGGCGAAGCGCGATATAGCGAGGGATTACTGTACTGTTGTTTCATCTGTGAATGCACTATTCTCGACAGAACTGGCCACTCCGTAAAAAGTTAGTTCCAGGACAGAAAAATGTGGCACATGAATCACTCGTCGACCCGGCAAAGATATTTTTGCCTCCTCATCACATTAAACCGGGACTCATGAAGAATTTCGTGAAAGCACTGAACAAGGAAGGCGAAGGTTTTCGTTATTTAAGACAGATGTTCCCAAGAATAACTGACTCCAAGATCAAAGAGGCAATTTTTGTTGGCCCCCAGATCAGACATATTAAGAGTGACAAGCTGTTTGAAGATCTGTTAGTTGGGCTGGAAAAAATTGCCTGGAAAGCCTTCAAAGAGTTTGTTGACAATTTTTTGGGCAAATACAGAGCCCCAAACTCCATTCAGCTGATAGACAAACTTCTCAAAGCATACAAGTCAATGAAATGCAACATGTCACTCAAGATTCATTTCCTCCACTCACACTTGGACTTCTTCCCCGCAAATCTTGGTGCTGTTAGTGACGAACACGGTGAAAGGTTTCACCAGGACATTGCTACGATGGAGAGACGATACCAGGGCAACTGGAATCCGTCAATGCTGACTGACTACTGTTGGACACTGCAACGTGATGCACCAGACATTGAATACAAAAGAAAATCAGGAGCAAAACACTTTTAATTGAATTAGCTGAATTTAATAACTTATGCGAAACATAAACGTGACTAAATACGTTATTGTCAGTAAACATATAAATGTCTGTTTCTCAGAGTTCTTACGTGATGCAGTAAAACCTAAACTATATTTGTGCATTCCCAGTTGGTACCTGTCACAATCAGCAAAACCTTTTTAGGAAGCAAGACATTTCAGAAAAATTGTTGTGCAGTGTTTGATTGATTCTGCTAGCTTAATACACAGGAGGTGAGGCAATAGAGCTCACCTCTAGTGGGTGGCCCAGCCCTTCGTATAGTTCTCTGTATGCGGCCCCCAGTGAAAAGAGTTTGGACACCCCTGATATAAAGGGACCACACATTATATAAACTTAAATACATTTGCTAAGCAATTAAGATACAGACTCCGAGATAAGGGAGGTACGGTCTATATGAGCCAAGAGGGACATCTTAAGGCAATTTTCTGGAAGAGCTAATGATATGGAAATACGTGTGCCACAAGCAGCACAGGTCAAAGCAATAAATACATTTTTTGAGATTTCCTTAAAAATTTTGCACATTGTATCCAAGCCACTGGTGGTTCATCTGGAATCCAGGGGACCTTCAGGGTGTGGAACAGTGCGGTCAGATGGACCCCCCTTGCCCTTCTCTTACAGACACATAACTCTTACAATCTCCATAAACTGTGTTTCATTGTTTTCTAATGGCAGCATAGCATTCATGTTGGATACAATATCATCTAACTCTTGTCTTAGTAAGACTTTAAGGAATTTTGCCAACACAATGAGACCATTCAGCCCATGTAGCTCATCTGGTTATCGAATACCTGAGCCATCCCAGTATGTTGTCTCGCCATTTCCTTCAAGCCGTTGGAGTATCTGCTACAACTATATGATGGTTCCTTTCTGATTCTGGACAACTATTGGATGATGAAGTGCTTCCTAGAATCTCTTATACATTTCCCCACCTTGTCACTTACTATTAAGTGCTGAAATGGGTTTTGCTCGGCTAATTCCTGTCTCGCCAGACATAACACATCAAAATGGCGGGGCTCAGTTAGGAATAGCACTTGTTTAATAGTTTTGCTCGCAACTCTCTGACCTTAGGACTTTCTCTGGTGGTACCGACATCTATATTGTAAACAGTTGTCTGAATAAAGGTGAACAGGCTACAGAGAGATTCCTCATATTTGACACAGAACACAAAATGAGCTTTAAAAAGCTCGTCAAAGGCAGCGAGTGACGAGGTGGACTGACAGGGAATGAGAGATTTATCCATCACGACGTAGAAACTGTGCACATCGGCCTTTGTCGTGCCTATCGCCAAAAGGTATGGCTGGGGGTTCGTCTCAGTCTCTGCCAGGTAGGTATCCAGATTGGGGCATGACTAGTGGAAAAAGAGAAAAATGCAATCTCATTAGTGTATTCGTTTATTAAACAATGACATAAGCACAAAAGGAATTGGGCGAAACGTGAAGCAGAACACACCTTGTGGAACTTCACCAGTCGATCTGCTGCATCGCGGACACTGATCTTCAACGTCTTCTTTCTCCCTCCGGGTTGCGGTGCAAGGAGGTGCAGCAGAAGTAACAGGGATGCCATGTCACTGTCCCACTCTACAAAAGCAATAATACAAACATGGCACAGATCTGTTGGAAGGAGCAACAGCTTTGGTAGCCACATTGTTTGGCACCGGTTTGAGAGATAGCACTTAAAATATTGAAATGCATGGATGCGTACGAAAAGAATTGCTGAAAAGAAATTTGCAGGACACAGTAACGTTACAAGAAGTCATTGGTTTCAAAGTATCAACGAGCATCTGATTAGTGACTCCGTCATCCTAGTGATTTACCTACAAGGTGAGTGCATGAAACTTGGAGTCAAAATACCATAACAGGCAAACCTGCAATTTCCTAGAACAAGATTTTGATTTCCAGGAATTTATTACTTCGTCCTAGATGTGAGCAAAGCTGAGCATAATAAAAGTATTACACTCATCAAGCTAAATATTTTAACAGCCTTATGCAAATAATGTCAACGACAACATGAGACTGAATTTTTGAATACACAATGGGAGCTCTGAAAATCGAGAGAACACCTTATGAGAAGGATTTAGGAGTCGTGGTAGACAGTCAGACAGTGTTCAGAAGCCATTAAGAAGGCAAACAGAATGTTAGGTTATATAGCGCCTTGATGGGTGGCATACAAGTCCAAGGAGGTTCTGCTCAAGTTTTATAACACACTGGTGAGGCCTTATCTGGAGTCCTGTGTGCAGTTTTGGTCTCCATGCCACAAAAAGGACATAGCAGCATAGGAGTACAGTTGTGCTTGAAAGTTTGCGAATCCTTTAGAATTTTCTATATTTCTGCATAAATATGACCTAAAACATCATCAGATTTTCACTCAAATCCTAAAAGTAGATAAAGAGAAACCAGTTAAACAAATGAGACAAAAATATTATACTTGGTCATTTATTTATTGAGGAAAATGGTCGAATATTACATATTTGTGAGTGGCAAAAGTATGTGAACCTCTAGGATTAGCAGTTAGTATGAAAGGTGAAATTAGAGTCGGTTGTTTTCAATCAACGGGATGACAATCAGGTGTGAGTGGGCACCCTGTGTTATTTAAAGAACAGGGGTCTATCAAAGTCTGCTCTTCACAACACGTTTGTGGAAGTGTATCATGGCACGAACAAAGGAGATTTCTGAGGACCTCAGAAAAAGAGTTGTTGATGCTCATCAGGCTGGAAAAGGTTACAAAACCATCTCTAAAGAGTTTGGACTCCACCAATCCACAGTCAGACAGATTGTGTACAACTGGAGGAAATTCAAGACCATTGTTACCCTCCCCAGGAGTGGTCGACCAACAAAGATCACTCCAAGAGCAAGGCGTGTAATAGTCACAATGGACCCCAGGGTAACTTCTAAGCAACTGAAGGTCTCTCTCACATTGGCTAATGTTCATGTTCATGAGTCCACCATCAGGAGGACACTGAACAACGATGGCGTGCATGGCAGGGTTGCAAGGAGAAAGCCACTGCTCTCCAAAAAAACCATTGCTGCTCGTCTGCAGTTTGTTAAAGATCACGTGGACAAACCAGAAGGCAATTGGAAGAATGTTTTGTGGACAGATGAGACCAAAATAGAACTTTATGGTTTAAATGAAAAGCGTTATGTTTGGAGAAAGGAAAACACTGCATTCCAGCATAAGAACCTTATCCCATCTGTGAAACATGGTGGTGGTGGTATCATGGTTTGGGCCTGTTTTGCTGCATCTGGGCCAGGACGGCATTGATGGAACAATGAATTATGAATTATATCAGAGAATTCTAAAGGAAAATGTCAGGACATGTGTCCATGAACTGAATCTCAAGAGAAGGTGGGTCATTCAGCAAGACAACGACCCTAAGCACACAAGTCCTTCTACCAAAGAATGGTTAAAGAAGAATAAAGTTAATGTTTTGGAATGGCCAAGTCAAAGTCCTGACCTTAATCCAATCGAACTATTGTGGAAGGACCTGAAGCGAGAAGTTAATGTGAGGAAACCCACCAACATCCCAGAGTTGAAGCTGTTCTGTATGGAGGAATGGGCTAAAATTCCTCCAAGCCGGTGTGCAGGACTGATCAACAGTTACCAGAAAAGTTTAGTTGCAGTTATTGCTGCAAAGGGGGGTCACACCAGATACTGAAAGCAAAGGTTCACATACTTTTGCCACTCACAGATATGTAATATTCAATCATTTTCCTTAATAAATAAATGACCAAGTATAATATTTTTGTCTCATTTGTTTAACTGGTTTCTCTTTATCTACTTTTAGGACTTGAGTGAAACTCTGATGATGTTTTAGGTCATATTTATGCAGAAATATAGAAAATTCTAAAGGGTTCACAAACTTTCAAGCACAACTGTAAGTCCAGAGAAGAGCGACTAGGCTGATTCAGGGCTACAGGGGATGAGTTATGAGGGAAAGATTAAAAGAGCTGAGCCTTTACAGTTTAAACTAAAGCAGCTGAAGAGGAGATCTGACTGAAGTGTTTAAAATTATGAAGGGAATTAGGATAGTGGATCAAGACAGTGACTTTAAAATCAAGAACACGGGGACACAGTTGAGAATTTGCTAAGGGTAAATTTCACATAAACATTAGGAAGTTTTTCTTTACACAAAGAATGATAGACAAATGGAATAAGCGAGATAGTAGTGTGGTTGACAGTAAGACGTTAGGGACTTTCAAAAGAAATAAGTGGATAGGACTGCCGGTCTTTGTTAGGCTGAATGGCCTGCTCTCGTCCAGATTGTTCTAATGTTCTAATTATAAAGGAATTGCGTATGACCGCCACTAATCTCAGTCCCTGTGACCCCATCAGGGTCTCACTCCTGGCTCCACACTTCTTACATTTGCCTTTTCTCCCCTTATTGTTAATTATTTTCTAATTGGTTTCATAAAGAGCCTTAATGTTATGTGATTGGCATGGTGGTGCAGTGGTAGCACTACTGCCTGGCAGTAAGGAGACTGAGTTCGATTTCCGGGTCCTCCCCATGTGGACTTTGCATGTTCTCACCGTGTCTGTGTGGGTTTCCTCTGGGCTCTCCGGTTTTCTCCCACAGACATGCTTGTTAGGTTGGTTGGCGATCCTAAATTTGCTGTTGTGTGTGTGTGTGCCCTACGATTGACTGGCACCCAATATGGAGTTTTTCCTGCCTTGTGGCCTATGCTAGCTGGGATAGGTTCCAGCAGACCCCTGTGATCCTGTTCAGGACTAAGTGGGTTAGAAAATGACTGACTGACATCCTTAATTAGAACGTTTTATTTGTGGCTAGACTACATCATCCTTTAATAACCTTTTCATTTTATTTTAACTATTGTTTTGTATTGAGTTACACTATATTAGGAACATTAGTATTTTTTGAAAGCCGCTTCTCATATAATCTTTAAGCAATGTGGACTCAAGTCGCTTCTAGGATTGAGATTAGGGGTCCTAAGGCCTAAGCTTCATTAGTTTCACAGTAGGTCCTCCCCTGGGTGTGAGGGGGACCTTTCCATTTTTTGCTCTGAAACATCCCTGGTGTCGGTATTGAGGTCCAAGAGCTGGTATCGATACCGAAGTCAAGTCTTTACTACTGATCCAACACTATGGTGCTTGTTTGATAACCTGACATTCTTGAGAAAGCTTTACATGTTTATAAAGAAAGTCTTTCCACTGTTTTCAGGTAAAGTGTACCCATTTGGTCTTAAGTAAAATGGCATCTGACATCCAATCATTTCCAACATGTCATATGGGAAAGCACCCATTAATAACAAGTGTGACAGTAAACACGGCATGGCATCATCAACACACAAGTCAAATAAAGCAATAAAACTAATTTCAAGGAATAAAAATATGAAAAATAATTAAGAAAGTGATATAATAAGTTTAAGCCATAGAAGAACCTGGCACAACCCTTCTAAAACAGACACAACCCTTCTAGTGCCTGAATTATCACCAACAAACTTCATATGTCGTATCTGATCAATCGTATTTGGCAGTACCTGAATTGTCCAGGTTTTCATCTTCTTTCTTTACGTTGGCAGAGTTCAACAGCTTCTGCAGGAAGGGTGTGGATGGCAGTGTCCTTGCTTCCCTGATCACTTTATCTTTGAAAGCAACGCTCCACTTTTGAAGAAACTTTGATGCTGTTTCTTCTCCAAAGAGCAAACTGAAGTCTTGAAGTACCTAAATCGTGAGAGTCCAAGAGATGATCGAGTAAGCTTCAAATTCAAGTTAGAGAAATCAAGACTGACACCTTTTGGTCAAATGCAGAAACTCACCAATCCCTTGATGTCTAGAAAACGGGGAAAAACCTTCAGTAGGATGGTGGATTTCTCTTGGTCATGGACAAAGCACTGTCTATATTGGAAGGTCTGTCTCATCTTGAGCAGGACAAGCTGGCTGTTGTTGGAGTGATTCATTAGGGATATGGCTTCTCTACATTGGTCACCTTGCAGCTGATCCTCAAGATAGATTGTGTCTCTTGACATTGCTGGACCTCCAGTGTTCTGATTCTCTGTATTTTCATGAATATGTCTTGGCCTTGTCTTCCGCTGAATGGTTTTTAGCCTCCACGATAGGAAGCCAGTCCCGCTCTGACTGTCATAGAAATGTTCCTAGTGGACCACACAGAGATCATGAAAACACAAGTGGCTATAATCAATAAATGTGACATCCAAGCATACCATACTTTAAAACATGTTGTAAAAGAAGGGCATTCACTGACATCTTCTCCTAAAATAATGGGGGAGGACACAGGACTGAGGAAAACCGTTTTGCTATAACCAATAAAGCACATACTAAACAAGGTCACCAAAAGTGTTAAAGGAAGGTGGACACTGTATGAAACACCTCTCTACCCTGGGCTTTGCTATCCTGAAATTCTTAATCCTGTCTATTTGGTGTGGTGGGTCAGCCCCAAACTGCAGAAACTAGGAAGTATGACCTCATAACCCCTGTCCTTAAAACACTACACTGGCTTCCAGTTAAACTTAGAAATGATTTCAAAATTATTTTTCTTACATTCCAGACTATAATTGGTCTAGGCCCTGCATACATATCTGAACCTTTCAATACACACATTACAGTCTTAAAATGTTTGTCTATTAAGGATTCCAACGATTACTTAAAGCACAATGTGGGGTCAAGCTCTTAGCTACAGGGCCATAAACCTATGGAATAATTTGCCTGCTTGTAAAAGAGATACCCTCTGGTTTTAGCCTTTAAATCCCACCTGAAGACTCAGTACTTTAGTTTAACATAGTCTGATTGGCAGTTTTGAGTAGCGGTTCTTATTACATCTCTGTTTGTTAGTCATTTTCACATAAGTACAAGGACTACATGTTCATTACCAGCTGTTACTGACTCTCCTCTATTCTGTTGCTTTTCTCTTCTTGTGCCACTTGGTTCCACCCCTATACTACCAAGTTGCTACTCCTGCCTATAGACAGTGGCACCATAGTTACTGGGAACCTTGGAATTCAAGGATGAAATTTTGCGAGACTGTTCAGCACACACTTATAGTATTGTAGAATGCCCTGCAGGTGGTGGGCAGCTGGTTGGCCAAAGCAACCAGAAGTATGACTCAGTTTGATTTTGACTGTGACTTGTTCTGTTATAACTGTCCGAAGACCCACAGGGGCTTATTTTCTCCAGGGTGTCATGTTTCAGCCAACACCATGTTTATGTCTGTTTTACCCCCACTCCTCAAAACCACTTATCAAAAAAAAAAAAACAACACTCAGTCCATCCCAAGTTAACAATTCAAGGCCTGTCTCTCCATTCCTTTCTTTTCAAAACATCTGAATGTGCCATGTCTAACCAGGCCTCTTCTTTCCTTGTATAGAACGGGTTGCTTGATTCCAACCAGTCCGGAATCAAAATGAATCCCTCTACTGAGGTAGTTCTACTGACTGTGGTTGACCAACTACAATTAGCTAGAGCTTCCAACATGTCATTGATCCCGATCCTTCTGGATCTCTCCTCTGCCTTTGACACACTCAACCATGAGATCTGGTTGGTCATCCAAGAGGTGGGGTCCACCTGTCCATCTACATTAAGGGGCTGCTCTCACCCCTATAAAGGCTGGGAAAAGCCATAGTCCCTTGCGGTTCATTCTGACTTCTCCTGATTGTTGCTACTGGGATTTTTGTGAATTTTTGATTAATCGTTTCGGTTTGTGTCGGCACTGTGTGTGCTTTGGATGGTGTATTTTAAAGGCTTTGTCTTCTGTGTTTTTTGTTTTCTTTGGAGCTTCTTGTTAAACTGAGCCTTTTTAAAATGATAATTTTTTTTATTTATAAACATAGTACATTGCCCCTTGTGTGACTTGCCAGGCTTTTGAAGGTATTTTCCTCCTCTAGTGGGCATTTTGAACTGTTATTGGAATGTTTGAGCTTAGGGACTCTCTAGTTCACAACACAGGGATGCTTCTGAGTGGAGATTTTGTTTTCTACTCCTCTTTTCCTAAATGGAATATTTTAGTTATAATTTAAAGAATTCTATTTTGTTATGATTTTATTTTTGTATAATAATTAAATAGAAAATGCTGTGTGCATGTTTTAGTTTTATAATGATAGGGTCCTAAGATGACCCCATTTTTCCCTTTGGACTCTTTGTTATGTAGACCATAACAGAATGTCCCAGATCCCATCTTCGTCACCAAGTGAATTACCATGAACTCACACGACAGAGCATCTCAGTTTGAACATTTGGACTGTGGTGAACTATTGGAAGGTCAGTCACAAAATGTAACATCTGGCTCAATGCGATCTCCTTGTTAGTGTGAGCCAATAGGAGAACTCCTTTATTCAGTTATGCAGAGACCATTTCTAAATATTGCAACTAGTGCTTCTTCTGATGACATCTGCTGATCTGTCAGCCTCCACCTATTCTGCTCAGCTTTGGCTCTACACTCCAACTGTCCTCGATGCAAATCCCATCCTCATCGCCAAATGAATTGTCATGGATTCACACCATGAAGCATTTCATTTTGAAGATTTGCACTGTAGTGTACTGTCAGTTTACTGAAATATTGCATTGACACAAGTATTCAGACCCCTTACTTGTGAATTTCCCATTGGGATTAATAAAGTATCTATCTATCTATCTATCTATCTATCTATCTATCTATCTATCTATCTATCTATCTATCTATCTATCTATCTATCTATCTATCTATCTATCTATCTATCTATCTATCTATCTATCTATCTATCTATCTATCTATCTATCTATCTATCTATCTATCTATCTATCTATCTATCTATCTATCTACTCACTTTCGTTGAAGCCCCTTTGGCAACAAAAGACTGCTGGGAGTACAGTGCAACTGTTTCAGCTTGGCGCATGGCAGCAAACCGTTTTCATTTTGGACATATGCAGCACTGCTCTCCTAAATAATGACAAGGCAGGCATGCAGGTACTGTACCTTGCAGTCTTGGTGATTTAAATGGAAATTAAAGAGTTAATGTAAGCGACTCCAGGGTCAGTCAGTAAGTATGTTACATTGCTGGTCCTTCAGCTTTAGAGGGATTTTTTTACACCTCTCGATTTGGTACAATTGCTATATTATGCTAGTGGTTGTCTGAACTTAAATTCAAGAGAAGAGGTCAGAAACATCTCACTGTCTGGAGGGTGAAAAACCGGGACTTGGAGAAAGGGTGAGAAAGGATGCAAGGAAGACAAGGAGAAAGCTTGTCATGAGACAGACTGTCACCACTAAAAACCTGCATATGGAGTCCTCTAATGCAGGGGTGTCGAACTCCGGGCCTGGAGTTCTAACTCTTTTCCTTATCAGTGACCAGTTCTCACTGCTAATTAACTCCTTTTCCCTTCATTTTAATAGCCCTGTTTTTAAGGATTCAGTCCTCTGAAATTATCCCATTCTTCATTAAATGACAGCCAAACATAAATGAAACATGAAACGAGCCATAGTTATAGATTATGGTATAACCTTTTACCCCCTGTAACTTAACATGAGATTGAGATTGAACCTTCTTAGCTATATCTGTAATACGGCGTGTGTGTGTGTGTGTGTTAATTAAGCCACTGTGTGTTTCGGAATAGGCGCATTACTGGCATGGACTGAAAGACCCATTAACAAACTGTAAATGGGACAGGTGTACAGTTTTCTGACCGTACAGAAATGGTTCAACTGTATTAGCAAACTTAAAACTGTGGAACTTTGGTAATTTTGGGTAAACGCTGCTACGTTTTAGGTTATGGACTCATTTTACTTGTGACATGTCTCTTTAGATGTCAACTCACCTTATGCTGAACAATGATCTTAAGGTGGGAGGCCAGTTGCACTTTGCAGGTTGACACACCACACTGATGTCCTGCTAATAAAATGTCCATGCTGAGGGGCTGCACTGCACCTGCTCCTGCTGGTTGGTGGGTTCCTGACAGATGTCTGCTGTCTGGCTGCCACTTGTGCCCTTCTGCCCTCATCTTGTCTCTCTCAGTTTTTCTTGCTATAAGTAGAGTGTCAGGCACTCTTGGCATGTGTTGGATTGTCTTCCTGTTAGCATCTCAGTGGAGTCTTCTCATTATGTCCTAGGTTGCCAGTCTGATGCTCTTAAAGGGTTCACTTCTGGGACAACATGCATGACAGATTTTGCTGCACTACTCCATTGGACTACCATTCCCAGCAATCCTGGAAGTAAAATGCTATCGGGCAAGTCAGGATTTACGCATGGGTTGCTGGGAAGAAACATGATGAGGCGCTACCTTTGAAAAGGACCTGGAATATACATGACGCTACATGACTAGTGCACTTGCGTTTGACTCGTACGCTTTACTGACTACACTTGTGCACGCGTACTTTTTGTAAATCTGGAGGATTCCATCAGATGGCAGTGCAATAAATCATCTAGGTGGGAAAACAATGTCCGGTTTCGCTGTGTTGTGAGCTAAGGGAAGAAAGAGGTTGACGATAAAAATTCTTTGCATTTTGATGCTGTTGTGAAGGTGCAAAAAAAGATGACAATAGCGACACAGAAGAAGGTATGTGAGACCTTTAGATATATCACGTCAATATGACGGGGAATATGGGACACTTGTATTACCTATACAAGAAATGGGCGAAGAAAAGCACCATGAATACTTTTGTACATCAGCATTTAATTCAGATGATTTGTTTCACCACATGGAACCATTCATCAAACATCGAAGTCCGCACATTGATCCTGTCAGAGCTGCAATGTCTATAATTTCTAACCTGCTCTATCAGCTCTTCCTGGAAACATTCAGCCATGGTGATAGAAATGCTGATGTCACGTACCAAAACTTGAAAACATTGGCCACCCATATTTTTGCTGATACTGAAGCTCATGCACGCGTCGTGTTAATTTATGAAGACGTACTCAGAGAACATGTCAAAGGAACATTCTGGACGTCAAGTATATCCTGGCCCTAAGACACCAGAAAGGATTGAGTTATTTTCTGTGTCTAATTGTTTCAAAGCTTCGCCCTCAATTGGATTACAAATACAACCACCTTGGCTTATGGTTTCTTGTCCTGTGCCAGCTTGCTTACGTGATTTCATCTTGGTTGTACACGTCTTTGTCTGAGGAGCACTCCCAATGACTTCACATCTTCACGTAGCAGCTGGAACTCGATAGGATAACATCGAGGAGGTTTCATTCCATTCATCACCATCACTGTTTGCCTCTGTGGAACCAGTCTGTTTGTGGTCTGTATCGTCAGTGTTCACTGTTTATGGTTTTGCGCTTACTGTTTTGTCAGGTTGCATCTGTTCAGTGGTAGTTTAACAGTTATCGCCTTTTGAATGCATGTTGTTTGTTAATTTTTTTTGCCATCTTTATTTGTTTAACGTGTTCTTTATTATCAATTCATTTCTGTCGCTGTGTTACATGTCTTTGCGTGCGAGTGTGTTTGTGTTGAGGCAAGGCTGGATGCATTTCTAGTGCCTCCATGCTAAAATAAACGAATCAGTGCTTTAAGGATAGTGTGAATCTGAGTGTCCTGCACCCGCCACACAATAATGGCCCGTGTCCTCCTACAGCGACATGTAGAAGCATTCCCATTCCTTTCTCTTTGTTTATCTGATGAAGATTTTCCTAAAGACTTGCAATTAATTGCCAGCTATGTAGCCGGTAACAGTATTTATTTTTTCATTGTTAAACCCACTTAATCCAATTTATGGTCACCGGGACTGGGCAGCATCAGACACAAGGCGGGAAATAATCACACTAGACAGGGCGCCAGTCCCCTTCACAGTGTGCTCAATATAATAATAATCAAGCCATCACTTACGTAACCTTTTTTGGAGAAGGGATCTTTCAAAGCTGGAAACAGTGTGATGATACCCAGTGCAGTGATTTCTTTAGTTTGCTTGCAGGGGATTCTTCTGTAAAATATGAAACCATGAATATGAGGTGCATGCTGACTGGGATTGAGTGGGACTCACACACATACACACACCAGGATTAATACAGTATCTATCTATCTATCTATCTATCTATCTATCTATCTATCTATCTATCTATCTATCTATCTATCTATCTATCTATCTATCTATCTATCTATCTATCTGTCTGTCTGTCTGTCTGTCTGTCTGTCTGTCTGTCTGTCTGTCTGTCTGTCTGTCTGTCTGTCTGTCTGTCTGTCTGTCTGTCAGGATCTCCAGTCACAGAAAAGCTGTGAAGTGAAATCTTCCTAGACACAATGCCATTTTCCTGCCCAAATGCATTTCCAGGATGCATACACTTGGAGGGTCTCTTCTAGGCCATAACAGGGTGAAAAAAGCTAGCCATGTAAGTGAAAAGCCCTGTCAAGGGGGGCCATCTTGGATTTTCTTCTATCATTTCACTTGGATGAAGCTGACCAATGGCACATTAGCAAACGATTCATTGGTCCTGTCTCTGCTTTAAGAAGGTTTATGGATTTCATTATTCGAGAGTTCATCTGCAAGTAGGTCAGCTTTGCTAGGAACCGGCATGACTTCTGATAGCTCTACAGCAGAAGAGTTCCAAATTCTTAATAAAGCTAATGGCATTGCCGGCGTATAAGAGAACTTACCCTTCTTGTTCAGTCATGTGAGCTGCCAGAATATTAACCAATTTTCTCCTGGATGAATCTGAGAGACCACCTGATTGTTTATAATCTTCCATCACAACTGCACCTCCCGGTGTTTTACTCAGAACTTCCCTCACCATCTGAAAATTAATTTCGACAGGTTAGGCTAATTGGCAATAGTGACTAGGGAATGTGTGTGTGTTTGTGTCACTGGCAAAAAATCACCCACGCCACTTGTGTCCTCACACCAAAATGTTGTCCATGATTTTCTCAAGGAATCGCACTATAATCCATCCCAGATGACACATTTTGGTAACATTGTAGTAACTGCTGGTCTTCACCTGTGAACCTGTGATGTCTGGATTACAAAGGTCCTCAGCGGTACCTTCCTTTTCTATGCTGTAAGCAGTAGAAGAACTTCCATGCCTGTATATGCAGAGACTTACTCTAAGCACAGCACTCATCCGCCACCATTTTTTGCTCAGCACTAAACTCCACCTGTCCACAATGTCATGCAAATCCTGCCGACTACGCCAAGTGTTTTGTTAATATAGATATTATATATTGCTCAGAAAAAAAATTAAGGGAACATTTAATCACACCAGTCTAACAGCAAGTCAATGAAACTTCAGGGAAACATAAGTGATTGTCCATCAACTTCACCTACCTTGATGCAAACGAAAGTGACAATAGGGGCACTGGAGAGGCAACAGCAAGACAACTCACAAAAAGGGAATGGCTTTAAAGGTGATGGTCCGGGACAATTGCTACCTCGTTATCCTTCCTGACTGATTCTTTTCTAGCTTTGTATTTTACTAGTGTCCTTGTCACTTCTGGTATCAATGAAGCGGATTCAGGTTGCACAGGTAGTGCAGCTCCTCCAGGATGGCACATCCATATGTGCTAGCTCAAGAATCTTTGCTGTGTCTCCCAGCACAGTCTCAAGAGCATGGAGGAGCTACCAGGAGATAGGCCATTACAAGAGGAGAGCTGGACAGGGCCATAGAAAGGCATCAACCCAGTAGCAGGACTGGTATCTGCTCTCTTGAGCAAGGAGGAGCACTGCCAGAACCTGGCTACTGGTGTTCATGTTTCTGTCCAAACTGTCAGAAACAGACTCTATGAGGGTGGCATGAGGGCTCAACGTCCTCTAGTAGGACCTGTGCTCACTGCCCATCTCCATGCAACGCAATTGGCATTCACCAGAAAATACACAACTGGCAAATTGGTCCAAATTGAACCCAGGCATTACCCACTTCTATTAGGCCAATTCAGAGGCTTCAGTTACCCCTACAGGTATGTCTTTGAGATGTGGGAGAAAACCAGAATGAGCAGGGAACACCTTCACAGACACGGAGATAATGTGCAAATGCTACACAGAAAGGAACGGAGCTGAGAATTGAACCTGGTTCATGACCACTCATATAATTCAACTAATAGTTGCCTTTTTCAATGTGAATGGTAAGAAGAATCCTATATAATACTAATAATACTAATAATAATAATAATAATGATAAGAAGAAGAATTATTATTATTAATAATAATAATAATAATAATAATAATAAGAAGAAGAAGAAGAAGAAGAAGAATTATTAATAATAATAATAATAATAATAATAATAATAATAATAATAATAATAAGAAGAAGAAGAAGAAGAAGAAGAATTATTATTAATAATAATAATAAGAAGAAGAAGAAGAAGAAGAATTATTATTATTAATAATAATAATAATAATAAGAAGAAGAAGAAGAAGAAGAAGAAGAAGAAGAAGAATTATTATTATTAATAATAATAATAAGAAGAAGAAGAATTATTATTAATAATAATAATAATAAGAAGAAGAATTATTAATAATAATAATAATAATAATAATAATAATAATAATAATAAGAAGAAGAAGAAGAAGAAGAAGAATTATTAATAATAATAATAATAATAATAATAATAATAATAATAATAAGAAGAAGAAGAAGAAGAAGAAGAAGAAGAAGAATTATTATTATTATTAATAATAATAATAATAATAATAAGAAGAAGAAGAAGAAGAAGAAGAAGAATGTAGACTCCATATAAACAGTGTCTGGTTTGCACCGAGGTCCCATCAGGATCTGAGGTTGCAAAGCTAACCACTGTGCCACCAAGCCTTCTTTCTGTAAATGTTTCTAAGGTACTTTCACTAAGAGCTTTCATAATGCCAACATGACATTCTCAAACCCATTTACTCCAATTCACAGTCACGGGGCATGCAGGAACCAAGCACGGATGGTCCAGCAGTCCTTTGTAGGGTCTACTACCTCAGACGGCCACGGGTCCAATTGACCTGCACGCACCTCATATGGAAGATACGGGATGAAAACCTGAGTACCCAAAAGAGAACATGCAGACATGTTGGATTCAAACCCAGTACACTGGGGTTGTGTGGAGTAACCACTGCGCCTTTCTACCATACAAGCACCTTTCTGCCTTAAGCATTCCCATTCACTGCAGGGTCTGATCACATGCTAATCTATCTATCTATCTATCTATCTATCTATCTATCTATCTATCTATCTATCTATCTATCTATCTATCTATCTATCTAATCACGCATTCGCGACCTCCTAAAGAGAGTGAGTACCTACATCTCGGGCTTTTCTGCCGTCCACCGTCTCATCGATTCCTTCCAGCCTGGCTCTTTTTGAAGAGGACACGCTATCCTGGTCACTGCCAATGCTGCTTGAGGGCGTCATTGACCTCGTATCTGTCACAACTGGTGAGGAAGCGACCAGTGGGGAATCTGAAAGACAGTGAATCATTTAGATGAACCATCACCCGACTCCCAAACGCCCAGATTTAACTCTAAGACCAAATACGTTTTCGTACCAAAACTTGTCCAGACAACAAAACAACTGTCAAGAGTCGTCACGAGGTCCGGGAAGACATCTTCATCGATTTCTGTGCCGGTGTTGTCCGTGACATCAATGTGGGACTCCGCCGGAATTGTAAACTTGCTCTTCACTAAAAGACAACGTGAGGTGAGTTAGTGCGAGGCTGCGAAGACGGCCCTCACAAACCGCAAATAAATTGTTAATGGCTATAAAATGTGTCATTAGCATACCTTTGGCGACAAACTCACTGAAGCAGGGCTCTGCCAGTTTGATGTACTTCTTGCAGTTCCTGTATTGCACTTTGACAATCATGCTTCACAGTGCCCGCGAGCTCCGAAGACGCACTAAAGTCAAAATCGAGTTGTCTAATAAACGAGAAGAGAAGCTAAAACGACGACCAGATTAAATGTAACAAATGATTCTAACCTGTCAATTTACACGCAATAATACAGTACCCCGGACCGCCGGGGTTCCGGGAGACTATGGTAAAGCTGCAAAAATCCGCGATCTATTTCTCACTGAAATACTGGAAGATGTCGTCAGCTTTGTGAACGCGGTGCTTGGCTGATTGTCTATCGGAATCGAAAACGTCTGCCTGTGTTAAAAGAAAATACATTTGCGAAGCAGATTTAAAGGCAGTAACGGGAAATATTCATTCATTTTGTCGTATCAGACGTCTGCTCCCCTTCACCCTGATACTAGAATAAGCGGAATCAGTAAAAATAATCCAGACAGACATCATACGAGATTAATTTGATCAAGACAAGAGTCACACTCCTCTCCATTTTTTAAAAAATCGATTAGTATATGTTTCGATCCTGTGGGTCAACACAGCAATGTCATCGGAACAAGTGCTTTGAAAGTTGTCCGTTGCAGGTTACGCCACAAGTCGGCGCCACCTTCCCCTGTTGGTCCGGTCAAAGATCTGTCACCCGGCGACACCTGTTGTCACACAGCCCCTGAGCTGAGAGCTGAGAAGTACGTCTGCTGTCACCTGCTTCAAAGAAGACAAGTGCATCATCTCTCCTGACGCGTCCTCCGAAGTCTTTACGCGGCGAGACTCTTGTCTGCTTTTGCTTCTTCACGCGTCTGTTTGCAGATGCGCGTTTTCACACTCGTTTTATAATTTCGCTGTCTCCTCCCCGTCAGCGTGAAAACGCTCCACGATCACCACCCGCCCCCCACGCCCTTGGCGGCGCACCATGCCACGCGCAACCAGTGTGGGATCACCGCTGCCCCCAGTGTAGGCTGCTCGGCGCTATATTAGCGGCGGCAAGGAGCGCAAAACCAGCAGACAGGACGCACAGGCGGAGATAGCAACAGCGAACCCAGCTCAAGCTAGCTCTTCCTCGGCTTAGGTAGAAATGGACACTCGCTCTTCAGCACGGAGGCGCTCTGGATTTCCAACTTTCAGAGGTGAGTTCTCCGCCGATCAGTGTGTCGGTCAGAGCTGCTTTATCTTTGCAAACAGCGCTAACACTTTCAGTCGGTGTTAGTGTACTGCTAGAGGGATCTTTCTTTCTTTCTTTCTTTCTTTCTTTCTTTCTTTCTTTCTTTCTTTCTTTCTTTCTTTCTTTCTATTCATAATATAGTGCCTTTCAAATATATCTTTCTATATGTAGTGCAGTGACTTTCATATTTCTCTAACAATAGTATATCTATCTGGCATAGCATTTATTCATAAATAATATAGTGCCTTTATTATCTATCTATCTATCTATCTATCTATCTATCTATCTATCTATCTATCTATCTATCTATCTATCCATCTATCTATGTTATATAGTGTCTTTTATTATCTATCTATCTATCTATCTATCTATCTATCTATCTATCTATCTATCTATCTATCTATCTATCTATCTATCTATCTATCTATCTATCTATGTTATATAGTGTCTTTTATCTATCTATCTATCTATCTATCTATCTATCTATCTATCTATCTATCTATCTATCTATCTATCTATCTATCTATCTATCTATCTATGTTATATAGTATCTATCTATCTATCTATCTATCTATCTATCTATCTATCTATCTATCTATCTATATTATATAGTATCTTTCATTATCTATCTATCTATCTATCTATCTATCTATCTATCTATCTATCTATCTATCTATCTATCTATCTATCTATCTTATATAGTGTCTTTCCTGAAGACCCCGTTTTGCCGTTATTCTTTATTTCTGTTTAAATCCGTGTGTTACGCGGGTGTCCCATGTAAAGTCTGTTGGCTCCTTGTGCCAAGCGCTGCCTTGATAAGTTTAGCATTGTGTAAGAAGAACTGTGTACATATTAAGATGTGATACCGTTCATTTATTTGACATGAATGCGATTTAAATAAGTTGAAAGTTTGGTGTGTTTTCTTTTTTTTTTTTGGGAGAGGGTTTCGTGTTTTTTCCCCAATTTATTTATTTATTTATTTATTTCTTGTTTAATTTGAGTTTAGACAGCACAGGTATTCTATAATCGGCTTTGCTGAGCCGCGTGCCAGTCAGACCCCTTTCTCTCCTTAGTGCCCCGTTAGTTTCCAGTGTCTCAGCGCTGGCAGATGAGGATGCTGACGGTTCCAATTTGCGGAGTCGTCTGTCTGAATTATAAATGACCGCTGTGCTCTCCGCTTCTCCTGTTTCCAACCTTTGAAGACACAGCGGCTTGAAAACTTTACTTGCTGTTTAGCCGCGGATCAAAGTTTCAAGCATGAAATAAAAATCGGATTATTAGTATATTAAGAGAGGGGTCAGGGGATAATAATAAAACGCCAGACATCCATGCTGACTTTTTTAAGCCACTGTTTTTTTAAAGCTCTGCCTGCTGTGTGTTATTACTTCTCTAACAGAAACTTTTCAATTGCTTTGCTTTTTAATCCTAGGCTCTCTGGTCTTCTGGCTCATCCTCTGGATGATCTTTTCAAAGCCGTGTTCAGTCTCCTCTTGCCCACGCCTGTGCATCTGTTACCCGGCACCCATGACAGTCAGCTGTCAGTCCCAGAACTTCTCGAACGTGCCAGCCGGCATCCCTTACGACAGCCAGAGGGTGTTCCTGCAGAATAACCGCATCACGGAGCTGCGAGCCGAGTCCTTCGGGTTTGGGACACAGGTATGGCACCAGTTTCTCATCTTGGGACTGTAACTCTTTTGGAGTGAGGGGGCAGCCTATTTCATTCACTAAAGGAGACGAACGTGAAAGAACGCGACTACTGTGTAAAACGTTGATCTGCAGGTTCTGTGAATGCCAAGTAAATGTATGCCAAATCCGCAATTGTAAAATATACATCTACAATGGAAACTATATAATCGTAATTGTTTTACTGAGTAGAAACATCAAATAAGAAGAACCAGCCTCGATTTTATCTATTTTAAAGCCTTGAATCCATTTCATTGCAGTTCAATTCAGTTTATTTTTGTATAGCGCTATTTACGAGAGCGCAGGCGCAATACGCTTGTGACAGGTTAAACGCAAGTATATCATTTTCCAATAACTAACTAGAGATTTGGGTGGCGCTGCTGCCTTGCAGTACGGAGTCCCGGGTTCGCTTCCCGGGTGGAGTTTGCATGTTCTTCCCGTGTCTGCGTGGGTTTCCTCTCACAGTCCATAGAAATGCAGGTTAGGTGCATTGGCGATCCTAAATTTTCAGCAGCATCCCCCCTGGGGCTCCACAGTCAATTGTAAAAGATAAAGTCAGAGAAAAAAAAAAAAACAACTGGAGAAATAGATAGATAGATAGATAGATAGATAGATACTTTATTAATCCCAATGGGAAATTCACATTCTTCAGCAGCAGCATACTGATACAATAAATAATATTAAATTAAAGAATGATAATAATACAGGTGAAAAAACAGACAATAACTATGTATAATGTTAAATGTTAACGTTTACCCCCCCGGGTGAAATTGAAGAGTCGCATAGTTTGGGGGAGGAACGATCTCCTCAATCTGTCTGTGGAGCAGGACAGTGACAGCAGTCTGTCGCTGAAGCTGCTCTTCTGTCTGGAGATGACATTATTTAGTGGATGCAGTGGATTCTCCATAATTGATAGGAGCCTACTGAGCGCCCTTCGCTCTGCCACAGATGTTAAACTGTCCAGCTCCATGCCAACAATAGAGCCTGCCTTCCTCACCAGTTTGTCCAGGCGTGAGGCGTCTTTCCTTTTAATGCTGCCTCCCCAGCACACCACTGCGTAGAAGAGGTTTAATACCTTTATCAATAATTCTCAAATTATTCCAATGTTTCATCCACACGTTTTGAAAACAATTACAGTGGATGTCTGGCTTCAGTAATATGGCAAGACAGTGTGTTCCTGATTCTGACAAGCTCCTCACATAAAGAAGTGCTTCCGAATTTCCATTGCAAATGCACTTCCCTGTAATTTCCACTAGGTGTCCCTCCCTACTCAATCCACTATTCCAATATTTCTTAAACATTTTTTCTTGTGATCCATTCTTGCCCTTCTTAGTGTTTTTCAGACCCAGTCCATGATGACCGTCAGGACTGGGAGGCATCCCCCATAGCATGGGGGGGCCGGGGGGGGGGTACCCCTTGGAGAATTACCTCTAACAGTCAAAGTATCCCTCTTTAAGAATTTCTGCCGACAGGAATACTGAGTGGTTCTTCTTTGGAGAATCATCACAGATAGCCATGCAGGAGCAATGTCGATTGCTTAAACTGCACTTGGCGACCATCACGAGACACTTTGCAAACTGTTTGTGTCCCTTTCTCATTGATTGCAATGATGACTCACAACCCTGTGGCATATGAATCATGACCCATAATTTAAGAAACTATGCACTATTCAGAGTTGTCATTCGACTACTCGATTGACTCTTCAGCTGGATGTATTCTCCTGGGTTAAAGTTGCCAATGTCTTTAACTAGTTTTGAAGATCTTGATTTGTATTTCTGTCACTAATATCTTCATCGTTTCCATAGCTCATACATACATTTTTTTTTTAAAAGCCATCCTGGTCTTTGCTTTAAAATATAACATTATGTATAAAAGTGCCACTTCCCAATGATTTTTCTTCAAATAACATGAAACTGAAGCAATATTTGTTGACTAGCAAATGGTTGTTTCAGAGGGGGTTTACATCTTGGTCACATCTTTATTTGTTGTTTTTTTTTTTTGGGGGGGGGGGGGGGGGTTCCTAGCATTGTAACATGAAAAAATGTTAATTATATTACAACAATCATTTTCTAATAAAAATAAAAAATTTGGCAAAATAGCATTTTTTGACAGGTTTCTCCTCTCACTGTAGGTGCTATGGCTGTATTCCAACAATATCACTTTCATTGAGCCTGGTGCCTTTAGTGACCTACGTGACTTGGAAGAGTTGGACATTGGAGACAATCGGAATCTCCGCTCTCTGAACCCAGATATCTTCAGAGGACTGGACAAACTACAGAGTCTGCACATGTACCGCTGCCAGCTGGGCTCATTGCCTGGGACTATTTTCCAGAAACTCTATAGTCTTCAGTTCCTTTACCTTCAAGACAATAATCTGCACTACCTGCAGGATGACCTGTTTGCAGATCTGGTCAACCTTACACATCTGTTCCTTCATGGCAACCGAATACGTGTCCTTTCTGAGAATGTCTTCCGTGGGCTGGTAAACCTTGATCGCCTTCTTCTGCATGAAAATCGAATCCGTCAGGTCAGCCGAAAGGCATTTCGGGACCTTGGTCGGCTCACTATTCTCTTCCTCTTTAATAACACTTTGTCGGAGCTTCCTGGACCTGCACTCAATGACCTTCCCTCTTTGCAGTTCCTTCGTCTCAATGGCAATCCCTGGTCCTGTGGATGTGAGGCTCGCCCTCTTTGGGAATGGTTCAGAAAAGTTAGGGTTTCAAGTTCTGAATTGGTTTGCTCAACTCCTGAGGATAAAAAAGGCCTAGACCTGCGGTTCTTGAGAGAGATCGATTTTGCTCCCTGCCCGCTCCCTGATCTTGGCCTGGGCAAAACGACATCCACATTCAGCACCAAAACAAGGTGGTGGTTCCCTAAATCCCTTAATGGAAATGAGCAGCTTAAAGGCATCCATGGTAGCAAGAAAAAGGGAAGTATTTCTTCCTGGGATGAGGCCAAACCCCAGCCATCATCATTTTACAACAAATCCCCCAAGATCTACAGCCCCAAGGATGCAGAGGAGTCTCTTCCCAAGATTGATACAGAAGAATATTGGGCTAACTACGAAAATGAAGATGCTACCATTCGCTGCTTTGAGGAGGACTGCCAAAATGAAGGATCATTCCGGAACACTGGAGTACGAACAGGAGTACCCGATCTCTACAAGCTGGCACTATCTTTAACAGTTGTGATGTTTTTTGGCCGATTGTAGCAAAGTAACATTCCCATAAGAACAAATTGAACTCTGTTTTTTCCTGCAGCTGGTGCTAATTCAAATTTCAAGCACACAAGAAAAAAAAATTCTGACACCAATTCCCCAAAACCTTTTGCATCTGCGGTGACTTTCAACAACTTCAAGTGATGTAGGGATTTCAGTCCATATCAGTTATAGACTAACTATCAAGTATGGTGCAGTGTGTACTATGGAGGATCACTTTTATGATAAAGTGATGAGCTGATTCTGTGTGACCAAGCTGTTAATTTTAATGAACTGTTCTACTGTAGAGAGTGCACAGCATTTTCAACCTGTAATTCAATAGAGAAATCAGTCTACACTAGAAATAGGACAGAAAGTGGAAGGTCAACCATTGATTAATCAATGATGGTGGCAACGTCAGGTCTGTGCTTTTTAACTGTGTTAGTATAAAGCCGTGGTTCTCAATCTGTGGGGCGGGCCCCCCTAGGGGGTGCAAAGTAACAAAAAGAGGGGTGCAAAGATGTGAAAAAAGAAAACAAGAATCAAAAATTTGAAAAATACATCTATTGAAACCAAAGCAAATTAACTTAAACTACATTCTGATACTAGAAAAATAAATAGAGAGTTAGATAAATGTCGATAAAAGTTAAGTAGGTATAATAAAATATGCATCTATAATATATCATTAATTAAAAAAGAACAAATTGGTATTAGTGGGCTCCTTTCAAAAAAAACGTTAGGGGGGCACGATTAAAACTGTTATGAAAACTTGGGTCACAAATACTTAAAGGTTGAGAAACGCTGGTATAAAGCTTCCTCAATTCATTAGCTGAGGCGTTCACAGAATTTAGGAAGGAGGAGCCCATCCATATTTGGAGATGCCAGACTATGCCAGGAACACCTTACTGATACTCCTAAATGTTAGGAAGGCAGGGTCTTCAGCATCTTGAAGACCTTAATAGAGGAAAGTTAGGGAGTGTAGAGGGTGAAACAATAAATCCTGACAGAAATGAGGTTTTGGAAACACAATGGCCTTGTTTCTGCTACTGCAATGTACAAAACAATTAGAATGGGTAACAATAAGAAGAAGACACTCTTTGTTTTATTGTTACTAGTATGGTGTTTATTTTACTGTAATTAAAAAAAAAAGAACCTTTACAAAGTTTTTTTTGTTGAAGGTAGCAAATTATTTTATGTCTGTCTGTTGTTTTCTTCTTTTCCTGATTTTTTTTGGAATGTTATTAAATAACAGTATACATAAATGGTGTTAAAGAATGCTATTTTTGTTGAACCTAATTCATTATGAGATGTTACTTTTTTCCCTGGATTTTCTTTGAAATAAAATTGTAGTCTTGTTGAGACTCTATCGAATGCTCTCTGATTTTTGATTTTGTCAAGACAATTTTGGTGGGCACCAGGGGTTTAGGGGCCATCGTGTCAGGGAAGAAATGTGGCAAGCATTTGTTAGACATGTGCCTGTGTCTCCGCTTGGGATGTAGAATTGTGTGATGGAGTCGACAGCAATCATTTGAGTGGGATTCAGTAGCCACCACGTAGGAGGTATGAGGGATATGTGATGCACAAGGGGTCTGGACTGTCTCTGCTGTGTGTGATGTGGGAGCCAAGTGTGTGGGAAGCACAGAGATTTAATTTTCCTGCTGTATGTGCAATAAGAAAATATTTGTGTTTGTGATACACTAGACATCTTCTAATGATGCACAAGGGAGAGATGCCATCTCTATATAAGGGAGAAAAGTTCCATTCTGTCACTGTGGTTGATTAAACATGGCCTGCCTAAGTGCGAAAGAACACAGGCATACGTTTAGGTCAGGAGTGAGATTTCCACATATGTGCTCTACTGTGAAAAATGGGATATACACACCTAACAGAAGAAATCATAATTTCTTATGAGTGATCTATAGATGACGGAGCACACACAGGAAGAACTCTTTCTATGTAATGAAAAATATGATCTGTGTGCAGGAGATGCCATGTCGATGTGTGGCATTTGAGAGTCATGGTCCCAGGGGCTGCGTTCTGTCAGCACGACACATGCAGGATCTGTGACACATGCAGACTCTGCTCAGTGGGCTGTAATGGGACACCTGTGGCTCGCCCACTACTGAAATCTCTGTTGTGTATTCAGAAACTCGGGAGCTGTCCTGTAGGTGTACGTGTGTGACACCAAGGAAATCCTTACAGCTTACTTGATTTCTTCTATAGTATATGTAAGGACCACCTACAGTACATGCTAGTGTATATGTTAAGTATACAATCATTGAACAGTCTGGGTTGAGGGGTGGTGAAGTCTTCTCAACTAGGTAAGTCATTTTAATTACACACACAATAGGAGGTCTGAAATGACCCCATATGAAAAGGACCTACGAGTCAAAGTGGGCTTGTCATTTCCTACCTTCAGGTAGTGTCCAGAAGCTCTAAAGATGGCTAAACAGAAGGTTAGACTATATAGCACCCTGATGTTTAAAATAAAAGTCAGAGGACCTCATACTTAAGCTTTATAATGCACTGGTGAGGCCTCATCTGCAGTACTGAGGGCAGTTTTGGTCTCCAAGCTACAAAAACGATTTAGCAATGCTGGAAAAAGTCCAGAGAAGAGCAACTAGGCTGATTCCAGGGCTGCAAGGGATAAGTTCTTCTTCTTCTTCTTCTTCTTCTTCTTCTTCTTCTTCTTCTTCTTCTTCTTCTTCTTCTTCTTCTTCTTCTTCTTCTTCTTCTTCTTCTTCTTCAATCAGCTGCTTCTGTTAGGGGTTGTCACAGAAGATCATCTTTTTCTATACTTTTCTGTCCTCGTTATCTCGCTCTGTCACACCCATAACCTACATCTCCTCTCACACCACATCCATAAACCTTCTCTTAGGCCTTCCTCTTGTCCTCTTACCTGGCAGCTCTATCCTTAGCACCCTTCTCTCAATATACCCATCATCTCTCATCTGCAAAGGTCCAAACCAATGCAATCTCAAAGATTAAAGGAGATTAACCTATTCAGTATAAACAAATTAAGAAGAGACATACATTAAGTGTTTAAAATTACAAAAGAAATTAGTCCAGTGAATCAAAACTGTGACTTTAAAATTAGCTCAACAAGAACACAGAGGTACAGTTAGAAACTTGTTAAGGAAGCTTTTCTTCACACAGAGAACCAAAGAGACATGGAATAAGTGATCAAATAGTGTGGTGGACAGTTGGATTCTATGTACATTCAAAAGTAGAACTTGATGGTGCTTTGGAGGAATTAGATGGATAGGACTGGTAAGCTTGTGGGGCTGAATGGTCAGTCCGTGTCAAACAATTTATCTAATGTTCTTATGATCTATCTATCTATCTATCTATCTATCTATCTATCTATCTATCTATCTATCTATCTATCTATCTATCTATCTATCTATCTATCTATCTATCTATCTATCTATCTATCTATCTATCTATCTATCTATCTATCTATCTATCTATCTATCTATCTATCTATCTATCTATCTATCTATCTATCTATCTATCTTTTGACAATTTATTCCCATTCACATCTCTACATCCGTTGATACCTGCAACGTGGGCCTGTATGTCTGAATTCCCCAACTGTAGACTGGTATGTTTGTTTTTTGCTGTGGTGACACCAGGATAGACATGAGTTTAGTAAACAGATATCTGAATGGATTGAATGTTATTTACTGTATATATAGACACTTCATATGTAATATTTTTTTCTGATAGAAAAATATTTCTCCATTTTGGCTTACATACCTACATGAATGCATTTAAAACAGAAGAATGTAAGAGCAGGAGTATTGCACACCATGAAATATACCCAGCCCAGTATTTTTAGATCACAGAAAGTCTGCTGTTTCTATCCGTGTGACCCATATCGATAAGAATAAAAAAAAAAAAAAAAAAACAAGCTGCTTACGTTTTCCCACCAATTATATAAAATGAGTGTGTGTTATTTTTTTATTTTTTGCAGAGGATGATGATTCATAATCTTGTAATTGTTTCATTGAGACTTTACATGTTTTCTTTGGATGGCAAAAGTGAAATCTTAGTAAGTGTGAACATGCATGACAGCTGGTAGTATAAAGGTTATGGGTGAGATCAGCACAGAGCGCCGCTCCACAGGCATCGAAGAGAAGACATTCAGTCCGTCTATGGTGGTTCCTGCTTGTTCACAATTTCTTGTAAGAGCTGATTGCTCCATTTTGCGTTAGCTGTGGCAAATCTTGTAAATGTCATGATTTTGATATTTTGTGTATTAAACACGTTTTTTTCTGGTGGTGTTTGGAGGATTTCTGATCGTGTTTGAGATCAGAGAACACTTGTGTTAATTACTTTCTTATTTTTATAAGAACAACTAGACTGATTCCAGGGCTGCAGGGGACAAGTTCTTCTTCTTCTTCTTCTTTCGGCTGCTCCCATTAGGGGTCGCCACAGCGGATCATTTCCTTCCATATCTTTCTGTCCTCGTCATCTTGTTCTGTTACGCCCGTCACCTGCATGTCCTCTCTCACCACATCTATAAATCTTCTCTTATGCCTTCCTCTTGTCCTCTTACCTGGCAGCTCTATCCTTAGCACCCTTCTCTCAATATACCCAGCATCTCTCCTCTGCACAGGTCCAAACCAACGCCATCTCAAAGATTAAAGGAGAATAACCTTTTCACTATAAGTAAGTGTCATGATTTTAATATTTTGTGTATTAAACACGTTTTCTTTTGGTGGTGTTTGGAGGATTTCTGATCGTGTTTGAGATCAGATAACATGTGTTCATTACTTTCTTATTTTTATTTTTAGGGAAAAAGTTACAGGTATTTATCATTGTTACATATTTTTTTGCTTTGTTTTGTTTACAGCCATGCTGAAGTTTGTTGCTGTGTTGTACAAGCTGTTGCTAGGGGGCGTGTCCCCAATCATTATTCATTGTGAGGTCGTTAATGTAACCCTTTACAAGCTGGGTGACAGTGTCTCAGAATACGGTGCCGAATACTGAAACATGATAAACATAAAGGGTTGGGGTGTCAGGAAGCTCCTCTTTCAATAAATCAAAATAAGAACAGAAAATTTCATTTCTTCTTCACTCACGCGCCAGTCTTGGGGCGTACCTTACCTCCGGTTAGCTAACAAACGAGAGAACTACTTAATGGATTTAGATAAGGTTTTTTTCTAGAATTTGCTTGAGCATTCCGGTTCATTTTGTGATTTCTCATATTGTGCTAGGTATCATAGTTCGCTTGAGTGAGCGTTATAGTCACTCTAATCCGAGAAAGAGGCTGTGGGCTGAGGGGAGGGGGAAGCGTGACGTCAGAAGTGGGGAGCCGGGCAGTGCCCTCCTCGCTGTCCTGTTTCACTTCTACATGGGCAGAGCTGAAGGACATGGCTAGTAAATAATATCTCCTAAATATATTTACCTGGTTTTTTTGTTTTTGATTAGTTCAAGAATTTAAAAATAGGCACTGAACACTTCATTCATTTATGAAAATAGCTACTGATCCCTAAAGCTAAGATCTGCATGTGGTGAATGTGCTTGTCAACTACGATAGTGCCGCATGCTCAAATAGTGATAGCTAGCGCCACAAAATCTAAAGATGATACGAATAACAGAGTCTTTTAAGACACACGATACCCCACTCCACATATTTCTGGTCAGCATACCTGTTCCTGACAATCCATAGCACTCATTAGATCAGATAAGTAGAATCCGAGGATTTCTGGACCCCTCTGTCCCACTTTTACCAGTATACACCTCCATGTAATGCGCAGAGAAAACAGCTAAACGTCCAGAACATGTTATCAATTTGAGTGATTCTTAGTACTTGGAACATAACCTGTGACATGAAGTAAGACTGGTGAGGGTAGTTACTAGAAGAAGGCATTGCTAAGTGGCTGCTGTTGCCCAAAGGTTACAATACTGATGCAGTACTCTGCAGTTTCTTACTGTAAATGCACATGAACAACTGCAACTTATTTTATAAAAAAGAAAATGACCTTTACAATTAAAAAATATATAAATATTCATATATGGACATATGGATATACAGTATGTATGGACACGGATATATATATATATATATATATATATATATATATATATATATATATATATATATATATATATATATAAATATGTGTGTGTGTGTTCATCCAAGTCAAGGTAGCAATGACTCACAGCCAGGCTATAAATCCACTTGAGTTGCTCCATCCATCCCACCCGCCCGCTGTTCTGAATGACATGCTTCCCTGACATATTCAACACAAAACTGGCCTGAACCTGTGAACGTGACTCACTTGTTAACATTTTGAAGTAAATAACAACCAAATGAAGTCCACAGGGGGGCTGATCATGATTAAACTGCTTCCCGCAGCATGTGCTTCTCAAATCCAGTGATAAGGTTTCATGTTCATATTCAATGGTTATGTGAAAAAATGAAATAATCTATCTATCTATCTATCTATCTATCTATCTATCTATCTATCTATCTATCTATCTATCTATCTATCTATCTATCTATCTATCTATCTATCTATCTATCTATCTATCTATCTATCTATCTATCTATCTATCTATCTCTTATTATATAGTGCCTTTTATATCTATCTGTCATATAGTGCCAAGTGGAGTTTGGGAGTCCCTGCATTATCTAAACAACATAAATTTAGGTCTTCATTATTGAATTGCCTACACCACACAGGTCTGTGCAAACGAGTCATGCCTCAATTAAAGGAGTTTTCTGAGGACATCAGAGCAAAAAGTTGTTGATGCTCACCAGGACTGAAAAGGTCACAAAGCCATTTCTAAAGATTTTGGACTCAATAGGTCCACTGTCAGGCAGATTGTGTACAAATGGAGGAAATTCAACACCATTTTTAACCCTCCCTATGAGTGGTCAACCAGCAAAGATCACTCCAACAGCAAGGCCTGCACAATTCCAGGAGGTCATAGGAACCTTGGGGTACCATCTAAGGATCTCTCTTTCATTGGCTAATGTCATTGTTCACGAGTCTACTATGAGGAGAACACCGAACAACAAGTACTCCCAGGTCCTCCATAAAAGAAGCTGCTCCACCTAGGAAAGGCAGTCAGGGTCGAGAGGCGGTGGACAAAGCTGGCCGGGAAAAGAACTGGTGAAGAGGATTGTAACTGAACTGCTGATGGTAAAGTTCAAGATCAAGCTTGTACAAGGGGTTCTATCTATTGCAAACCTCCAGGGGACGTACCAGCCACAGACATAGACAGACGCAAGACACAAGTTCTGTCCAGCACACACCTTTCTTTCAGGTTGGGCACTTCCTTTCCTTCGCTCCTCACTACAGAGCACATTACACAAGCACAGTCCTTTCTTCTCTCTCTCTCTCAGTCTGCCGCCTCCACTCCTGTCCCAACAAACATTGTCTTCCTCCTCCTGACTCTGGCTCCTCGAATGCAGTGAGGAAGCCCCTTTTATAGGGCACCCAGAGGTGCTCCAGGTGCTTCCAGATCTACATCCAGGCAGCACTTCTGCGTATGGTGGAAGTGCTGCAACCCAGGGCTCAGCAACAGTACAGGTGCCCCCTGGTGGTGGCCATGGGACCCACAGGGTTGAGCTTCTATGTTCCAAATTCGTGGCAACGCTGTGAGCCAGGGTGGTTGCCCTCTAGTGTTCTGGGGGAAGTATTACCCTGAATATGCCCTGGCTGTTCACCACACTATCTATCTATCTATCTATCTATCTATCTATCTATCTATCTATCTATCTATCTATCTATCTATCTATCTATCTATCTATCTATTTCCCCACCAGACTTTCTAATTAAATCTGCATGTTTCATGTCCTGTAACTTTACACAGTAAGAGCAAATCACACTTCCAGATGGAACGGAACAACTTTTCTAATGGGTGCTACATGTTGATTAATCATGGACTGGCAGCAGGATAAGGTTGGGAAAAAAGAATCGAAGCCTGTATTGCTAATGATCTGGCTGAAAACTGTAAAGATGCTCATTTTAAAAATAAAGCTTAGCGAGATACTAAGTGCACCTAACAGTATATCTACAGTGCCTTCAGGAAGTTTTCAGACCCCTTCATGTTTCTCACATTTTTTTATGTGCCAGCCTTGTGCTAAAATTACCTAAATTAATTTTTTTCCTCTTCAAACAACACTCTATACCCCAGAATGACAAAGTGAGAACAGGATTTAGAAAGGATTGTGAATTCAAAATCTGAAATATTACATTGGTAGAGGTATGCAGACCAGGGGTCCCCAGCTCTGGTTATGGAGGGTCCCAGTGGCTGCAGGTTTTCATTCTAAACCTTTTCTTAATTAGTGACCTGTTTTTGCTGCTAATTAACTTCTTTTGAATTAATTTTAATTGACTTGTTTAAGATTCATTCCCCTGAATTTCTTCATCATTCCTCTGAATTGCTTCATTTCTTTCCTTAAATGGCACCCAAACAGAAATGAAATGTGAAGTGAGTGAGCCAACAGAAGACCAACTAAGCCAGGGTCTCAAACTCCAACCAGCTGCTTCATTAGGTGACGATTCTTGTTGTTAATTAAACTCGTTCTTTAATTCCATGGCTTGTTGCTGCTCTCATTGTGCATTAGCAGACATTTCTGAAATTGTTGATTTTCTCTTTTCTAAGAGCTCTGCTAAAATCTTTTGAGGACCTGAGTAGATCAGCATTCCTGAGATCTTCATCTTTCTTTATTTTCAGATATTGTATGATGGACACCAGTTATTTTGGCTCATTTTGTATCTCATTATTGTTTGGCTGCTAATTAAGGAAAAAGAAACAATTAAGGGGTGTGAGTCTTCAAGAGCAAGTCAAATAAAATGAATGCAAAAGAAATTAATTAGCAGCAAAAACAGGTCACTAAGAAAAGGGTTAGAATGAAAACCTACAGCCACTGCGGCCCTCCAGGATTGGATTTAGAGTTCCCTGATTCATACCATTTGCTATGACACTTGACATTTGGCTTGGGTGAATCCCAATCAATTGATGATCACTGGGATGTTTCTACACCTTGTCTGGAGTCCATCTGTAGTCAATGCATTTGTTTGGACATGACTAGAAAAGGCTCACACCTTATATACACCTACTGCATATGTCTGTAGAAGATCCCAGCATGGAACCAAAACCAAGCAACGAAGTCTAAGGAACTTCATGCAGAGCTTAGAGACTGGATTTTGTGTTGTGCGACAGATAAAGGCAGGGTTACAAAAAATTTCCTGCTGCACTGAAGGATCTCAAGAGCTCAGATGCCACCATAATTGTTAAAATGAAGAAGTCTTTTCTAGGGCTGGCTGCTCCACCAAACTGAGCAATCAGCGGAGAAGGTTTTTATTAATAAAGGTGGCCAAAAGCCTGATGGTGACTCTGGCTGAGCTCCAGAGAATTTGTGTGGAGATGGGATAAACTTACAGAAGTCAATCTCTAGTGCAGCACTCCACTAATGTAGGCTTTATGTTAGAGTGAGCAGATGACACATGAATGCCCACTTGGAGTTTGCAAAATTTCACCTAATAACTCTCAGATTATGAGAAACAAGGTTCTCTGGTCTAATGATCCAAAGAATGTATGGTTTGGGTTCAGCTCTAAGCGTCACATCTGGAGAAATCACTCATCACCTACGCAATACCATTCTATTGGTCAAGTTTGATGCTGGCAGCAACATGGCTATGGGGTTCTTTTTCAGCAACAGAGACTGGGGGACTAGAAATGGTTGAGGGAAAGCTGAACAGAGTCATTCCTAATGACAACCTGCTTCAGAGTATTCTGGACCTCAGATTGACCCAAAGGATCTTCTTCAAACAGAATAACGACCCTAAGCACAAAGCAAAGACAACACAGGAATGGCTTAGAGACAGCTCGGTCAATGTTGTTGGGTGCTCCAGCCACAGCCTGGACTTGAACTCAATCTAACATCTCTGAAGAGAACAGAAAATAGCTACCCATCGAAGGTCTCCATCCAACCCGAGAGAGTCTGAGAAATCTACAAAGAACAACTGATATCAGAAAATCCTCAAATCCAGGTGCGTGACGCTTGACACGTCATACCCAAGAAGACACCTCACCATAATTGCTACCAAAGGTGCTTCAGTGAATTACTGAGTAAAGGGTCTAAATACTCGTGTGAGTGTAGATATTTCATTTTTTTTTTATTTTTAATGAATTTGAAAAAATTGCTAATCTTGTTTTACTTTCTCGAATATGAAGTCTAGAGAAGGTATAGTAATCATGAAATAATTCAGCCTTGAGATTTTGATGAATCTTGATGTTTTAGATCTCCCTGAGTCTGAAAATACAGTTTTTTGGAAATATAACTCAAAAACACAAGAAGATAGATGGATGAAATTTGGCCTGTGGTTGTTACAACAAAATTCTAGATCTTTATTAACTTTTTGGGCCAAATCCATCAACAAGAAGTAGTACTTCATCTGAATCATCCAAAGATCCGATGTCGAGATTTTGATGAATCTCAACGCTGTAAACCTCCCTGACTTTCTCGTTTTACGAAGTATAGGGAAAGTACTGTAATTGTCCAAAGATTTGATGTCGAGATTTTAATGAATCTTAACGTTTTAGACCTCCCTGATTTTCTTATTTACGAAGTATAGGGAAAGTATTGTAATCGTCCAAAGATTTGATATCGAGATTTTGATGAATCTCAACGTTTTAGACCTCCCTGACTTTCTCGTTTACGAAGTATAAGGAAAGTATTGTAATTGTCCAAAGATTCGATGTCGAGATTTTAATGAATCTCGACATTTTAGACCTCCCTGACTTTCTCATATACGAAGTAGAGGGAAAGTATTGGACTCCTCAAAAAATTCCATTTTGAAGATTTTGATGAATCTCAGTGTTTTAGACCTCCCTGTGTCCGACAATACCATTTGTGGAATTATGTCTGTATGCGTGTGCGTGTGTGTGTGTGTGTGTAAACATGATAACTTGAGTACGCTCTCACTTAGGTCAGCCTCATTCAGTTCTTGTTAGCACAGTAGACCTGGTTGTTCTGCCACCTCTTCTTCCAAAGTTTGTTAAGCAAAGACAGAAGAGAAAAAGAAACAATTATAGAACAACATAAAGGAAAAAAATTACATATAGAGATATATTTTAATGGAGCGATTACACACATTTGGATCACATAACAGCATCAACTAAATAAAGTCACCTTTGGCTGCCCCCTGGGCAATTTCCTGCTCGCATATAAATAAAAAATACCCCAAAACACACCAAATCCCCACCTTTAGAAGGACAAGCCAGGTTTTGCTTGAGAATAGATGAGCCAACATTTGAACCTAGGACCCTGGAGCTGAGAAAGGAGACACAGACTATTTCCTCACTACAGAATGACTGTTGAATTGAAATATTTCTTGTCAATGCCAGGTTAACTAACCTGTAGTAAAGCACTGTCACTGGAGCGGTAACTTAATCCTGGTCAGCTTTGTTGACCTCGAACAGAAGGACACACCTTTGTTGTTCTTGTCAGGAGGGTCAACAGAGGGGAGAGCGTGAGTCCAGAATCCCAGATGATTGAAGTAAAGCGATACCTTCACAAAAGAAAAGCGCTGAGCGTTCTTTGTGCCACATCCAGTAATTGACTGATTAAAAAATGCATGAGTGTCACTCAATGGGCTTGTCTATCATGACCACAATGTTCATTGCATTTTTCTGCATACAGGCCAGAATACGCCTCCAGGTGATCGCTATGGTCATTTATCACAGGTTAGTTGAACTCACAGAGGAACGTAGAGAAGTCAGCATTGCTGTGCCCGGCTCTAATGAAGAAATTGTTAGAGGACTCAGACTTTCTCGGGGGAGGCGACACATAGAAGACGCAGCCTCGCTGACTGTTCTTGGGCTAACAGGACATCCTTTATACACCATTGACTGATGCTAAGAGAGTACATAGAAACTGAAAACCCTAATTTAATCCACTGATTGCACACTTTGTGGCACATCATACATTAAATCTTATCTTGGTGATATTTCATGTTCATCTTCATTCTTATTAATGTTCCATGTGGTTTTCTCCTGGTATTCTGTGTTTTCCTCCATGATCCCAAAGATGTGTGTATTAAGTGAAGTCCCCTTCAAATTGACTTTACTGCGATTTTCTGCTGTAGACTTCATTTATGTAATCTTAGTACATTGGGACAGTTGTAGAGCACTTCTTTGGATCTAACTTGTGTAGTTTGACATCCTCAGCTACTTAGTCAGACCGGTCTGTGACTTGTCCCCGACAAAAATCAAATGGGTTCCTGATTGTGCAAGCGATGACAAACCAAAGACCACTCGGCCACAAGTTAAATCATGATATGGTTGACATTCTTAATTTGTTTTTCTTGGGTTCTCACTAAAAATTTTAAATTAAGGTTTACATCGTTTCTGTGGTTTTCTTACCCTGTTTCTAATCTCTATTTGTCAACGGAAAATATTATTCAAAAATGGACCATTTTTTTCATATTAGTTTTGACGCCATTTTGTTTTAGCTATGGTCATTGCCATTTTGAGAGTTCTGCATTGCCTGTTGCCTTGTTGACACATCCCACAAAGCATTGGGTTGGTGTAACAATGACATCATCGGCACAACTATATAAAGGTCACCCCTCACAGGGAAAATGTGGGGTTTTGGTGGCAGGATTGGCATTACAGGGACTGTAAAAAAAAACCTCCCACTGTTCCAGTGTGGTGCTGAGGTGTCACCCGCTGCACTCGGGTCCCAGTCCAGGTGGTTCATCGTGTGGTGGGTGCGGCAACAGCGCATGTTCCCAACACCCTAAAGTTCATATTTATCCGAGACTAAATAAAAACCCTCAGCAATTACATTCAACTTTATTTGACATTTTATTTAACATTTTATTGATTTTATTAAAATCAAATAACATTCCATAAAAGCAAGTCAAGTTTAGCAAAACTAGGTTCTGATTTTTTTTTTTTTGGGTGGCATCGGTGGCTTTGACAATTTTGCTTTTGACATTCACTTTGTTTTTCGGGGTACATGTTTTCTCCCAATCTTTTCTCTCTATTTTAAAAGAAAATCTTGAGACAAGACGAGACAATTGCCCAGAGGTTTTATCAAGTCCCGCCCTCCTCTCAACCATTTCTGATTAACGGCCCACACTCACAGTACTCTCACCTCTCATTCGTGTGAATGCTTTTGTTAGATGCAGTTCCTGTGCTCACAGCTCATATAAATTTTTACGTTTTTACGTTTTTCTCACTTTAAGTTCCCAATGAAAGAAGACGTATTATGTTCAAATCTTAATGAAGAATTTCATCTCGAAGAAATGAGTACACGAGCAATCCTAGCACCGAGAAACAATGAAGTCAAAAAAATTAACACGGAAATTCTGAATCGGTTACACGGCAAATTGCTTAAATGCATATCAATAGACTGCTGAAACAGTTAGTGGTGATGGTATGGAAGATGAAAACATCAACTTATAATATCCCGAAGAATATCTACACATTGGAAGTAAAAATGTTAGGTTTGAATACACAATGGGCGGTCGGAAAATCGAGAGTACACCTTATGAGAAGGATTTAGGAGTCATAGTGGACTCTAGGCGGCACGGTGGCGCAGTGGGTAGCGCTGCTGCCTCGCAGTTGGGCGATCTGGGGACCTGGGTTTGATTCCCGGGTCCTCCCTGCGTGGAGTTTGCATGTTCTCCCCGTGTCTGCGTGGGTTTCCTCCGGGCGCTCCGGTTTCCTCCCACAGTCCAAAGACATGCAGGTTAGGTGTGTGCTTGGTGTGTGGGTGTGTTTGTGTGTGTCCTGCGGTGGGTTGGCACCGTGCCCAGGATTGGTCCCTGCCTTGTGTCCTGTGTTGGCTGGGATTGGCTCCAGCAGACCCCCGTGACCCTGTGTTCGGATTCAGCGGGTTGGAAAATGGATGGATGGATAGTGGACTCTAAGCTATCGACTTCCCGAGAGTGTTCAGAAGCCATTAAGAAGGCTAACAGAATGTTAGGATATATAGCAATGATGTGTGGAGTACAAGTCACAGGAGGTTCTGCTCAAGCTTTATAACACACTGGTGATGCCTCATGTGGAGTTCTGTGCAGAGTTTTGGTCTCCAGGCTACAGAAAGGACATAACAACACTAGAAAAGGTCCAGAGAAGAGCAACTAGGCTGATTCCAGTGATACAGGGTATGAATTATGAGGAAAGATAAAAACAGCTGAGCCTTTACAGTGTAGCAGTTAAGGCTTTTGTCCACCTCTTGAACCCTCAGGTACCACTCCAAACACCAGGTAATAGTACAAGACTCTTTTATTGTACTACAGTACAGTGCACCAAGCACCCTCCACTCCACACTACTCATATAAACTAATCACAACAATACTCTTTCCTCCTTCTCCCAGACACTTAGCCACCCTACCTCCCAGCTCAGCTCAGTGTACTGGGCTTTCCCAGAGTCCTTTATACACCCTGACCCCGAGGTGTTCCTGCCCAACACTCCACCGTTCCTTATCCCTTCCGGGTCAGGGTAAACAGTCCTTATCTTCAACCTGGAAGCACGTCATCTCTCCTGCTCAGGTGACCAGGACGTACTTCCAGGTTATAGGGCACACATAAGTCCACGGGCTTCCCGACAGCGACTCCCAGTGGTCCCCAAGGTATCCAGCAGGGCTGTGTATACAAACTACATAGTCCATGAGACCCTGCTGGAACTCGGGGCACGTCCATGCTGTTGGGAGAGCTCCTCCTGGAGGCCTGGGGATGAGGGCCGGGACAGGAAGCCGGCAATCCACCACAACAGTTTAAGCAAAAGAAGATTAAGAGGTGACATGATTGAAGTGTTTAAAATTATGAAGGGAATTAGTGCAATGGATTGGGACTGTTATTTTAAAATGAGTTCATCAAGAACATAGGGACACAGTTGGAAACTTGTTAAGGGTAAATTTCGCACAAACATTAGGAAGTTTTTCTTTACACAAAGAACGATAGAAACTTGGAATAAGCTACCAAGTAGTGTGGTAGACAGTAAGACGTTAGGGTCTTTCAAAACTCCACTTGATGTTTTCTTAGAAGAAATAAGTGGATAGGACTGGCGAGCTTTGTTGGGCTGAATGGCCTGTTCTCGTCTACAGTGTTCTAATGTTCTAATGTTAGGTAGAATGCCCAGAGGGGACTGGGAGGTCTCGTGGCCTGGAACCACTGCAGATTTTATTTTTTTCTCCATCCGTCTGGAGTTTTTTTTGTTTTTTCTGTCCCCCGTGGCCATCGGACTTTACTCTTTTTCTATGTTAACTAATGTTGTCTTATTTTAATTTCTTATTTTATCTTTTATTTTTCTTTTCTTCATTATGTAAAGCACTTTGAGCTACTTTTTTGTATGAAAATGTGCTATATAAATAAATGTTGTTGTTGTTGTAATGTAGTACATCTTCCGTGGATAACATTAGACACCAATGGAAATCTTGATATGCCATTCATATTAAAACGTTAACAGTTTCCTGTTAGAATAGCTTTTGCCAATTAACAAATCACTGGGACAAACATTCAAAAAAGTTGGTCTATTTATTAGAGAGAAAGAAATGATATTCACTCACGGGCAGTTATACGTTGTGTTGTCACGATGTAACTCCAAACACGGAATCAAAATTCAATTCAATATTGATGAAAAGTTAATTCCAAATATTGTTTTTACTAAAGTTTTACAGTAAAAGTGTAAGTTTAAAAAGTACTTGCGTTTTAATTTCAAAGCCAAACAGAGCAAAAATGTATAACACAACGAATACCTCTTACGCAACATGAAACATAATTTTCTTTCACTATATTACGTTTTACTATTTTTTATTATGGTTAATTACTCGCAGTAATGTAAAATAGTTAGTTCTATTATGTATATATAACAATTCCCATGAAAATAACAATCTGTTTAAATTGTACATCCACTTCCCCACACGCGAGCGGCTGGTTCAAGCTGATTGAAAGGCAGCGATCACTCAAATAAGCACTCGTTACAACTGAAAAATACAGAAGAGCATCTCTGAACACAAACACGTCGAACCTTGAAGCAGATGGACTTACAGCAGTGGGAGACCACACCGGGTACCACTCCTGTTGGCTGAGAACAGGCAATTAAGGCTATAATTTGCAGGGGCTCACCAAATTGGACAATAGAAGATTGGAAAAATGTTGCCTGGTCTCAATTTCTGCTGCGACATTTAGATAGCGATGTCAGAATTTGGTGTCAACAACATGAAAGCAGGGATCCATCCTGCCAAGCATCAATGGTTCAAACTGGTGGTGGTGGTGCTGTAATGGTGTGGAGGATATTTTCTTGGCACACTTTGGGCCCCTTAGTACCAACTTAATTGCAAAGCCTACCTGAATTTTGTTGTTGACCCTTTATACAATACAATACAATACAGTTTATTTTTGTAGAGCCCAAAATCACACAGGAAGTGCCGTAATGGGCTTTAACAGGCCCTGCCTCTTGACAGCCCCCCAGCCTTGACTCTCTAAGAAGACAAGGAAAAACTCCCCAAAAAATGGAAGAAACCTTGGGAAAGGCAGTTCAAAGAGAGACCCCTTTCCAGGTAGGTTGGGCGTGCAGTGGGTGTCAAAAGAAGGGGGGCAATACAATACAATACACAGAACAGAACAAATCCTCAATAAAAAATAAAAATGTTTTAGAAGTACGGAGCAGAATTTAACAGTAGATGATATCACATAATAAGATTTGGATAATTTTAGACTCCTGGAGACCTCATCCATCAAGCTGCCTCCACCATTTGGCCATTCCACGGCTGAAACAGTGTTGGGCCAGCCAATCCGATGAAAGGACCCCTCTTTCTCACGATTCCTGCGATCCTCCATCAGGGATGACTTTACCTTAGGCAGGCAAAACAACTTGGCAGGTGGGCCGTGGCACCAAGTGCCACATTTGAGTACCAAGAAGAGAAACAGAATAGGTGAAGGTTAGTAACAAATTCTAACTATCATGTTACTTATGTTTAAGTGCTAATGACTAACAACAGAGATGCAGTCTGTACAGTTAATCAGCAGCTCTAGTCAGGGTATGCTAAACTGAAGTAGTGAGTCTTCAGCCGGGATTTGAAAGCAGAGACCGAAGGGGCATCTCTTATAGTAGCAGGCAGACCAGTCCACAGTTTAGGGGCCCTGTAACTAAAAGCTCAACCTCCCATTGTTATTTTATTAATCCTTGGAACCATAAGCAGACCAGCATCTTGAGATCTTAATGTGCGCTCTGGTTTGTAAGTCATGATAAGTTCAGACAAGTAAGCCAGACCTCGGCCATTTAATGCTTTATATGTTAAAAGAAGGATTTTGAAATCTGCCCTAAACTTAACCGGGAGCCAGTGTAAGGATTTAAGAACTGGAGTTATGTGTTCATATTTTCTTGTTCTTGTAATAATTCTTGCAGCCGCATTTTGTATTAACTGGAGGCTGTATAAAGCACAGCCTTTATGAACCCAGTGTAGACATCTTCTGATGGCTCCTTCCTTCGGGATAACACGCCATGTCACAAAGCTCGAATCACCTCAAACTGGTTTCTTGAACATGACAATGAGTTCACTGGACTCAAATGGCATCCACAGTCACCAGATCTCAATCCAAAAGAGCACCTTTGGGATGTGGTGTAAGGGAGATTGGCATCATGGAGGTGTAACCGACAAATGTGCAGCAACTGCGTGATGCTGTCATGTCAATATGGAGCAAAATCCCTGGGGAATGTTTCCAGCACCTTGTTGAATCTATGCCATGAAGAATTAGGGCAGTTCTGAAGGCAAAAAGGGGGTCCAACTGGGTACTAGCAAGGTGTACCTAGTAAAGGGGCCGGTGAGTACATTTCAATTGGGTTCAAAATCTTGTTATCTTATGTTTTTTTTTGTTCATTTTTGAGTTTTTGGTTTATGTCACTTATGTTTACTATTTGCTGTATTCCCTTTGCCTGTGTTACATTCTTTGTGTTGTGGGCGGTTCACCAAGAGGCGGGGCCACCTGCCAATCACCACAAGGGGCCGCCCTCAGTCGTATAAAGGTGGAGGTAACCCACAGTCCCTTGAGGATCACTCGACTGTGCCTGGGAGTTGGTGAATGATGTCTGTGATATTTTAAACTCGTTTTTTTGACTTGGCCTTGGATTTCCTATTAGGATTTGGTTCAATTTAGTTTGTGTTTATTCTGGCAGGGAACACCTTTTGCCTCTGCACTCCTCAGAGCGTTGTGAGCTACAGAGCATTTTGCAATGATAAATGTTTTAATTTTATAAAGGTCTTATGTTTGCCCTTATTGCTAGATGGACATTTTTGGAAGTTTTTGGGACTAAGTGCTTTGGGTGTCAGTGAGTTTGGAAAAGTAATGGAATGGATGAATGCAAGCTAGGACAAATGACTGAACAATCAAATGAATGTGTTCCTCGGAGATGTGCTATAATGTTAGTCAGACAGATCTGACTTCAGTAATTCACTTTTATAGTCCAAGGTTAACAGTGCAGGTTACTGTATATCCCACCAGCCAGGTCAAAGGATACAAGAACAATGAAGCCTACCAGCTAAGTTGGTCTCCTGAGTGGCTCCTGCAAAGTGTCGGGCTTTATCCCTTTTTTTGAATTACTAGAGCAGATGGGCTCTGTATTTAGCAGTGAAGCTTTTAATCATCTGTGATAACAAACAAGCCTTTTTTTCTGTTAATCGCCATACCCTTTAGGTATTATCATGGCAGTGAAGTATAAAAAAGAAAATATCTTCATTTCCTGGCTGAACAATCTGACCTGTAGAAGAGTCGTTGCCGGGATGTTAGGTCTTAAAAGCACCCATCAGTTACTGCAGTCGTGTTCATTCAGTCTAATATTTGAAAGAGTGGGCCCATAGCCCTGGACGAAAGCCATGGAAAATTGTTTGGTTGCCAGAATAGGGCAGCAACTGTCCAGACGGCATGGATATTCATGGGGCAGGCCTCTGCAAGCAACTCTTTCAGTATAAAAAGCAACGTTCTTTCTTAGGCATCCTGAAACAGACAATAATAAGAGATGTATTGGTGCCCACTTAGTCTGTCAGTCAGTCAGTCATTGTCCAACCCGCTATATCCTAACACAGGGTCATGGGGGTCTGATGGAGCCAATCCCAGCCAATACAGGGAGCAAGGCAGGAACAAACTCTCCAGCCCACTGCAGGACACACACACACACACCAAGCACACACTAGGGACAATTTCGTATCGCCAATGCATCTAACCTGCATGTCTTTGGACTGTGGGAGGAAACCCATGCAGACACGGGGAGAACATGCAAACTCCACGCAGGGATGACCCGGGAAGCGAACCCAGGTCTCTATACTGCGAGGCAGAAGCACTACCACTGCGCCACCCTTCAACTTTGTCTGGATTCCGTCAATTTTCATTTTAATTATGATGGGACGATTGTTGCCACAATATGTTTGTTTTAAACACATGGTCCATTTTGGATGTTGGCTTCCATTCATTCTGACAGTTCGGATCACTCTGGTGTTTGTTTCTAAGGTGTATGGCTGACTTACTACGCCACATGTGATGTCATGCTGGACACGGTATAAATGACACCTGCATGGTTTGGCAACCGGTGCAAATTGTGTTGAAAGATAAAAGAAAGACGTGTGAGTAGAAATCTTGAGCAAAACCAGGCAACTTCAGACTTGCATACGGTTTGGTGAGACGATTCATTTTGCAGGCGCAATTTTGCAATTGTGAAACACAAAACTCATTTAGTAGTTTTTAATGTTTTTAACGATTTTGTGTGTGTGTGTGTGTGTGTGTGTGTGCGTGTGTGGAAAACATGGAATACTGCGTCCTAAAGCCTCATCCCCACTCTTTGGTCTAACCTCATAAAGCATGCATTATATGCCATAAAAGTAATAATTAGTTCCATCTAGCACAGGGAAATGTAGTACGATTTTTAAAAATGTAAAATGTTGCCTATTTTTCATCCCAAAGACACACTAAAAACACCATCTTCATGCACATTACTGTGTTTTCTCAAAAGGAGAAATTCATTACATGGAAAGCTGCCTTGTGTTGCAGAAATAACAGAGGAAGATTTACTGCACCCCTCCATCCCCTGGCCTGGGGTGGAATTAACTTCATTAGGTCCATTCAGCTTCCTCCTAAGAGCACATGTGTGACAACATGAAGATTAAACCTGAGAGGAACTAACTGCCTTTCTCATTTTGTGAGTGGCGTGAACTTTGCTGGAAGTGAAACATACGTTATTTTGTGAATTTTCTGCCGAAGCGACACACTGACTTTTGCAGCAGATTCAGTTTTGAGTGATTCATTTTGGCACAGTGACTAGTTGTCACACACATTTGCATGGGAAGCAACTAAAGGGCTCGAAGGAGGGTAATTCCATGCCGGACCAGAGGGTGGTGGAATACACTGACTCTTTGTCTCACTTCTCTACAGACCAGTTACAGGAAATTCCACCTGGCCCCGATGATGTCACTTCCAGTTCCAGCCCTGCTGACCTCACTTCCTCTGCCTGATTTTAAATATCCTGTAAATCAGTTCTGTCTTGAACTCAGTGTGGAAAACGATTTCTCTACTTCCCCGGAACCCAACTTACATTATACGGGGTGGCTAGCCCCAAACCTTTTTGTGGTGTTTCTCTTTTCTTTTGACACTAGTCTTCCCATCTTCCCAGCTTGTTGTCTTTTTGATTTTTGGTGAACACATTAAATTTAACAAACACTTGATGGGAATCTGCATTCCTGCACAGTTGCCGATTTAGTTGTGTGTGCACCTTTATTGTTGTGTTGCATGACAAACAAGACCCATTAGGACATTTTAAAAATCTGGATGAGCAGAGGGCATTCAGTTCCACAAAGCTTGCCAGTCCAATCCACTTAATTCTTCCAAAATAACATCAAGTCGCGTTTTGAAAGACTCTAAACTCCTACTGTCTACCAACCTACTTGCAGGTCACTTACTCCATGTGTTGTAGGAGGACAGTCTCCCCCAGCCTGGAATGAAATCATCCTCCTTCCCAGCCGGGATGCTTGTTCTGTTACATTGTCTCTGGTTCGTAATGTTTCCTAATGTTAGTGTGAAATTTACCCTTAACAAGTTTCTAATCCCCGTGGAGCACCAAGGGGCATATGGCTCCTCAAACCCCGGACACAGCAGACACCAAGATCTAAGCACAGCTCAACACACGTTTATTCAGGTGTGGAAAACGCTTTTATCTCGTTTCCCACCCATGCAGCACAGAACAATTAGCACAGTCCACAACACACTTTCTCTCTCTTTGCCTCCCATAAAGAAAGAAAAAAATAGAAAATTACAAGCAAAATGCCAAAAATAATAAAAATAGGCAAAAGGAGTTAGCAAAAAGGCAATCCAAGGCAAACAAGTCTAAATCCGTAAATCCAGAATATAGCATCCAATAACCAGATCAAAGAACCAGCAAAAGCAAATAAATGGCTGTGAATATACAACAACTCAGTCTGGACAATTCATCAATGATGTTCCTGGGATCATCTAGTGTTTCTGGTCTTTCAACACGCTCCTGCGGAGTGATTGTTGGGGATCAGGAGTGACTGACCACTCCTGTGTAAGGATGAGGAGTGGCAGTAGGAGTCGGAGGAACAAGACATGGTGTGATGTCCTGCCTGGAGTCTGTGACTGGCAGAGGACCCCAGTCTACTGTCTACCACCCTACTCCATGTGTTGTAAGAGGACAGGCCCCCCAGCCTGGAATGAAATCATCCTCCTTCCCAGCCGGGATGCTTGTTCTGTTACATTGTCTCTGGTTCGTAATGTTTCCTAATGTTAGTGTGAAATTTACCCTTAACAAGTTTCTAATCCCCGTGGAGCACCAAGGGGCATATGGCTCCCCAAACCCCGGACACAGCAGACACCAAGATCTAAGCACAGCTCAACACACGTTTATTCAGGTGTGGAAAACGCTTTTATCTCGTTTCCCACCCATGCAGCACAGAACAATTAGCACAGTCCACAGCACACTTTCTCTCTCTTCGCCTCCACTCCACCTGGCGAGTTTCGTCTCCCTTCCTCCCGACTCCGGCTCCCAGAGTAGTAACTGCTGGCTCCTTTTATAGGGCACCCGGAAGTGCTCCAGGGGCTCGTTAACCTTCAGCAAACATTTGGGTGACCCTCCTGGTGGTGGCCACAGGCCTCAGCAGGGTTGAGCTTCCATGCTCCAAACCTGTGGCCCTGCTGCAAGTCAGAGAGGCTGCCCTCTATTGTTCCTGGGTGGGGGGACAGTGTCCAGAAAAAGCTTTTTCTTCCGGTCCTTCCATTGTTGAGGCGTCCCGGCTGTCCCCTAAAATGAAAGTCTACAATGTGCACTTCAATCGCGATGTTTGCATTGTTTGATTTGTAATTTTAAACTGTGGAGCAGAGAGGGGAAATCTTGTCCCAAACATTATGGAGGGCGCTGTGATAATGCTAAGGGGCCACTTCATTTTTCCACAAAAGTATGCCAGTTTAAACGTTGTTTAATATTTGTACGATTTAATTAGCCTAGAGCCGGCCAAAAGAATATAGGTTACCCCACCGGAGCCATAGCTGTAATTTCATATAACAAGTGATACATTCCCATCATCAGAGCACAGATACATATAACAGAGTGATGAATAATTTCTGACTTTTGAGAAGATTCCTAGAAGGGAGTGAAGCAGACACACACCTCCCTCACTCGCTGGCTGGCTGACCGGGGTGCACTGTATGAGTAAGGCGCCTTCCTGCCAGTGAGAGTAAGAAAAGAGGACGGGCTGGTGCTCAGATAACCCGTGGTATCCCCCTCGTTTGGTCTGCGGCCGAGCTACTGTGGAATCTAGGAGAGCGTGGGCTGACACAGGAGCGTCTCTACATGATTAATGACTTTGTGGAGGAGTTTAGAGGACGTCAGCAAAGCTGTGTGATGTGGTGACTTCTTTTTGGTCAAAGCAATTAAAATGTTTGCCTTTCAAAGCAACCCCAATTAATCCCTGAGTTTCTTTCGATGTTTTGGTCATTTCTTAAAAAATGGATCTGGCACCAAAGGAGATCTATTTTTGTGTGAGAATGAAGAAGGTAAGATTTGTAATAGTTCTGGAGTAATAAGGAAGGCATTGATATTCTATGACATTGATAGTCATTGATAGCCTTTTCTTGTGAACATGAACATTAGAACAATCTGGAAAAGAACAGGCCATCCAGCCCAACAAAACTTGCAATTCCTGTCCACTTATTTCTTCCATAAAAGTCGAGTTTTGAAAGTCTCTAAAATCTTACTGTCTACCACACTACTTGGTAGCTTATTCCAAGTGTCTATGGCTTGTTGTTTTAATGAAAAACTTCTTAATGTTTGTGCAAGATTTACCCTTAACAAGTTTCCAACTGTGTCCCCGTGTTGATGAACTACAATTTAAAGTCACCGTCTCGATCCATTGCACTCATTCCCTTCATAATTTTAAACACTCCTTGGGCTTGTACTCCACACATCAGGGCGCTATATAACCTGACACTCTGTTAGCCTTCAGTCTACTGATACACATTTAACCAATTTGCTGTGTAACCGATCATCATTTTTGGTGTTAATTCATTTGACTTCATCATTTGCCTGTGCTAGGATTGCCTGTGTACTCATTTTTTTCTGTTGATAACCCTTTGTGATGAAATTCTTCAATAAGATTTGGACATAATACATCTTCTTTAATTAGGAACTTAAAGTGAGGAAAACAATATAATTTATAAGAGCTGAGAGAGCAAGAACTGTGTTCGTCAAAAGCATCCACATGAATGAGAGGTGAGAGGACTGTGGATGTGGTTGAAAATGGTGGAGAAAATGAAGTTCAAGACTTCAGGCTGTCATTGCCAGCAAAGGGTTTTCAACCAAGTATTAGAAATGAACATTTTATTTCCAGTTTTTTAATTTGTCCAATTACTTTTGAGCCCCTGAAATGAAGGGATTGTGTTAAAAAAAATGCTTTAGTTGCCTCACATTTTTATGCACCCCACTGAATTAAAGCTGAAAGTCTGCACTTCAACTGCATCTGAGTTGTTTCATTTAAAATTCATTGTGGTAATGTACAGAACCAAAATTAGAACAAAGATGTCTCTGTCCAAATATTTATGGACCTAACTGTAGAACTCTGCACACAGCCAACACAAGTACAGCCAATTGGTGCAAAACAGATATTTTTACTATTAAAATACCTCACACAATTCAAATCATATTTTCAATCAAATTTTCATTCTTCTCTTCTCTTCTTTCCTCACTCCATCCTCCTCCTCCCTCCCTCCTCCCTGGCGAGGCTGGACAGCTTCCTTTAATTGTCAGACACTGGAGTAATTCTGGTTCCAGGGCATAAATGACAGAAGCACTTCTGGCTCAAGCGGAAGCCCCAAGAAACAGGGATCATGAACCCCTGCAGCACACCCATGAGACCCAGCAGGGCTGACTCACAGTACTACTGCTCCCATCATGCACTCAAGGTGTTTGCATGGTTTCTGAGGTCCTGGGATGCTGCCATCTAGGGGATGGGAGATAAACATATTCCAAAATAGAAGCCTTCCCAAACTGCTCCTTTGTTTTGTCCTCCTGATCAGGTAAGGGTCCCATAGTCATTCCGGACAGAATGCCAGTCCATCATTGTCTTTCCATTCCAGCTTCCTTTCTTGGCAAAGGTACCCCTTTTCTCCAAGGTGGGATGCCAGATAATCCTGCCTGGTATTTATGACTTTAATAGTTCATATAATAGAGTATCACTAAGACACTATATAGACATTATATAATAGATAGATAGATAGATAGATAGATAGATAGATAGATAGGTAGATAGATAGATAGGGAAAGCACTGCACTATATGATAGATAGATAGATAGATAGATAGATAGATAGATAGATAGATAGATAGATAGATAGATAGATAGATAGATAGATAGATAGATAGATAGTGTGGCAGATTGCCGGGGTCATTACCTGGCCGGGATGCTTGGAGGGACCGAAAAGGGACAGTAATAGCTTCCGGATCACGAGGGGGCAGCCGCCCTGGGCAAAAAGAGGACCACGGGAAAGGGACAAAGAGGTTCTAACTTGTTGGGAACTGTGGCCACTGCCAGGGGGCTCCTTAAGCCTCATAGGACCGGGGGAACTGTTACTTCCGCCACACCAGGCAAGACGGCGGATGAATGCCAGGGACACCCGGAGTGCTTCCGGGGCAAAGGGCAGCACTCCTGCCACACCAGGAAGTGCTGCCGGAAGATCATCACCAGCCACCTGTAGCATATCCGGGCGGGAAATAAAAGGCGCCGCCTCCTACAATCTGGGAGCTTCGGTCGGGAGTGGGAGCAGGACGAAGCTCCCATAAGGGGAGGAAAGTCGGAAAAGGACTGAAAAAGGAGTCTAAATAGAGGTGATATGTGTTTGGGGCACTGTGTGTGCTGCTTGGGACTGTGTAAACTGTGATTAATAAACGTGTAATTTTATAAAGATGTGGGTTCTGACTGGTGGTGTCCAGGCAAGTCTCACAATAGATAGATAGATGTTAATTTTAGTATAGTAGAGAGATAGATAGATAGATAGATAGATAGATAGATAGATAGATAGATAGATAGATAGATAGATAGATAGATAGATAGATAGATGTTAGTTTTAGTATAGTAGGCAGGATAGATAGATAGATGTTAATTTTAGTATGATAGATAGATAGAGTTAAGAAAGTATTCAGATCCCTTCACTCTCTGCACATTACTGTGTTGTAGTAATTTTAATATTATGTTGTGTTATTTTTAAAAGATAAATATGTCATTTTTGCCCATCAACCTATAACCAATAACTCAGAATGACAATGTGAACATGTGTGTTTCAGGAAGGTTTTCAGATTTATTAAAACTCCAAAACTGACATCTCTCCTTCATAGTAGTATTCCGATCCTTAATTCAGTACTTTGCAGAAGTCCCTTTGCCAGTAATTCCAACTTGGAGTCTTCTTGGGTACATCTTCATAAACTTTGCACAATTGGATTTGAGCGGTTTGTCTAATTTTTCCTGGCAGATCCCCTCAAGCTTCATTAGATTGGATAGCAAGTGTCCGTAAACGTTCATCTGCAGTCTCTCCACACATGTTTTATGGCGTTTATGTCTGGGACCTGACTAGCCCACTCAAAAAACAGTCATATAAACCCTGAGGTTATAGGTTCAAATCCCACCACTTGACTGTGTGTGGCCATGAGCAAGTCACTTCACCTGCCTGTGCTCCAATTCTAAAAACAAAAGAAATGTAGCTCAATATGTCTCAGATTTTGTAAGTTACCTTAGATGAAGGTGTCGGCCAAAAAAAAGTTAATAAATCTTTGATTATTTGAAATGATTGCTTAAAGCCTACGTACATGTTTTCCAGACCAGGGGTTTCCCAACCCAATCCCCAGGGACCCTTAAACTGTCCAGCTTTTTGCTCGCAACAAGCACTCGCTCCAGATGATCCATGGGTGCACAATTTAATAGGTCCCATGTGGACCACCATATTTTGTCCCCAATATAAAACACTGTTGGGACCAGCTAGCTGGGTTAAGACCACTGTCACCGTGCAAACTGCTGTTTAGAACTCCAGGGCACTCATCTTGAGCTCCTACTCCGGCCGAGCAGTCGAGAGATTTCCTTTTTCTCGTCTCAAATCACAAGTTCGCTCGTAACCCGATGCTCGAACGTGCGCAAGCGGGGCTCAAGATAGACAATTACCTGTCAGCACAGGTGAGTGCGCAGGCCACGGGACGCACTGTCCCGTCTGAATATTTCATGCAGCAACTCAATAAACAGAGCGCTCAGACCTTCCGAAACCCGAGACGCGCGAACGTATCGGTAACACTTCCTTTTATGTTGCGCTTCTCTTTTCCGCGTCACTGCAGTCAAGGAAGAATAAACAGAAGAAATGTTTAAAGAGCCAAGAAAGACGAATGAGACATCGACGGCACTTATTTTAGAAACAAATTAGTGAGCAGGCCCGTCATACGCCTGCCTGCTATTTCGGGTTATTGCTTCGGTCCTTCTGCTCCCGCTAGAGTCATTAGGGCACGTGACCAGGGTGCTATAGAAACTCCGCCTCCAGACCGCGGGGTCTGCAGATTGCTTTTCATTCCGTTGGTTTGGTCTTTTATTCTGCAAACCTGCATACTGTAACTGCTCTATTAATGCTTTCTGACGACAAACGCAGTATTTTGACTATTAAATAACTCGATCCGCATTTACTCAATTTGTGCTGAAAGGGATGACATACTTTTCAGTGTAGAATACTTTGTGCAGAATTGCGATCCCACTGCTGTCCTTATATTTCCTGCGGGGAATCAACAACAAATTGCTTTCAGATTGGCGTCCATTGCAGACACAGCACATGAAGAAACCAAGAAATCCAGCACTATCGACTGTGCATACTGTACATAAAGTGCCTATAAACAGTATTCGCCCTCTATGTTTTCATATTTTATTGCTATAAAACTTTGACTCGCAGTAAACTTAATATGACTCAGTCAAGCTCAGTCAATTGATCTCTGCAAAATGATCTACATTAGTTACCACCATCCATTTTCCAACCCGCTGAATCCGAACACAGGGTCACTGGGGTCTGCTGGAGCCAATTCCACTAACACAGGGCGCAAGGCAGGGAACCAATCCCGAGCAGGGCGCCAACCCACTGCAGGACACACTGCAGGACACACATTAATAAAGTATATCAAAAGAGTTCAGACAACTAGGAAAGTTGTGTTTAGGTGACACTAATGGATTTAACGTTGTTAAACTGTGGTAGCAACACACATCCCAAGATCTCGGGGCACATCACAGAAATGATCAAACTCTTAAACCTTTAACTCCAAGCGGATTGGAGATGAGCAACTCGACGATTCAAAGGCTATTTATGGTACCATAAAGAATCGCCAATGCACCTAACCTGCATGTCTTTGGACCACGCAGTCACAGGGAGAACATGCAAACTCCACGCAGGAAGGACCCGGGAAGCGAACCCGGGTCTCCTAACTGCGAGGCAGCAGCACTACCACTGCACCACCGTGCCACCTTGTTACCACCATAAAACACAAAATAATCATCTCCATATTTACCAATCAGCCACATCATTAAAACCACCTCCCTAATATTGTGTTGGCCCCCCTCATGAGGCCAAAACAGCTCCGACCCTTCAATGCATGGACTCCAGCAAGACCTCTGAAGATGTCCTGTGGTTTCTGAAGCCAAGACGTTAGTACAGTGCTGGTTAGTCCATTAGGCGACATATGGTGGCCTTCTAGGTAGAAGTCATCTGACTGGTGCCATTAAGGGGTGTGCGCTCTGAGCACCTAAAGGGACAACTCCACAGGGTCGTAGAAGTATGATAATAATGTCCACATAAACAAAGGTGTCCCCCCAAAATCACTACCCAATTGTCAAAGTTGATAATGAGCTTGCAACATTAATGAAAGTAAATGTGATGGCAGCACTCCGTCCCCACCCGATTGCTGCGCTCTGATGATACAGAGGGGGCACTGTTACCCGTTGGGCACAGTTTATAAAATAAAAATTGTACTCGCTCCCTGCAACAAGGTCTGCAAACTCCTTATAGGGGCACCATTTGCGCTATTAAAGGGGCACATGCTCATGGAGGACACTGGAGGAGACTCCCCACTGACAGTACGTCAAAGTCTATTAATGCTGACTACCTGCTATGGACAATGAGGAGAAACGTCCATCAGCTCTAGTCTAGGGCTCCAAATGGGCTTTGACTGGCATTAGCAGCAGATCCTTTAAGTTCTGTAAATTGCAAGGTGGTACCCCCATGGATCAAACTTGTTTATCAATCACATCCCACTGATACTCAATCAGATTGAGATTTGGAGAATTTGAAGGCTGTGTCAACACCTCAAACTGTCTGTCATGTTCCTCAAAGCATTCCTGAACAATATGGTCAGTTCTGCTTTGGTTGCTCAATCAAATGTGATCGAGACAGGATGTACCGGGCAGAGGTTGACGCACACACAAGGAGAACTGTAGGAGAAATGCTGAGAGTCACCTCACAACAATATCAAAGAGATTACCACCAGTGAAGTCGTAGCGTAGTAAAAGTAACAAATGAAAGCAAGGAATGCAAAAAGTCACTTAAGTTATTGATGATAGCCAAAAATTAGACAGACGGCAAGCAACGCACCTCAAAATAACAAGAGTCTTAGAAAGAGGCTTTACATGAACACCATCGAGAGAAGAAACTCCAGCCAAGACAGATTGAGATGCATGATGATACCTAAGAACGGTGTAGAACGAATGCTCAAGGGCACATGCGAGGCAAAAGATATGAAATTTTTATTAATTAATTTTATTACTGGTGAAAGGTAATGTAGCTAGTATTCTGTGATGAAGCAGTCGGAAAGTACGGAGAAATATTGGGGTACCACCCTGGTCGCCCCGTTTAATCAAACAGAAATGAAAAAATCGCACAAGTCTGAAGACCGTTGACTTCAGGTCAGTCTTGTGGGCTTTCTCGTTCTCTGCTCTCTCTGTCTCTCTGGTACGAATCTCTGGCTCTTTGCGGACTCAAGTTCGGCTCCGGAATAAGGACGGCACCTTTCAATGCTATGGCGGATCAGCCTGGAAATGGGGCGTGGCTTGTTCTGGAAGACACGGGCAGGTGGGAGTGGCCTCACTGGGCATCTTCTCTGGGCTGTGGAGAACCGTTAGTGACGATGCCACCTCTTGTCCCAGAGTGGTATTGCTTAGCTCAGTCGACCCACGGATGCGCATATTTTCTTATTGTAACACGATTTCATTCTATAAACTCAAAAGGAGTAAAATCCCATTACTGCCAGAAGGGATCTTACTCTGTTGGGCCCTTGAGCAAGGACCTTACCTTGGAAATTGCTCCGATGTACAATGGCTGACCCTGCTCAATGACCTCCTCAGGGATTAATAAAGTATATCAAAAGAGTTCAGACAACTAGGAAAGTTGTGTTTAGGTGACACTAATGGATTTAACGTTGTTAAACTGTGGTAGCAACACACATCCCAAGATCTCGGGGCACATCACAGAAATGATCAAACTCTTAAACCTTTAACTCCAAGCGGATTGGAGATGAGCAACTCGACGATTCAAAGGCTATTTATGGTACCATAAAGAATCACAATTTGGGAGACATTCCCAAAGTCGTGGCGCAGAAAGCTAAGTCACTAACATGATTCTGACCTTGGAATAAAAAGCACAATAGCCGGTGCCAAAGACCAAGAGATTTTATAGCGAGATATATAACGACTACGTCAGGATGCCGAGGGATTTAAACTCCACGAGGGCAATTTTAAAACCATTTCATTCTCTTTTATTTTTTCTTCTGTGTGGGAGTCTCTGGAAGCGGAAAAGTGGGATGCGAGCCATGCTTGAACAAAAGCAATCACTAAATACTGGCTGCTAGTAAAAGCACACTGAAGCTCTTTATGGCCTGAAAAAGGAGATTATTTTCCTTAAACATTAAGCTTTGCCACATCCATAATAATAACAATTCTTTGCATTTATATAGCGCTTTTCTCACTACTCAAAGCGCTCAGCAATTGCAGGTTAAAGGCCTTGCTTAAGGGCCCAACAGAGCAGAGTCCCTATTGGCATTTTACGGGATTCAAACCGGCAGCCTTCCGATTGCCAGTGCAGATCCCTAGCCTCAGAGCCACCACTCCGCCTGTGAGGGTATTCATTTTCCTTAACCTGTCCAAGTTCCTGATTAAGAACAAGGCAAGAACAAGATGAGACAGGGCAACTTATTGCTTTCAATTAAACGCAACTGGCTATAAAATGTTGCACACAGTAAGCAGTACTTGAAGAAGAAAACGAAATTTCCATCCATCCGTCCATTTTCTAACCCACTGAATCTGAACACAGGGTCACGGTGGTCTGCTGAAGCCAATCCCAGCCAACACAGGGCACAAGGCAGGAACCAATCCCGGGCAGGGTGCCAACCCACCACAGAGATGGAATTTATTTATAATGAAGACCCTCTAAATGGGATAAAATCTATGTAGCTTCACATAGGCCAAGGGTGTCGAACTCCGGTCCTGGAGGGCCACAGTGGCATCAAGTTTTCATTCTAACCATCTTCTTCATTAGTGACCAGTTTTTGCTGGTAATTAACTTTTGCCTTAATTTTAATTAACTTGACTCAGGCCCCTTAGTTGTCTCTTTGTCCTTAATTAGCAGCCAAACAGTAATGAGACACAAAACAAGATGCCATGTGACCAGCTCACCTGTGCCCATCACTCAATATCTGAAAACAAAGAAAGGCGATGGTCTCAGTAAGGTTGAGAGTAGAATGAGAGCGGCAACAAGCCATTGAATTAAATAATGGGTTTAATTAACAGCAAGACTCGTCTTCTGATTAAGAGGTTGGTTGGAATTTGAAATCCCACTTTAGCTCGTCATCTGTCGGCTCGTTTCACATCTCATTTCTATTTGGCTGTCATTTAATGAAGAAAGGAATAAATTCAGAGGACTGAATCCTTAAAATCAAGGCTATTAAAATGAAGGGAAACAAGTCAATTAGCAGAGCAAACTGGTAGCTCATTAGGAAAAGGGTTAGAATGAAAACCTGCAGCCACTGCAGCCCTCCAGACACCCCTGACATTGGCAAATGTGCTTTGAAATGTTTTGGCCAGTCTGCCTGATGTTGGCTATCCAGAGTGCGTTGTCAGTATTAGATTTCAATGACTGGGGGGAATGGGGTTCACCCTATGTGTCTGGAGGGCACACAGCTTCATATTTAAAATATGTGTCGAAGTCTCAAGCTAAAATTGATGGCTGCAATGAGTGTTGGTGGATAGCAGGGGATGGTGGAGCTTCGTGAATAAATTATAATGTCAGAGAAATCCTGAATCATCATAATCTCCAGATAAGGCAGCTGTGAGGTTGTTTTTAGATGTTAAGTGAACTGTAAGATAGATAGATAGATAGATAGATAGATAGATAGATAGATAGATAGATAGATAGATAGATATTAATTTTAGTATATTAGGCAGGATAGATAGATAGATAGATAGATAGATAGATAGATAGATAGATAGATAGATAGATAGATAGATAGATAGATAGATAGATAGATATTAATTTTAGTATATTAGGCAGGATAGATAGATAGATAGATAGATAGATAGATAGATAGATAGATAGATAGATAGATAGATAGATAGATAGATAGATAGATAGATAGATAGATCTTTATTTATCCTATGGAGGGAATCTGAGTTTTTACAGAAGCTCATACATAAATAACAGTAACAGTAACAGCAGTCTCTCACTAAAGCTGCTCCTCTGTCTGGAGATGATCCTGTTCAGTGGATGCAGTGGATTCTCCATAATTGACAGGAGTCTGCTCAGCGCCCGTCGCTCTGCCACAGATGTCAAACTGTCCAGCTCCATGCCTACAATAGAGCCTGCCTTCCTCACCAGTTTGTCCAGGCATGAGGCGTCCTTCTTCTTTATGCTACCTTCCCAACACACCACCGCGTAGAAGAGGGTGCTCGCCACAACCATCTGATAGAACATCTGCAGCATCTTATTGCAGATGTTGAAGGATGCCAGCCTCAGGTACAAGGTGCGGACCCTCTGGGGTCCGTTTAGACATCAGGAGTGGCTATCAGACAAGCAAAAGAGGAAAATATACAAAAATAAGCTGACGTACCCTCTGTCAAGGTAAATTTGAAACGGTAAACAAATCCAAAATTGCTTTAATACCTACTAGTTGGAAAATTGTTAATGCTTTTAAAACTGAAGGTTTTAAAATTTCAAACATTTGTACATTGTGCATCATCCATCCATCCATCCATCCATCCATTATCCAACCCGCTATATCCTAACTACAGGGTCAAGGGGGTCTGCTGAAGCCAATCCCAGCCAACACCGGGCAGAAGGCAGGAAACAAAACCCCAGGTAGGGCACCAGCCCACCACAGGGCACACACACACACACCAAGCACACACTAGGGACAATTTAGGATCGCCAGTGCACCTAACCTGCATGTCTTTGGACTGTGGGAGGAAACCCACGTAGACACGGGGAGAACATGCAAACTCCACACAGGGAGGACCCGGGAAGCGAACCCGGGTCCATTGTGCATCATTTGAGATTATAAGAAAGAGAAAGGACAAGTCAAAAAGGTTTGGGCAAAGCATGTATTATTGAAAACAACAAGAAAAAAAGACTAAAAAAAATTAAAAAGACTTTCATCTTTCCAGATGCGAGTTCAAAGCTGAACTGCTTAAGACGGCTGAACTTCCGGTCTTATGTGATTCTGGCAGGAAGGGGAGGGTCCTGGAAGGCCGGGCACAGGAAGTGATGTCAGAGATGGTAGGCCATCAATCTTCTGGCCTGCAGAAGAAATGAGAAGGCGTTACCTGGTTCAGCAGGTAATTAACATCAACTGAGCCCTTTACCTTCCAAACGCACAAGGTATATAAATAAAAATGGCATAATAGTTTATAGCCATCCATCCATTTTTGTAAACCACTCATTTAGGACAGGGTTATGAAGCAGGTGAAGCCCATCCAGTATATATTAATGGAAACATTATATGTAGTTTCTAATCTAAAGTGTTACCTGTACACATACTACATATAACTCTGTGTGTGTGTGAGTGTGTGTGTGTACCTGTACACCCCTCAGTTTTTCAAAAACAGCACCCCTAATGGATTGACCAACCAGGGCGGTAATCACCTTTCCAAATTTTTGGTGCCACCCCACCCCCATCCCCGGCAAGATGCCACCCTGGGCATCTAACCAAGTCAAGAATATCTAAATCCAGTTGTTGTAGTTGGCTGGGGAATGCATTACTGCAAAACAGACAAGTCAAATTAAATAAAAATTGTTGATTCAACTTAAAATGTAATCTTTCAGGCCCTTTCAAAGGTTCAATCAAGAAACAGAGTTGTAACTGGGAGATTAGCAAGACCAACGCCATGTTACCACAACAAAATGGTTTAGCCAACGGTAATGAATTTTGACATATTGTTTAGGATGATTGGGGACAAACACAAAACCACACGTCTCTCAAACTCCACTATGTTTGCTTTCATGAAACTTTGCATTTTCATTATATTTCCTGCAATTTCATGTATAGGCTACATGGAGTTTTCGAGAATTTCATTGGAGAGTCGTCACAGGAGGACCAACAGCACAAAAAAATCACACAATTCTTCAAAACAGCTGAATGGATGTTGAAGAAATTTTTTGTGTATATATTAGTTAAACCAAATTAACTGAGTTGCAAAAGCTTCACAATGAATAGGAGTTTGTCAATGTAATAATATGATAAAATATGTATTAAGACAGAAGAAATATTTTAGAAGAGGAATCTCCAACTCCAATCTTGGGTTTGTCGCAGTGGCTGTCGGTTTTCTTTCTACCACTTTTCCTACTTAGTCACCAGTTTTTGCTGCTAATTAACTCCTTTTCCATTCATTTCAATTGATTTGATTCAGTCCTCTGAATTGTTCATTTTTTTCCCTTAAACGGCACCCAAACAGAAATGAGATGTGAAGTGAGAATAACAGATGACCAGCTAAATTGTTGCCTCAGACTCCAATTAATTTCCTTCCAACTAGTTGCTTAATTACAAAACAATTCTTGTTCTTAATTAAACCCATTATTTAAGTCCATGGCATGTTGGTGCTCTCATTCTGGCCCAGGATTTCACTCTAATCCTTGTTAAGATCAGTGTTAAGCGATGCTCCACTGGTGTTTTCTATCTCCTAATCAACATGTTAGAAAGCACCTGCAACCTGGTCTTTAAATTCATTAAACTATGGATGACATATTCATTAATCTGCTGGAGCCTGAAAGCAAGAACAGAAATATCAACAACCTCCTGGTGAGAATCACAGTGTAACAGCTGCTCAAGTGGCACTCTTAGATGCGGATACCGTTTTGAACTTTGGCCGAAATCTTTCATTTCAGGACTTAATCAGATGCACTGTGGAGCATCCATGTTTATATGTAAAAGATGGCAGATAGACCTCAGCTATGACAAGTGGGTCAGGTAGCTCACGCACCCAAACTTTGGTCTACCAAACACTGGACAAAGGGTCTAACGGAGAAAAAGTTACAAAGATGTCCTCAAGACTGATAGAGAGAGAGAGAAGTTAGGAGCACACACTGATACAGCGCATTGCCGCACCCACCACATGACAAACCACCTCAGGACACGAGTGCAGCCATGCAACGGGTGACACCTCAGCACCACACTAGTTTAGATGGAGTGGAACAGTATGAGGTTTTTATGGTGGCTGGAGTGCCAATTCTGCCACCAACCCCCAGGTTTTCCCTACAGGTTGGAGGGCCTACTTGCAGGGCTGGATACAGATTAACATCATACCCAGGATGGAGCAATTTCAGGTTAAGGGCTTTGCTCAAGGGCCCAACAGATTAGAGTCTCTTTTGGCATTTTACAGGATTCGAACCAGCAACCTTCTAATTACCAGTGCAGATCCCTAGCCTCAGACTTTGTATCCCAACTGTCCAACTTGAGTTGACCCTCTAATGTCCTCATTTCTAATCCTGTCCATCCTCGTCACACACATTGCAAATCTTAACATCTTTAACTCTGCCACCTCCAGCTCTGTCTCCTGCTTTCTGGTCAGTGCCACCGTCTCCAACCCATATAACATAGCTGGTCTCACTACCATCCTGTAGACCTTCCCTTTCACTCTTGCTGATACCCGTCTGTCACAAATCACTCCTGACACTCTTCTCCACCCACTCCACCCTGCCAGCACTCTCTTTTTCACTTCTCTTCCACAATCCCCATTACTCTGTACTGTTGTTCTCAAGTATTTAAACTCATCCATCTTCACCAACTCTACTCCTTGCATCCTCATCATTCCACTGACCTCCCTCTCATTCACACACATGTATTCTTTCTTGGTGGTCCTCCTAACCTTCATTCCTCTCCTCTCCAGAGCATATCTCCACCTCTCCAGGGTCTCCTCAACCTGCTCCCTACTCTCACTACAGATCACAATGTTGAAAATTCCATGTTTGGCAACTTTTACTCACCCTGATTGATCCTGACAGAGCTGGTGTTTAATTTCTCACCTCTTTATTAAATCTTATGTCGGGGTCAGCGCCAAACTACCCTGACCATTTCACACAAAATTGTTCCTGGTGGTTCTTCATGCATTACATCCTAAATTCCAACATTCTTGTTTAGTTTCCTCGAGGTTCCGTATTCCCAAGTCTACCTCTCACTAATGTTTATGTTGTCCTTTCATTTGTGGATTATCATCAGATAATCATCTTGTTAAAAAAAAAGTCAAATTTCATGAATTAAAAAAAAATATATATTTTAATCAAAAACTGATTTTTTAAAAATAACCCAAACCACAACAGTTAGCTGTGGCTCTGCGCAACCCACACATGGGAGAAATGGATTAGGAATATGTACTGATGGGTAATTTTAGAATAGCAAGTCAGTAAATAACATCCAGACATCAACAGAGCCGAAAGGCAAAACTTTGTATAAAAAACGATCAATTTATAGCAAAACAGAAACTTCTCCAAACTCACACAGGAACAGGCTAGTGTACAGGGAATGGATGTCCAGGGTTATGGCCCAGCGTGGCCTGGTGGCATCATAACAGCAACCAAAAACCCAATCCATCACCATCCTGTGTGACACATGCCCACCCCCTCCAAAACGCCATTCATCGACCAGGTTTTTGACAATCTGTGTCATTTTCACATTTGGAATTCTTCCTACTGTGAACAGAGTCTGTCTTTTTTTTTTTTTTTTTTATTTCGAACTCCCAGAGTTAAACCGAAAGGAAAGTACATCACATTGGCTGCCATTTGGAATTTCTGGCTGCTGTCTGTCTTCACAGTTCTTGCTACCGGAACATAAGTCTGTGACAACTCACATTGGCTGGCATTTTTTTCTGGAAGCCTTAGCTTCCAGCAGTCAGTTGTTTGCATGTTCCTCTGTGTCATCAAAATCTGTTTGACGAATGTCGTTGTTAAATTTACCAACACGTGGATCTCTTTGCCTTACTTTTACTTCGAATTTCTCCTGCTGCCCTCTAACCATAAAAGGCATTTTTGCTAGAACTGGCTCCTATACAAACTTGTCAATGTACCGTCATGGCATGCAGTGGGATACGACAATAACAGGGTGATAAGAGGGGAACCTCCCGGTGTGTGGCATGATATATGAGTCTACTGTACTTTATGCCAACCAGTGCCTGGCATGCAGTTTTTTCACAAGAAACATCTGTTCCCTAGTAAAGCATCAGCAGAAGAGCACAAATTCTGTCAGTTCACCTGATCCTGAGTGAAAGATTCTGACTTGCTTCTCTTAGATTAAACTAGATGTCCTCCACGGCTCCGCAGACGTATAGTGCAACAGGACACACTTTAAAAAATAAATTAAAAAACATTTTAAAAATGTAATTTGTATTGAGAAGAATTTATATTGATAGCTTTCATATCTGAGGGTCTATTGATATACAACATTTTTATTTTGCTATCAGGGGCGAGGGCATATAGGTTTCTTGGGGAACTAACCTGGGAGAAAGTGACGTAGAGCTGACCATGTGAGAAGCGCGGTGAGCTAAGATCAAACCCTGCCAACATGAGTGTCTGTACCTGCGTCTTGTTAATTGATATTGTAAAGAAAAGCTTCACCGGGAACTGTAATCTCTTGAATTGAAAGGGCATGTCTGTCGCAATTAGAGGAATGAGAGGGATTAAAACCCTCTCGCCAATGCCACATCAGGCCGAGTCGAACGGAGGCTGGCGAGTGAGTGAGGAGGGCCCTGCCTGGCTCTGTACTCCAGATTAGAGTGAATATATCGTTCCTGTAAGCAAACTATGATACTTAGCGCAATGAGAGGAGTCGCAAAATCAACCGGAATGTTCAAGCAAATTCTAGAAAAAAAACCGATCTAAGTCCATTAAGTAGTTCTCTTGTGAAAAGCGGACAGACATACAGACAGACAGACATTGGATTTCATATATTTATATTATGCACAGGAAAATACAAAATAATTAATGAATAATTACAATATTATATAAACATCTATACATGGAATTGTGTGTGTCTGTCCGGCCTGGAACTAAGATCTAAAACAATCTAAATCCGTTAAATAGTTCTCTCATTCGCTAGCTAGGCAAAGGTAAGGTACTCACCCCGACGTTGTTGAATGAGTGAGGATGGCCTCGCCCCACTGAGTCTCTCTCGAATTCACACAAATAGATTGGAACCGCAAGCGAACTATGATACTTGGGGCAATGAGAGGAGTCGCAAAATCAACCGGAATGTTCAAGCAAATTCTAGAAAAAAAACGATCTAAATCTGTTAAGTAGTTGTCTCGTTCACTAGCTAGGCAGAGGTAAGGTACAAGCACCGAGGCTGGCGAGTGAGTGAGGAGGGCCCTGCCTGGCTCTGTACTCCAGATTAGCGTGAATATATTGCTCCTGTAAGCGAACTATGATACTTAGCGCAATGAGAGGAGTCGCAAAATCAACCGGAATGTTCAAGCAAATTCTAGAAAAAAAAACAATATAAATCTGTTAAGTAGTTGTCTCGTTCGCTAGCTAGGCAGAGGTAAGGTACAAGCACCGAGGCTGGTGCGTGAGTGAGGATGGCCACGCTGAGTCTCTTTCGAATTCACACAAATAGATCGGAACCGCAAGCGGACTATGATACTTGGCGCAATGAGAGGAGTCGCAAAATCAACTGGAATGTTCAAGCAAATTCTAGAAAAAAACCCGATCTAAATCTGTTAAGTAGTTGTCTCGTTCGCTAGCTAGGCAGAGGTAAGGTACAAGCACCGAGGCTGGTGCGTGAGTGAGGAGGCCTCGTCCCTGTCCCCTTGGCCCGCTGCGTGTCTCTCGCATTTGCGCAAAAAAATCAGTACCGCAAGCGAACTATGATACATAGTGCGATGAGAGAAGTCGCAAAATCAACCGGAGTGTTCAAGCAAATTATAGAAAAAAAACCAGATCTGAATCCGTTTACATAGTTCTCTCATGAAAAGCGGGCAGACATACAGACAGACGCACAGACATTGGATTTTAAATATCCTCTTTAATAAAACCCCTGTGTGCGTCCAGTGTCCATGTGTGTGTGTGTCTTCTGGTGAAGTGCGCATGCGCAGGTCACAGTGCGCTGCTTCAAAGGCCGCCTGACACGTCACACAAGACAGAGAGGGCGGGACCTATAAAATATTGCACGGCAGATCCAATCGGATTTCAGTAAATGAGGTAAGACCTAAAATAGAAAACATGAAATATCCAATTGGGTACTGAGACGCGGCGACCAGCTTCCCCATTTTTGTGTCTAAGTGTTCACTCTGAGGATGTCAGATTTGCGATTAAGAAGCTTGGCCCGGTAAAGTGTAAATTAAAAGCAGATTTATTTTCGCGCACATTACATCAGTTCCTGGGGAGAATCTGCTGGTTGCCCACTGTTGTGACAGAAAATTAAACACATATTACGGACAGCAAAGCCAGTATTACTGTGAGAGAAAATTACAGGCATTTTACGGAAAAAATTTAATGAAGTAAAAGGTCCCTTGCCATTTAATATAGACTGTTTCTACTAATGTTTATGGACTACTGTTCTAGCACCCGTTATTGTAATGGGCTTAATGTCTAATATATACATATTTGATCATCAATTTTATAAATCCAAAGGGGAAATTCAAATTCATAAAACAGCAGAAATGTAAAAACTGGAAAAAAAAAACAATAATACAGACTTACAGAACAAATAAAATAGCCAATCAATCAATCAGTAAATAAATAAAAATACACTTAACAAGTACATCGGGTGGAAGCATTGAATTGCTTGTTAGAGGTGGGCAGAAAAGACTCCCAGAGGCGCTTCTTAGCACACCGTGGTGGAATGAGCCTGTGATTAAAAATGCTCTAAAAGAGTGAATTCAGGAGGGGATGGAGGGGATTTTTCATCATGGGGTCCAATTTTCCCATCATCCTCTTTTCCACAACAGCTTCCGGTGTGTCCATGGTTCATCATATGATGGCGCAGGCTTTCCTGATAAATTTGTTCAGGGTTCTTTTGAGCTCGAGTTGCTTCCCCAGGTGACTGCAGCAGTGTACAACTCTGGCTACTATGGACTGACAGATCATTTCCAGCATCTTGCTGTACACATCTAAAGACCTGCATCTTCTCAGGAAGTCCAGTCTCGTCCAGAACCATTGTGTTGTCAGACCAGTCCAGTTTGTTGTTTATGTGAACCTCCAGGGATCTGCAGCTCTGCACCACTTCCACGTTCCCACCAAGGATGGTCTCAGAGGCTTCCTGGCATGTCTGAAGTCCACCACCAACTCTTTGGTCTTGTTGATGTTTAGTTGCAGGTTGTTTTCTCTTCACCACAAGATAAAGTCCTCCAAAATTTTGTTGTACTCCGACTCGTCTCGATTATTAATGCAGCCTATGATGGAGCCTTCAGAAAATTTCAGTAGGTAGCAAGTGCAGGTTAGTCTGTCGAATAGAGAGTAGACTGGAAGGGAGACAGGATAGTTCCTCGAGGTGCTCCAGTATCACACACCACCATTTCTGACACACAGTCCCTCAGCCTCACAAACTGATGTCTATTGGTCAGGCAGTCCACAGTCCATGATCCAGGAGATTATGGGAGCATCAAGATTCAAAGCCTTGAGTTTTTTCAATGGAGAATGAGGTAGAATGGTGTTGTGAGTACTGGAAAAGTCAAAGAACATCATCTTGACTGTGATGTTGGCTTTGCCGAAGTGGTAGTACACTCTGTGGAGCATGGAGATGACAGCATCCGTCACATCTACTGTATATGTGCCTGATAAGCAAAGTGAAGGGGATTCAGATGTTCTGAAACCAAGGTTTTCTTTCTGGATCCAGTAATATTTCAAGGAAAGTGAAGTATATGCAAAAACAAAAGTAATTAAGGGAACACTTAAATCGCACATCAGATCTTAATGAACAAAATATTCAAGTGGAAAATCTTTACTGAGTAATCCCGTGTATTTGGTTGAGAACAAAATGATGTAACAACGGCCAATGGAAACCAAAATCACCAACAAATTCAACGCTGGATTCAACATCTCACCGAAAATCAAAGTCAAAAATTGTAATCATAGGTTGATCCAACTGGTATGAATTTCATTGCGGCAGCTCATAATGTGACTGCCCCCCATGCACCTTTATGCACTCCCAGTAAAGTCTGGGCATGTTCTTAATGAGACAGCGGATGGTGTACTGGGTAATCAGGGCATCAGTGAGCTCCTGGACAGTCTGTGGCACTGCTTGGTGGCGTTGGATGCACCAATACATAATGTCCCAAAGGTTCTCAATTGGACTCAGGTTTGGGGAATGTGCGGGTCAGTCAATGGCATCAATGACTTCATCATCCTGGAACTGCCTACACACTCTGGGCACATGAGGCCGGGCATTATCCTGCATTAGCTTTACTTCTGACAATGGCTATGAGGATGTGATCCTTGTATCTAACAGCAGTCAGGGTACTTTGCCTAACATGTGGATGTCTGTGCGACCCTTCAAGGATATGATTCTGCAAAACATCACTCACCCACCTCCAAACCAGTCATGATGGATGATATTGCAGGCTGGATAACATTCACCATGGCATCTCCAGACACCTTCATGTCTGTCACATGTGCTCAGTGTCAACCTGCTATCATCTGTGAAGAGAATGGGGTGCCAATGGCGGAGATGCCAATTGTGTTTTCTCTGGCGAACGCCAATCGAGCTGCACAGTGATGGGTTGGAGGACAGGTCTTACTAGAGGACCCTCATGCCACCCTCATGGAGTCTTTTTGTGACAGTTTGGTCAGAAACATGCACACCAATAGGCAGCTGGAAGTCATTTTGTAGAGCTCTGGCAGTGATCTTCCTCGCACAAAGGAGCGGACAGCGGTCCTGATGCTAGGTTGATGCCCTTGTAGAGCCATGTCCAGTTCTCCTCGTGTAGCGGCCCTTCTCTTGGTATCTCCTCCATGCTCTTGAGACTGTGCTGTGCAGTAAACCTTCTTGCCACAGCGCATATGGATGCTCCATCCAGAAGTAGCTGAACTACCTGTGCAACCTGAATCAGCTGCAGGTACCACTTCATGTGAGAACGCAGAAAAAACATTATTAACTGTAACGATAATAAGTATCCATCTATCCATCCATTATCCAACCTGCTATATCCTAACTGCAGGGTTGCAGGGGTCTGCTGGAGCCAATCTCAGCCAACACAGGGCGCAAGGCAGGAAGCAGACCCCGGGCAAGGAGCCAGCCTACCGCAGATGATTATAAGTATTTAACTCACAAAATACCAATGACTGAATTTTGTATTAATCGTGCTGCAGAGAACTATATGATTTTATACTTCTATATGATTTTATCTGCATTTAGGTAGGAAAGGAATTATGTTTATGCACAGAATATGAGACTGATTTAATTCTTCTATGTGAAAATGCTAACCTCTTGATATTAACAGAGCACCCTGTGATATTATGAATCAATGTGATCGTTTTCTTTACTCTTGTTTAATATTATAAGAAAATTGTCATTTACGAATTAATAAATAAGGATTATTAATCTAATCAAACAAATATAATCTAGTAAAGATATTAACATTATAAGAATGTAATCTCTTTATATCTAATGTAATGAACTTTAAGAGAACTGCTTAAAATGGGTTTGTGTGTGTATTGAGAAGGTCACAGTCATTAGATAATGCAGGCGCCTGGTACTGCTTTGTTTTTCTGTACTCCTATGTCATAAATTAAGATGTCCAATAATTTATGGATGACCTCAAATTGAACTGTTATGTTTTTTTCTGTTCTCTCTTTGGCTAGTGAACAAGCTTGGTGATAAAAGGGTGAACAGTTTTTTCTTTTTCCAGTCTGCCCAAAACTCAAATCAGTTAGCTGAGCGGGGGGTGGGTAGTCTCACAATCTCTCACCAAGAATAAAAGAATAAAGAAATTGTTTTTATTAAAATTGGTTTTAGACTCCCGTTGTTGATTTCGACTTCAGTGCTCACACATGCAACAAGTAGTGACACCGACACTAACAAAATGTCAAACTAGAGAAGAACCAGTCAGGAAGGATAAGGAGAGAGCAGTTGTCTGTGGCCACCATTCCCTTTTGGGAGGTTGTCTTGCTGTTGCCTCTCCAGTGCCCCTGTTGTCACTTTCATTTGCACCAACGCAGGTGAAGTTGATTCACAATCGCTTGTGCTTCCTAACTGGACAGACTGATATCCCTGAAGCTTCACTGACTTGGCATTAGACTGGCATGATTAAGTGCTACCTTCATTTTTTGAGCAGTGGGTGCCAATTACTGATTTCAGCTTCAAGTTATTTCTGAGACAATTGGGAGTTCTTCCTTTTTCATGGAGGGGTACCAGCAAATGTGTCCACATCTGTATGTGATTATTATCTTCAGGGAAAGGAATGGAAAGCAGTGATATGAATTCTTTCATCAGCACACCAAAGACACCAGGACTGCAGTGAGGATTTATGTGGCAATCGCAGTTGTGAAGATGATAAGGTAAGAAGATACTTCTACTCTTTCATGCCCGCTTTCCCCTTAGAGATTGAAATCCTCAATTGCGCTTTCCCACTTCATAATCAATAATTATATTTTTAGATCTTCAGTTCTGGTTGGCTTGTAGCCTTACAATGGCGCCACTAAATCCATCAAGTCATTACAGAAGCAGTCTATAATGAGATATGCGTGTGTGTGTGTGTTTTGTGTGGACTTCTGCATGTGGTATGTTTCACATGAGCTGGCAGTTCATTTATAGAAAATGAATTTGATTTTTTGAAACACCCACATGCGTAGGATAAATATAAAGTTCAGAAAAGAAGTTCTTATCTGCTGGGTAGCGCTTTGCATAAACTTTGCTCTATTAGCCAGGAGGAGATCATCCTGGGAGCCATATACATAAAAAATAAAAAAATAAAATCAAATAAAATAAGCAACCAACCAAGCCTTTGTTCCGCTCTCCAGTGCTTCCAGCGTCCAGTTCTCTCTCACGACTGAAAGTCTGCCAGAGGAGTGAGAGACTACACTAATGGCATTAGAAAATAGAGTCATCAGATACTGTCCAGCTTTCTAAAGACTTTACCCTTGGATCGCTACCCCTGCAGAAGCTTCTTGAGGTTGAGGCAAAAGAGGACTTCTCTGTTTGGTGTGCTGTATTACAACAACCACATTTATTTCTATAGCACATTTTCATACAAATGATGTAGCTCAAAGTGCTTTACAAGATGAAGAAAGAAAAGCTTATTAAAAATAAAAATATAAAAATAAGATTATTCAATAATAAATAACAAAGAATAAAGTAAGGTCCAATGGCCGGGAGGGAAGAAATAAATAAAAAAAACACTCCAGAGTGCTGGAGAGAAAAAACAAAATATGCAGGGGTTCTGAGGACACGAGACCACCCAGCCCCCCACTGGGCATTCTACCCAACATAAATGATCTAAATCCGTCCTCATGGTTTTCAGGCATCACGTAGAAGAATTAGATGATGATGGTCATGTGGACCTCTGGCCTTTCATCCTTCAATGTGGGGACTGCATGGTGTCCTGATCAGGTGGTGGTGGCGCAGATCGACACCACAGAAAACTGGAAAAAGAACAGCAGAGAAAGTAGGGGTTAGTACGGATTGTGGAGATATGATAAAATGATAATTGAATGTATACACAGAATATAAGGGTTACACTAAAATGAAGCTATGAGAAAGCCAAGCTTAAATAATGGGTTTAAAGCAGTTTTTTTAAAGTGCTCCATTGTATTAGGCTGGAGAATTTCTATTGTTAAGCTATTCCAGATGTTAGGTTGCATAACAGCAGAAGGCCCGCCTCACCACTTCTTTTAAGTTTAGCTCTTGGAATTATAAGCAGGGCTGTGGAGTCGGTAGATAAATCCTTCAACTCCGACTCCGACTCCTTAGTTTCTGGTACTTTTGACTCCGACTCCTCTGTATTTAATATGGTAATGCATTTTTCACGTCTGTAGTGGGCTGGCACCCTGCCCGGGGTTTGTTTCCTGCCTTGCACCCTGTGTTGGCTGGGATTGTATCCAGCAGACCCCCTGAATGTAATGAACTTTAAGAGAACTGCTTAAAATGGGTTTGTGTGGGTACTGAGAAGGTCACAGTCTTTAGATAATGTAGGCGCCTGGTACTGCTTTGTTTTTCTGTACTCCTATGTCATAAATTAAGATGTCCAATAACTTATGGATGACCTCATATTGAACTGTTATGTTTTTTTTCTGTTCTCTCTTTGGCTAATGAACAAGCGAGGTGATAAAAGGGTGAACAGTTGTTTCTTTTTCCAGTCTGCCCAAAACTCAAATCAGTTAGCTGAGCTGCCAGTCTCACAATCTCTCACCAAGAATAAAAGAATAAAGAAACTGTTTTTATTAAAATTGGTTTTAGACTCCCGTTGTCTGTGACCCTGTTGTTAGGATATAGCAGGTTGGGTAATGGATGGTTGGATGGATTTTCCACGCTGATTGAAGGAAGGCAACATACACGTCGTCATTTAACCACAGAACTACTGGCTAGGAAGCTGACTCTCTACCGTATTGGCCAGTTTAAACAAACGACAAGAACCTGTAAACACACATCAGGCCATAGCACACACCTTCATCATTACACTTGTCTACACTCAAATGAACTTGTTAGATAGATAGATAGATAGATAGATAGATAGATAGATAGATAGATAGATAGATAGATAGATAGATAGATAGATAGATAGATAGATAGATAGATAGATAGATAGATAGATAGATAGATAGATAGATAGATAGATAGATAGATAGATAGATAGATAGATAGATACTTTATTAATCCCAAGGGGAAATTCACAAGAATTGTTAATGTTAATATAATGTTAAACACATTATATCTGAAATAAAATGAAAACGCTTTTTGTAATGTACCATAATCCAGATTACGATATGTGATAAGCTGTGGCGAGTGGCTGGGGGCGGTACCCAGCTGGGACGCCCAGGAGGACCAAAGGAGGGCTTACGCCTCCTCCAGACCACAAGGGGGCGACCACCCTGGTGGCTTTGGGGACCACGGGAACAGAGCTTAGAAGCTCAACCCTATAGGGGGCGCCCCAATGCCTGAGGAGCCCTGGCCCTCAGCACTTCCGCCACACCTGGAAGTGCTGGGTGGAAGAAGACCAGGTACACCCGGAGTGCTTCCGGGTGCACAACCGGTGCTTCCGCCACACTTGGGAATGCCGGCGGAAGCTAATCGGGAGGCACCTGGAACACGTCCAGGTGGGGATAAAAGAGGCCGCCTCCCTCCATTCAGTCGGGAGAGGAGAAGGACAGAGTGGAGGTGCACCTGAAGAGAGAGGCATTGTGAGGCCTGGACTTTGGGGTGAAAGTGGGTTGTGTGTTACACTTTATTCTGTAAATAGTGTAAATAAATGTGTGTTGGGTGATTAAACCGTGTCTACCTGTCTGTCTGGGCCATATTCCACAAAGCATACACTCATTTGAAGGTCTAAGGTGAGAGGCATTCCGAAATATAGGATAGAGCGAGATTACTTAAGGCTTTGTAAACCATAAGCAGTAGTTTAAAGCCAATTCTAAAAGGCACGGGTAACCAGTGTAGTGACATCAGAACTGGGGTGATGTGCTCGGATTTTCTTTTTCTAGTTAAGTTTACATTCCGCACTCATTGCGACCGATTGATGTCTTTTTCGGATGGTCCTGAGATGAGTGCATTACAGTAATCTAGTCCAGGGGTCTCCAATCACAGTCCTGGAGGGCCGCAGTGGCTGCAGGTTTTTGCTCCAACCCAATTGCTTAATAAGAAACACTAATCACTCAAGTAACACTTCTGCTTCACTTTAGTTGTCTCGCTCATTAGGATTTTGAATGCTTATTGCTTATTTTCATCTTAAACAGCTGTATTCATTCAGTTTTTAATGGATCCTAATTAGCAATAACATGCGAATGACAAAAGAGACCAGCATTTCTCCATTTGGCTTGTTACCATTTACGCCAGTGTGTATTTATCTTGCATTATTTGGTTTAATTAAATACTTGGAAGGAAAGTAAAGAGAAAAAAGTGAATGACTGAGAATTGCTCGTCCATTTTAGCCTTCAAATCATTTGGATGATATCCTTAGATAGGGGAAGAAAGTCTAGGATATGAGAATGACCTGACATAGCAGAGTTAAAGCACTAACAAGCCATGAAATTAAATTATTGGCAGAATTGCTTTCTAATTAAGCAACCGGGTTAGAACAAAAACCTGCAGCCACTGCGGCCCTCCAGGACTGTGATTGGAGACCCCTGATCTAGTCAGCTAAAAACAAAAGCATGAACTAATTTTTTAGCGTCTTGCAAAGTTCTAAGGGATCTAAACTAAAGATGCTGTCCTGGTAATCTGATTAATATGTGATTGAACTTGTGATTGTGATCTTGTATCTTTTTTATTTAATATACCATATACTGTGCCCTGAATGACGTTTGGGACAAAGACACTTATTCTCTTGATTTAGCCCTCAGTTCCACAGTTTAAAATTACAAATCAAACAATTCAAACACCGTGATTTAAGTGCACATTGCAGACTTTTATTGAAGGAGAATTGCAGACATTTCAGTCACACAACACTTTTTCTACTTGGCCCCCCAATTTCAGGCACCATAATATTTGGGCCAATTGGCGTCACAGGTGTTTGTGATCCCTCAGGTGGGTTTCATGGCTTCATCAGATACCTCGGATTACTTCCACCCTTTGCAGTCTGTAGTTGCTATTGTTCAACACGAGGATAAGAGCTGTGACAATGGTAGTCAAAGAAGCCATTATGAGGCTGAACAACAAGAATACAACTATTGAAGACATCGGTGAAACCTTAGGATGTCCTAAATCAACTGTCTGGAATATCATGAAGAAGAAAGAACACACTGGTGGGCTCAGTAGTCACAAAGAGACTGATATGGCATCTTCAGTGGCAACAAGCAAAACAAGGACACTGGTGCTTAGGATGGTCAGTTAGTTGAGCAGACAAACAGGAATGGGGCGGCTGCTGATTGGTTGTAAAATAGACAGCTTGTAGATAAGATAAATGTTTAATCTCTTGGTTGTCATCTGTCCACACAAAAACAGGAACAGCTGTCTTGGCACTTCAGCAGCTGGACACAAGCACTTTCTTGATGACTGAGATGGCAAAGAAAAAACAATTTTCTGAGGTGGCTTGCTGGTTTACTCAGAAGGAATCAACTGCTCTTGTTCAATTCTCACATACTGAGATACAGACAACCGTCATGAATCAAATAATAACAGGACACGTCTAACTCGGTGGTAGCCAGATGGAATTAAGACAGGACTATTAGAAAAGGACGCAAACGAGCGAGCGGTGTAGAGATGTTTGTGGGGCAAACCAAATGAATGGTCTGTCATTTTAACTGAGGTCTGTAGCCGGGAAGATCGTAAGTACATCTCTCTATTAAAAAAAAAAATCTTGGGAGGGAGACTAGGGGGACGAGACGTGATCTTCTCAGAAGACAATTTGACGTCCCGCGAGACAAGGCAGTGAGACAACATTTAAAACAAGTAAAACAAGACATCTAACCTAGCAGTTGCTGGAATGCTTTCGACAGACACGCTTCATGTGCTCCCAGCTCTTAAAATGACGACAAGCAGAACATGCAGGTCACCAGAAGCAGCAGCAGCAAGCCAGCAGATGATCCAACTGCTTCTCCTTAGCATGCGTTCAATCACCCTGTCCCCTTCACAATGCAAGCGGCAGAGACGCGAAGTGGCGAAAGGACAGCTGCTGTACAGGCTTTGAAATGATCGACACGCGGCGCGACAAACAGAACACGCAGCACGGCAGCAGCAGCAGCAAGACAACATGATCCGATGGCATCTCCATGGCGTGCGTTCAGCCGCCACCCCCCCCCTTCAGAACGAGAGCAGTGTTATACGTCCTGCGAGAAAGAGATGTAACCATGCCTGGGCTGGAAATAAAGGACAAGTATTGTTTTTACTAATGTTTTAAAGTAAAAGTGAACATAATGCATATGTAACAATTCCCATAAAAATAACAATCTCTTTAAATTGTATATCCGGTAAAACAAACTCGGGGGTGGGCGAGCGAAGCGAGCAGGGGGCGGAGCAACCTAGTTAAAATCCGTCCATCCATTTTCCAACCTGCTGAATCCGAACACAGGGTCACGCTGGAGCCAATCCTAGCCAACACAGGGCGCAAGGCAGGAACCAATCCCGGGCAGGGTGCCAACCCACCGCAGGACACACACAAACACACCCACACACTAGGGCCACTTTAGAATCGCCAATCCACCTAACCTGCATGTCTTTGGACTGTGGGAGGAAACCGGAGCGCCCGGAGGAAACCCACACAGACACGGGGAGAACATGCAAACTCCACGCAGGGAGGACCCGGGAAGCGAACCCAGGTCCCCAGGTTTCCCAACTGCGAGGCAGCAGCACTACCCACTGCGCCACCGTGCCGCCCATCCTAGTTAAAATAAAGCAATAAATTCTGCGTCAAAATGTTTTTAGCCAAAGGTTCTGTAAATTGGCTTAAACTAACATTAACTGAGGTTCTTCTTAATTGTTTAATGTAAAAGCTTGGGTGGTGTTATGGGACCAAAACTTTTAATATATTAAAAAAGACAAACGCAAAAATGGGAAATGGTGAGGAAAAAATCATATTGTGAGCAGGGGTCAAAATCACCTTTTCTCTCTTTAAGTGTGTCCTAATAAGGACAATTAATGACATGGGTGCAAACATCCATCCATTATCCAACCCGCTATATCCTAACAACAGGGTCACGGGGGTCTGCCGGAGCCAATCCCAGCCAACACAGGGTGCAAGGCAGGAAACAAACCCTGGGCTGGGTGCCAACCCACTGCAGGACACACACACACACACACACACACATATACCAACACACCAAGCACACACTAGGGACAATTTAGAATCGCCAATGCACCTAACCTGCATGTCTTTGGACTGTGGGAGGAAACCCACGCAGACATGGGGAGAACATGCAAACTCCACGCAAGGAGGACCCAGGAAGCGAACCCTGCGAGGCAGCAGCGCTACCCACTGTGCCACCGTGCTTCCCTGGGTGCAAACAAACAATACTAAATACAGAAAAGCTGCACCTACTTAAGTGTCAGTGGCATGGTCACAAAATAATAATGGATGAAATAACCGGAAACGCAGAATGAATAACATAATAGCATAATGATGACGAGAACCTTCAAAACCAAGAAAAAACAGGTTAGTTAACACATGAATAACATACATGTGTGTTGGGGAGAATAAGTGCGGCCTTTGATACTATTTGTCATACCACTCGCGTTAATAGATTATCTTCGATTGGCATTACCCAAACGCCACAAGATTGGTTCAGATCCTCCCTCTCAGGCCGCACTCAGTTTATTCAACTTAAGGCTTTCACATCCCAACCCACAACTGTTACTTCAGGTGTGCAGAGCCCTGGGGTCTCTTCTTTTTATTATTTACCTTCTTCCCCATGTCAATATCTTTCATAAATATAACATTCATTTTCATTGTTATGCTGATGACACCCAGCCCCACCTTGCTAGTAAACCCACCTCTTCTTTCCCACCATCTTTGCTTATTGGCTGCATTGAAATTAAATCCTGGTTTTCTTCAAATTTCCTTAAATTAAACATATAGTACATATATATTTAAATCTATCATATAGTGCCTTTCACATCTATCTATCTATCTATCTATCTATCTATCTATCTATCTATCTATCTATCTATCTATCTATCTATCTATCTATCTATCTATTATATAGTGCCTTTCACATCTATCTATTTAACTATCTATCTATTATATAGTGCCTTTCACATCTATCTATTATATAGTGCCTTTCACATCCATCTATCTATCTATCTATCTATCTATCTATCTATCTATCTATCTATCTATCTATCTATCTATCTATTATATAGTGCCTTTCACATCAATCTATTATATAGTGCCTTTCACATCTATCTATCATATAGTGCCTTTCTATCTATCTATCTATCTATCTATCTATCTATCTATCTATCTATCTATCTATCTATCTATCTATCTATCTATCTGTTCTCACTTTGACATTAAACAGCCAAATTAAGTCCATTGTGATTCAGTGATGTATTGCAAATACATATGAAAACTCCCAAGGAGCTGAATCCTTGTTATATGTTTTTTGACATCCAGCAGATTTTGTCAAAATAGAATTTGTATGCATTTAAAGTGAGTAACCTCGTCAAAACTTAAACATACAGTATATGGATTAATTGAAGACAAGATTGTGAAGTAAATGTTTTTTCACTTGTTTTTACTTTAACGCACTGGGAATCCACTGTGAAAGCCCCCACGCGCCAGAGGTCCACACGTCTCACAAGTGCTCTTCACACTTTAATGTCAATATCGTGCTCAGTGCTCCTTAAGTAGCAGTCCGCATGACACGGCCACACTCCTCCGCGGCATTTAGTGACACGTGCGCCTTCAGGATGAGCCTGGTGACATTCACGTTTTTTTTGGGTACAGATTGTACCCAAGGCTGAATGATTTCACATTTTTACCATTCAGAATTTCATGGCATCTCTTCTCTGGGACAAAATATGAGTTGGAGAAAAATCGGGAAGGATGGCACCCTTTTCTGCATTAGCACCCTGACAACATTATAATGCAGTGACAATTCTGGCTGTTTCTTCATTTTTTTTTTCTTTGAAAGCAGCTTGGCACGCATTTCGCAAATGTAAACAGTTCTCTCACATTTCCTCCCCTGCAGCATCTCCGAGGACAGATGTGCGAGCTGCGGATTTCGTTTTCTGCACCTCGTTGTCACCTTGGCACCTCCTACACGTAGCACATCCTAAGGGCTATGCAAGGCCGGCGGCTATAAGAATAAGAAAGGATGTTTTTATGTTTTTTTTTTTTTTTGGTGGGTGTCCTGCTTACTCTTGTCATTCGGAAGCTAATTGGTCTTACACCTGGCGAGCTTGTGTGGAATGTGAGTGGGGACGATCGGCCTCCAGTGTTGCCCCAATGTCCACTCGCTTCATTTTCTCACAAACTGGTGACGTTTAGCCCTGATGCATTCTCGCCACCTCATCTGCATCTTTAATGTCCTTCCCACGATTGCGTGGGTCGCCTCCCGCGTGGCAAACATTTGAAGCAGGAAAGCAGTATCTTGTCCGTTGCCTGTCTGGAACTTCACGCGGGATAGGTGAGACACGGGTAATGGGACAAAGCGGTTAATCAGAAGATGACAGTCTAGAAAGCAAATCCTCCCTCGTTGCTGTGTTCAGTAACTGCCCCCTGTCTAACTCCCTGCCAAAAAAATAAAGAAGATAAAACCGATGTGTCAGCGCGCGCGCGCGTGTCTATGCGTCCATGAGTGGCAGCATCTCGCCTCCCTCAAGTGTAAATGCCAGTGGAATCACAAACCCAAATAAAGATGTGTTTTTTTTTCCCCTTTCACACATATCTTCCTCTCACCAATTAGAAATGCTGGTGGGCCGCCCAAACGAAATGAGATTCCTGCCGCAGACGTCAGGTTATGAATCAGCTCCTGCCATCTGGCACACTTTAAGCGGAGACACGAGGAGGTGCGCGCGCCCGCACTCACGCACGCGCGCACGTAAGCACTCTCACCTTCCCTCAGGTGTAAGCGCGAACGAAACACGCAGCGGGGCCAGGAAACAAAGGCGCACTTTGTCACGTAAAAATGGGTCATAAAGGTGCAGACTGGAACTTTATTTCGTGTCTTTTCACTTATTAACTGAGTAAGTAAAAATAAGACATGCGCGCTCATCGGGATACAGGAGGCGATCGACACCGCGGAGGAAATTAAGAAAATGTTAGCCCTTTCCCGAACTCCGTCATCTCCTAAAGCAAGAGACAAATATGAGTGTAGCATCACAAGACGGCATGAATCAGGGGGCTTGAACGCGACACGTTACATTAATAACATTTTTTAGGTGGCTATGTTATTCTCACATTTTCGTGCCTTTGACCTTGTGATGTGATTCAGTTTCCCTGAAGAAACAAATTCACCTGATACTCCGTCTTTCAAAACTTCATCTCCGCGCTTACAGCATTGCGGACCGTAAATAAATTTCACCTATCTATGGCACTTCGTTCTTCTTATGCCGTTCTGCTCGAAGTGCTGAAATGCCACTCAGTTTACTGGAAATACAATATTCCATCCGTTCATGTTTAGTGGTTCCTGATCTCAGGCGTTCAGCCCTTGAACTTCTGAGACACGCCCCCTGTATGATGCCCGTATAGTCCAGCCCCCCAGAACTCCGACCTACCCCGTGGATGGTGAACTCAGAGGGGGAACCCCCCCATAGGGTGAACTCCCATAACAACTTTAATAGAAGGGGCCCCTGCTTATGTTCTAACCATTCAGGCAACTTCGGGGTGGTTGGGTAGATAGGGGGGCAAAGCGAGAACCATCGCCTTTTTGCTATGGCATACTGTATCACAATATTCCAGTTTAGAGCCACTGGTCTTTAGGATGCAAAAGAAAGAAAAAGTGTGGGAACACCAGAAGAACATGCACACCAATGACACCAATTCCAACCAGAATCAGTTGTGACAGAGGCGCTATACCAGCGCTCAACCCGAAACAGAGAGACACAGGAGGCACACTTATAAAAACAAATAAATGTTTTTATTTTATTTTCTTCTGCCTGTGGGCAACGCCTTCCCTGTTCCCACAGGCACAACATAGTCCCAATCTTCTTCTTCTTCTTCTTCTTCTTCTTCTTCTTCTTCTTCTTCTTCTTCTTCTTCTTCTTCTTCTTCTTCTTCTTCTTCTTCTCCTCCCGACTTTGGCTCTCGCAGTGGTGGCTGCTGGTTCCTTTTATAGCCCACCCGGAAGTGCTCCAGGTGTCTGATGACCTATTTCTTACTGCATTTCCGGGTGTGGCAGAAAAACCGCCCACACGGGCTCAGGAACCACTGCACCACCCCCTGGCTGCACCCCCAGATCCCAACAGGGTTGTAGAGAACTCCATCTCCCATGGAGCCCCGCTGGAATCAGAGGCACCACTGCTGCGCATGGGGGTTGCCCCCTAGCATCCCGGGGAAGGTACTGTTCTGTCCATACTTGTTCCCCCAGGCCATACAAAGAAGAGGCATCCCAGCCGGGCAAGGGCCCCGGCCATCCGCCACACAGTTCTTCGGTCAAGCTTTTTGCTAGTAGGTCACGGTGGGTTTTTCTTTAGTTTACGCCCCTCATGAATCTGAACTCATGTTAAACAGGTTTGAGAACAGATTGGTCTGCATTATGGAATACATAAATGAGATTCCTTTAGGAATGATAAGGTTCAGTATGAAGGTATTCAGAAGAAAAATACTGTAATGATGGCAAGAAATCAAACACCTTAGGACATAAGAATCCTCTAAAAGCAGGCTTCTGGCGTATAATACATCCAGTAGATATTTTATATGTACTGTCTAGACTCTAAACTCTACAAAATGGGCCTTTTCTTTTAGAATTGTTGAAGGTTGCATACAGCTTTCGGTCCATACTGCCTACTCACTGCTATCGCTCTTGGCCATCTGACAGAGAACCGTTTACTTTGCTTTTCATCATAAAAGCTTGCCATGACTTTCTAAATAAAGACAAGAAAAGGATAAATGCAAAAAACACATTTTCTGTAATTACATCTCCTTTATTTCAAAACACTAAGCACAAATCTAAAACCTCTAACTATATTCTCCAAAAAGCACCTCTGACTGGCCAATCCCAACAGTCGATTCCAAATGAAACTTTGTTGTCAGAACAGATCCACGTGCATCAGATCATTGGACATTACTTCTCTCACCTTGATGAGAGTGCAATCAAAATGAAAGAACTGAAGCTGAAACATCTCCCATGAAAAATGTGTGATCTTAAAGAGTCACATAAGCCTACCCTGGCGGGCTCTGCTCTTGTTATTCCTGTGCCATCAGTGCACCTCTAAGATCACTGAGAAATGGCAGAAAATGAGCTGTGTTATATGGTCCTGTAATGATGGTGGGCTCCATGATGGCTAAAGGCTGCACAGAGGGTGACATCTCCCTCACACAAAATCAGGATATGGACAACTACATGGTGACCACTGATGGAACATCCTCTCCTTCTCCTCTTTGCAAGGTTGAAGTCATGCGTGATCTCAACTATGTGGATGAATTTCTACAGCACCTCCATTGACTCCAACTCAAACAGTGTCTGAAATGAGAGAATCAAGAATATTACAGCATGTAAATAGCACAACTGTGTTTACTGTATGTTACAGTCTTGATGGTGATTACCAACTGCCATTGCTGTTTCCAAATATTAAATCAACTTTAAAAGTCAAGTGCTATTTTTCTATAAAGTTCAAATGTTTTATTGTCATATTGTCTATGTTGAGGGTCCAGTGTGTGTGTGAGTGTGGAATTATCTATTATATAGCACCTTTAATGTCTATCTATCTATCTATCTATCTATCTATCTATCTATCTATCTATCTATCTATCTATCTATCTATCTATCTATCTATCTATCATATAGTGCCTTTCATATCTATCTATCTATCTATCTATCTATCTATCTATCTATCTATCTATCTATCTATCTATCTATCTATCATATAGTGCCTTTCAAATCTATCTATCTATCTATCTATCTATCTATCTATCTATCTATCTATCTATCTATCTATCTATCTATCTATCTATCTATCTATCTATCTATCTATCATATAGTGCCTTTCCTATCTATCTATCTATCTATCTATCTATCTATCTATCTATCTATCTATCTATCTATCTATCTATCTATCTATCTATCTAATATATTGTGCCTTTCATATCTATCTATCTATCTATCTATCTATCTATCTATCTATCTATCTATCTATCTATCTATCTATCTATCTATCTATCTATCTATCTATATAGTGCCTTTCATATCTATCTATCTATCTATCTATCTATCTATCTATCTATCTATCTATCTATCTATAGTGCCTTTCATATCTATCTATCTATCTATCTATCTATCTATCTATCTATCTATCTATCTATCTATCTATCTATCTATCTATCTATCTATCTATCTATCTATCTATCATATAGTGCCTTTCCTATATATCTATCTATCTACAGTGTCATTTCTAGTTTCCCATCTATAATGATGCCCCATACCCACCATGCCATGTATCTACATTTCAAACGCGTGGCATTTAGTAATTGTATTGAGGATAATCCTGGGTGAGAGACTCAGACAAGATGGCACATAGATAGACATTTCTTTATTTAAAACAAGGTGATAGCCACGAATATCAATTATTAAAAATTTCCAAATTGAAGCTTATTGACACATCACATTAGTAAATCCATCAAAAAACCAGAGTTGATGTGTCTGAGTAACTATAATGAAATAAAAAGACAAACATTCCAAAACCAGACAAGAACTCAGTGACTCTCGTCCCATTCTCTTCCCCGCTGTCCCGGCTGCTCAAAGGGCTCACTGAAGACTTTAGGAGTTAAAAATACAACAAACCGGCCCATCCTTTACCCTTCACTTCTTCCTTTGTCCTTGTCCCAAACATTATGGAGGGCGCTGTGTGTGTTGTTAATTGTTAAAGTGTAAAGTCAGGCAGCACGACAGCCACGGTTACCACGCGGAGTCACTGGGTTTGCTAACTGAGGGCGGATGTTCAGATTTAGGTTGCAATGCGATTTTTCTGATCAGGATGGATGAATGTGCCGAACTGATGGATACATGGAGCACTTCCATCTGACTGCAGACCCAAATCAATGTAAGCACAACTTATAAATTAAGCCCAGATGGCCAGCATTTGACAGATTGGAAATAAGTTATTTTAAACAGCAAGTATGAATAAAATTGGATAAAGGAATTCTGAATAGATCACACAGATTATTCATCTAACCCCTGGCAAGGGGGACCAAACAGAATGTGTTTCGTTTCTCATTGGTATAATATTTTTTATTTTCGGGAGCTCGAAGAATTGTCCATTTTGCTTTGTTTTAAAGTTAATCGCATGCCGGGAACTAAATCAACACTCCTTTTAGATTTGTTAATATTTTCCTTCTTTTCTCTTTGGAATTGCAATGCCGCCTTTAAAATGGGGGCCCAGATTGCTTCTGCCCAAGTTTCTTTGTCATTTTTTCGTATTGATTCCTCTGTTCAGGCCATGTCACATTAGACTACGACTTTTCCAGCAATCGTTTCTCATAGTCCTTATTTACATAACCTTACAGAGGCAGTCAGTGATGTGTGCCCATGCAGTCAGCTGTGTAATGTGACGCCCCCCCAACCACTCAATCCGACTCATCGGAGACTCAACAAATTCTGACTGGTTTGATTTTGTCTTTAGTTGTAGGGGCAGCTCTGAGTACATGGAAGGTAACAATCAATGAATCGAGTCAGGTCAGATCAAGTTGGGGAGCATGCACTGGTACAGCACGTTGATGCGCCCACCACGCGACGAAACAGCTTGGGAAACACGTGGTCCAGTCCCACCCAACTATCTGCCGCAGTCAAGTGTTACATTGGTGTCCCCTTGGCCTGGTCCAGCAGCTCAGGTCCTCAACAATGAGGATCACTCCCAGGGAGTCATGCCACATGGCCATAGTGCCGTAACTGACGCTCCCTCACAATGCAGCTCATGTGCCTCATTTGGGACTTCGTGAGCAACACAAAGTCAAACCAGCGGTACCCAAGGATCCTTCATTGAGAAACGCTGAAGGACTCCAGTCTTCGTCTCAGGTCACTGGATAGCGTTCATGTCTCGCAGCCATATAGCAAGACAGGGAGCACCAGGACTCTAAAGACTTGGACCTTCACCCTTTTAGATATCGAGAGCGTCACACACCCCATGACCTTATGACCCCCCATGCTCCCCCAATCCGTCTACTGACTTCATAAGAAGAGTCACCAGAGACATGAATGTCACTACCGAGGTAAGTAAACCTCTCGACGAGGTCAACACTCTCTCCGCAGACAGACACACTGCTGATGGCCATGCCCAAAAGGACATTAAAGGCCTGGCTCTTGGTTTTTATCAGGATCCTCGCAAGGCCTGACTCTCAAACCCCTCGCTTAGTCTCTCGAGAGCCCCGATCAGAGCCTCCATTCTCTCCATTGATTCCGTGAAGATCACAGCATCGTCAGCAAGTCAAGATCAGGGAATCTCTCTTCACCAACAGATGCTGAAGTTGACATGCCCAGCAATATCCAAACATGTCACCTGGCATAATCTGACGACAAGATCAGCAACTGCAGTCGGCAGGTCTGATGTACCCAACCACTAGAAGTCACATAACGAGACACTGGCTTTAGTCATTGTCAACTGTCACTTTTTTAAGAGTTTGAAAGGTGAGTCTTTTGTATAGTGTATATTCTGACAGATCTGTCACCTGGCACATATAATGACGTGGTTGCTGTTGCTCCTTATGAACGTATGGGACGCCCGGACTCCTCCATTATGTGCAGAGTGAGAGGGACAGCTGGTTAAATGGTGTCCACAGTGTGGATGGATGAGGGAGAGGTGGAAAAATTTGGACTGTGGGCCACTTGCCTTTGCAAAAATGGTACCCTCTGCTATCCATAGCATGGAGATCATGGAAAGATATGAAGCACACACCGCTTGAGTTATAGAAACAGTGCAACTCACTATCCAAAGTGCGCGCTCCACTAACCACCTTAACTTTCAGAAACGGCACCCCTTGGGTGTTGGTGCCCTAAATGGCCTCCTGTGTCACCTAACAGACTGATATGGTGACCTGATGATATGGGATGGGTGTTTATTTTGGCATAATAGAGTGTGATCAACTTTAAGTGTTTACAATGGTTTATATTTCAACACATGGTGCTGTGACTACAGACTGGTGGCACGCAGTCCAGTTGGGATGAAGTGCTTTGACAGGCTGGCACTGGGACTTTCTAGATAGTCATGATCACTTCCAGTTTGTATATTGTCATAGATGCCATATTCCTTGTACTTCCATTCACTCACAAAAGCATATGATACTGACAAGCAAAGGTGGGGGGTTTTCAAGATCGGTGCCCCCCAGTATTGAAAATGAAATTGATGAGTGGTAAGGGGGACCTCTTGGACATTGTTGTCTTCACAATCGCATATGAAATCGATGAGTGGGGAGGTGTTCCCCCCTCGGAGATCGACACCCTCGTGATTGCATATGAAATCAATGAGTGACGAGGTGTTTCCCCTCAGAGATCGACAACCTCACAATCACATATGAAATCAATACAGAATGGAGAGCCCCCTTAAAGATAAGCACCCTTATGATCCTATATGATATCATTGAGTGGGAGTTCATCTTTGAAGATCGACACCCTCGTGATCGCTTATGAAATCGATGAGGAGCAGAACACTCCCCTTAAAGATAAGCACCTCATGATCCTATATGAAATTGATGAGTGAGGGTTCCTCCTTGGAGATCGACAACCTTGTGATCGCATATGAAATCAATGTGGAGAGGAGTGTCCCCCTTAAAGATAAGCACCCTTATGATCCTATATGAAATCATTGAGTGGGAGTTCATCTTTGGAGATCGACACCCTCACAATCGCTTGTGAAATTAATGAGCAGAGGAGTTTCTATCTTGGAGACCGACACCCTTGTGATTGCTTATGAAATCGATGAGGAGCAGAACACTCCCCTTAAAGATTAGCACCCTCATGATCCTATATGAAATCAATGAGCGAGGATTCATCCATGGAGATCGACAACCTCGTGGTCGCATGTGAAATCAATGAGTGATGAGGTGTTCCCCCTCGGAGATCGACACCCTTGCAATTGCATATGAAATCGACAAGTACTGAGGTGTCCCCCTTAAAGATAAGCACTCTAATGATCCTATATGAAATCGATGAGCGAGGATTCATCCTTGGAGATCGACAACCTCGCAATCACATATGAAATCAATGCAGAATGGAGTGTCCCGCTTAAAGATAAGCACCCTTATGATCCTACATGACATCGAGTGGGAGTTCATCTTTGGAGATCGACGCCCTCACAATCGCTTATGAAATTAATGAGCAGAGGAGTTTCTATCTTGGAGACCGACACCCTCGTGATCGCTTATGAAATCGATGAGGAGCAGAGCACTCCCCTTAAAGATAAGCACCCTCATGATCCTATATGAAATCAATGCGCGAGGATTCATCCATGGAGATCGACAACCTCGTGATCTCATACGAAATCAATGTGGAGAGGAATGTTCCCCTTAAAGATAAGCACCCTTATGATCCTATATGAAATCATTGAGTGGAAGTTCATCCTTGGAGATCGTCACCCTCGCAATCACTTATGAAATTAATGAGCAGAGGAGTTTCCCTCTTGGAGACCGACACCCTCATGATCACTTATGAAATCGATGAGGAGCAGAGCACTCCCCTTAAAGATAAGCACCCTAATGATCCTACAGTGCATCCAGAAAGTATTCACAGCGCGTCACTTTTTCCACATTTTGTTATGTTACAGCCTTATTCCAAAATGGATTAAATTCATTTTTTTCCTCAGAATTCTACACACAACACCCCATAATGACAACGTGAAAAAAATTTACTTGAGGTTTTTGCAAATTTATTAAAAATAAAAAAACTGAGAAATCCCATGTATATAAGTATTCACAGCCTTTGCTCAATACTTTGTTGATGCACCTTTGGCAGCAATTCCAGCCTCAAGTCTTGTTGAATATGATGCCACAAGCTTGGCACACCTATCCTTGGCCAGTTTCGCCCATTCCTCTTTGCAGCACCTCTCAAGCTCCATCAGGTTGGATGGGAAGCATCGGTGCACAGCCATTTTAAGATCTCTCCAGAGATGTTCAATCGGATTCAAGTCTGGGCTCTGGCTGGGCCACTCAAGGACATTCACAGAGTTGTCCTGAAGCCACTCCTTTGATATCTTGGCTGTGTGCTTAGGGTCGTTGTCCTGCTGAAAGATGAACCGTCGCCCCAGTCTGAGGTCAAGTGGGTCAAAAATGTGGAAAAAGTGATGCGCTGTGAATACTTTCCGGATGCACTGTATATGACATAATTGAGTGGGAGTTCATCCTTGGAGATCGATACTCTCGCAATCACTTATGAAATTAATGAGCAGAGGAGACCGACACCCTTGTGATCACTTATGAAATCGATGAGGAGCAGAGCACTCCCCTTAAAGATAAGCACCCTCATGATCCTATATGAAATCGATGAGCAGTGGAGTTTCCCCCTTCTAGGCCGACACTCTCGTGATCGCATATGAAATCAGTGAGGAGTGGAGTGTTCCCCTTAAAGATAAAGCACCCCCATTATCCTATATGAAATTGATAACCAAGGGTCCATCCTTGGAGATCAACACCCTTGCAATCACATATGAAATTAATGAGCAGAGGAGTTTCCCCCTTGGAGATCAGCACCCTCATGATCACATATAAAATGACTTTTTGGCACCCCATTGGCAATGGCGCCCCTAGAGTCAATGCCTAGAGCCAGGCCCTGCCACTGATCCTACATGGTACAGATTTCTACTGTTCATTGATTTGTTTGGTTCTGGTTGGTTGGCAGCACATTTCTTCTGTTGTTGGTGATGAAGAGGATGACATCAGGGTCAGCAGTGCTGCTCACGGCTCCAGATGTCTGGGTTTGAATAATTCTGTCCCCTTCATCATCTGCGTCATGTTTCTCAATGATTTTTTTTGGGGTACTCCAGTTACCCACACAAAACCTCATAGGGATGTGTTTTCGGTTGAATTGAGAGTTGGCACCTGCATAGTGGTGGTAAAGAGTGACGCATGACGCTGACCTGGCTAAGCAGTAATGAAAAATGAATGAGATGATGGAGAAGTGCGGCAGGCTTTTAATATCATAATTTAGATTTTTCCGCAGCAGCAGGCTGTTTGATTTTCGAAGTGGTGATGACATGCACAGTGCCGTGTTGCTGCTTTATTTCAGGTTCAGCAGGCAGCCTCTCGCGGCTGTTTGTTCTTTCCTGTGGATTCTAAGCACTGTCTAATAGCTCATGGCATTTTAAATCCGCATTTTAAACTTCTTCTGCTAGTAATCCTGCTCCTCTTAACACAAAAATGGAGCAAATAGCTAAATGCTCTTTCCATCTGCTTTCCAATCTGCGCCTACTAAGTCATCACTAATTAATATGTCCGTTTAGAGGCAGATATACAATAAAGACAAGAAACCAGGGTGGGTATCTGGAGTGTTGAAACGGGCAGTTGGGCACAGACTGCTGCCAACTGTGTGCCAACAGGGCAGATGTGCAAGAGACAGAGGCTGAAACATGGGGTGACCGTCACTTAGATGAATAAATACTAAAGAAATATTAATAAATGTATTTTAAAAATATTTAGAGCAGTGCAAAAGTACTGCTTTTTTTTTTCTTCTGAATTAGTGTAAAAGAACATGTCTTGGATTTCCAAACATTTAGTTTCTAGAAATTGTAATTTAACAGAGAAATAGTTTTTTATTTTGTTTAAGAAGCTAAAAATTAAATACAGTGGACCCATAAAGTATTCGGACCCTTTCACTTTTTCACATTGTATGTTGCAGCCTTATGCTTAAATCATTGCGGTAAATCATCAAGCCCTGACACACAAAGAGGTTTGGGGCAGCCTCCCGTATACTTGAGAATTGGCTGCAAAATTCGAAAAACGGTTGAGAAGATGGTCCTTACTGGCGGCACGGTGGCACAGTGGGTAGCGCTGCTGCCTCGCAGTTAGGAGACCCGGGTTCGCTTCCCGGGTCTTCCCTGCTTGAAGTTTGCATGTCCTCACTGTGTCTCCCAGTGTCTGCGTGGGTTTCCTCTGGGTACTCCGGTTTCCTCCCACAGTCCAAAGACATGCAGGTTAGGTGCATTGGCGATTCTAAATTGTGCTTAGTGTGTGTGTGTGTGTGTGCCCCGCGGTGGGCTGGCACCCTGCCCTGGGTTTGTTTCTTCCCTTGCGCCCTGTGTTGGCTGGGATTGGCTCCAGCAGACCCCCGTGACCCTGTAGTTAGGATATAGCGGGTTGGATGATGGATGGAAGATGGTCTTTATAGACAAGAGTCCAAGACAGAACTGCCCGGGTCAGTAAACATGGCGGATATATAGTGGAACGGCAGGAAGAGGAGGAATCTTGGGACCGGAACCGGAAATGAGGTCATCGGGCTACGACTTCCTGGGAGGTGGAACCGGAAGTGATGTCTTCTGGGGCATGACCAGGTGGAATTTTCCGCATTTGGTCTGCGGGGAGATGAGAGCACTCTGCCACCTTGTGGTCTGATCGGGAATTAACTTTTGAGCCCTATAGCTGCCTCCCATGTGCACGTGCACGTGTGTGACATCATTTAAACTCATTTTTTTCCCACATCAAGCAACACTCAGCACTCCAGAATAACAAAGTGAGAATGGGATTAATTTAAATTAATTAAAAATCAAAAAAAACGAATTATCACGTTGACACAAGTATTCTAACCCTTCATTATGACAATTGAAATTGGACTCAGGTGCCTTCTATTCTATTAATTATTATTATTCTTTCTACACCTGGTTTGGGGCCCACCTTTGGTTAATTCAACGGACTGGACATGATTAGGAAAGTCAAACACCTGTCTATGAAGTGTCTCACAGTTGAGGGAAAAACCAAGCCATGAGGTCGAAGGAATTCACTGTAGGGCTTATAGAAATGCTTGTGTTGAGGCTTAGATCTGGGGAGATGCCACCAAACAATCCCTGAAGATCTGAAGGTTCCCAAGTGCACAATGACCCCCATAATTCTTAAATGGAATCCATTTAGAACAACCACAACTCTTCCTAGAGCTGGCCACTCGGCCCAACTGAGCAATTCGAGGGGGAAAAGGGCTGTGGTAAGAGAAGAGTCTAGGGATGCAATGGTTAATGTGGTTAAGCTCCAGACAACCTGTATAGAGACGAGAGAAACTTCCAGAAGGACAACCACCACTGCAACACTCCACCAATCTGGGCTTTATGCCAGAGAGGCCTCTCCAGTGAAAGACACATAAAAACCTGGTTGGGGTTTGCAAAAAAGGTCTACAGGACCACACGACTTCTCTGGTTTGATGAAACAAAGATTAGTGCCCTGTCTGGAGAAAACCAAGCACCTCTCATCACCTACGCAATACCATTCCAACTTTGAAGGCATCGTACTATGGGGTTGTTTTTCAACGGCAGGGACTGGGAGACTAGACAGGGTTGAGGGAAAGTTGAACGGAACAAAGTACCGAGATCTCCTTGGTTCTATTCAATAAGGGCGCGCACAAAAAGGCGACCTTCAAAAGGGCGACTTCAATTGGGCGCGGAGAATAAAAGCGCACATAAATAAAAGCGATCTTCAAAAGGGCGACCTCAATTGAGCGCCGAATAAATGCGCGCGCAAATAAAGGAGCGCTTCAAAAGGATGACCTTCGGAGCAAATTAAATTAATTGTCCTTGATTATGCTAATAGACCGCATCTCGAATATCTACGTGGCATTGCACATAATCTACAGCTTCAAGTGTAACTTGCTTTCACCTTTTTATACATTCAGTCATTGCCTTAATCGAATTTTCTGTAATTTTGAAAACAACGAAATATAGAGAGCTTTAGAAATAGTTCGTTAGAAGTAGTTCGTTAGAAGTTCATGCATTAATTAATTGGATGTTTTAATATTCTTGCTTTCACCTTTTTATATGTTCAATCATTGCCTTTATCTAATAAATTTTCTGTAATTTTGTTGCGTTTGCCTTTATTCGATGCGCCCAATTGAGGTCATCCTTTTGAAGCGCTCCTTTATTTGCGCGCCCTTATTGACGGATACCATCTCCTTAATGAAAGACTAGGACAACGGTTTACCTTCCAACTTGACATGAATTATAGATTGTATATTTTGGGAATGGGAGTTATCTTTCAAAGCAAGTTATGATGGAGACCCCAGCATGCCGGTGTGCCCAGAGAAAGACACCCTGGAATGAATCTTAAGATGCATTTGTAGCAGGGCTACATAATAAGAAGTATTTGTTTTTGTCTGTGCTGAGTGCGTTTTGCTTTCTTCGTCCCGTTTACTGTCCGTTATATGTGTGTTAGTAAATGTTGACCCCGTAAGTGAAGAGGGGAAGGATGATGGAGAGAGACCACAGCCTCGAGACAGAAATCACCTGTTGGATCCACCAGTTACATCCGGGACATTTTGCATTTAAAAAAGAGGAGCGAAGGCGAGGGAGAGGAGGAAGGAGACAATTTACCCGATCATTTACAAACTCATCACTGCCGTTTATTGCATCATTCCACTGCTTGCTTTTTCAACATCCGATTCAACATCACGACAGCCAGAGCCGAGAAACCCCGGGGTTCGGATTCATCCCAGCCATTGCCAGGACTTTTCACGATGAGGTCGTTTTCTTTTCGGGAAGGAGCACAATAACACTACAGCCAGTATCAATACCGCCAGACTTTATTTTGGACTCATTTTTCACCACATTTCAATTGCTGTGTTTAACTAATCCGTGTTTGTATTTGTGTTACGTGTTTCTGTTAATTGTTTAGGGGCAAGAGAGGCTTCAATGTCAATATTTGTATAGTCGTGTCTTATATAATAATTACTCACTGGTGTCATTTGGGATGGTGGTATTTTGTGCACTCATATATATATTATTGAATATCTGTTTGTCTTTTCAATTTACAATATATCCGTGTCTGATTTTACATATCTGCTACTGTTTTCTGGTTATTTCGTCGTGTCGGGAAAAATAAGACAACTTGTAAGGAGTATGGCTTGTTATTAGAGCAAGAAGCTTCAGGTGATCCAAAGAATAATCTTAGTAGGTGTAGTGGCTGGTCTGGGTAAGGGGTCAGCCATTACACATTGATGAAAGGGAGATACCAGCGGGGGAAAGATCAGGTTCTGAGAGTCATAGTAGACATCCTCTGGAGAGCCATCATCCAGAATAACCAACACCAATGAGGTCCATCACATTAATTAGAGCAGGGAAGGAGCCACCAACAGCAACTGGAATCCATAACTCCACCTTTACTGGCCAGCATTTGACTGGGAACTAGTAGTTGATCTAGATAGAAAACCCAAGTTCCCAGAATAGCGCTCAGAAACATCAATTAGACCATGTTTTGAGAGTTTAGATCATGTTTTGAGGGCCATTATAGACATCATCTGGAGTGCCGTTATGTAGAATAAGAGCCACCAACCAACACTAATGAGGACCATCACCTTTATTAGACCATAGAAGAAGCCACCAACAGCAACTGGGATCACCAATTCCACCTCTGGCCACAGCACTTGACTGGGCACTGAGAGCTAATCTAGATAGTTCCCAGATAAAGACTTAGAAGCATCAATTAGACCTGGTTTTGAAGTTTAGATCAGGTTTTTGAGGACCATTATAGACAACATCTGGAGTGCCATCATGCAGAATAAGAACCGCCAACCAACACCAACGAGGGCCATCACCTTCATTAGAGAAAGGAAAAAGCCCACAACAGCAGCTGGCATCCCCAACTGCACCTCTGCAGGTTTACTGGCCAACTGAGAACTGATCTACAATGACAACTCACATTTCCTAGAAGAGGTATCAGCCACCTTAAGTAGACAAGATGTTGTCTTGCTCTCCAAATCGTCCAAGGTGCTCATGCTTAGGGAGCTTACTGTTGCGCTGGATCAGAGTAAAAATTCTGACCATTTCCAGACCTCAGTATTGGTCCCAAAATGGTACCAGAGAAAATAACGGATACCCCCTCCAACTCACAACTGATCCCTTATTGCGTGCAGACATGTGCGTCTCTCTCTGCTCTGCCACACAATCACATGTCCCCTGGTTCTGATGCGCTCCTCAGTGGAGCAGAGGTCCCCTTTGGAGTCTCAAGTAACGTTTATATAAATCTAGTAAATGTATACATTCAAAGGGGAGGGGGGGGGGGGGTGTTTCAGCTAAATTGAAGAACAGTGGGGGTCAATCACGCTAATGAACAACCGAGTCGTGAGGTGCTTGGAAACTTCAGGTTACTTCCAGAAACAAAATGGAACCATTTTAATAATTGGGACCATTTTTCAGTACTTTCTCAGGTCTAGTATTCCAGGCAACTCTAGCTTACTGTTCCATCGGAACTAAGAGGCCAGTGAAATGAAAATGTCAAGACATGCAGACAGGGCTGTCTTAACACGCTGGGCAGTTGCCCGGGGGCCCCATGCTAATCTATCAATATGGTGACTTGGTGAATGGTTGTGTAGGTAGGGTCCAGACTGCACAGCTTTGCCCAGGGGCCTATAATGCTGTTAAGATGGCTTTGTACGTAGAGCAGGAGGAGCAGTGCAGGGAGAATGAATGGCCGGCAAAGTGCAAGCCGACTGAAGGAGGCTGCAGAGGGTTCTCTGGCCAGTCCTCTGTATGATGTTTAACATCCTTGGCATCTATGGGGCTGACAAGAAAAGAACAGTAAAGATGCCACTCAGGCTTCACAGTAAGTGCCCATGGATTAGTAAAAGAGAGCCATGGGGGTTGATGGCAACCTGGGCACAAGTCGGGACTTGATCAATCCTGGCTGGGTCTCCTGGGTGAGGAAGTCTGATGTTAAAAGACGTGAAGCTCCCCAGGAACATCACTGAAGATGCGCCCAGATCCGCATCTCAGGATGTGTCAGGGAAAGCAGGGGCGTCAGACTGAGAGCGAGGAAGACGACGAAACCCACAAAGAGGCCAAAGAAGAGAGGAGCGATAGCTCGGAGGCAGGGGGGATGAGCCCACGAGCCACCACTGTGCTAGACAGCGAGAGAAATGGCGAAATTTCATGTGAACAAGCCACCAAACACCCCACCACCACCACCACCAAGTCCCCCACCACCCAGTCTCTGCACTTGTCCTTTGTGTTGGCGGCCTGCTCTCCCACACAGAGAACCTGCACTCGCACGCATGCAAACTAGCAAAGAGGCACAAATGCACAACCACGCAAATAATTACTCAAATATCCCAAGCCCCCACTTTATTCTTTTTTTTTTTTTCCTTACTGCGGATTTCAAACAGATAAGCCGTGATTTTTACCAGATGAACGGTTAAGATTAGTGGATTCGGAGCTGCAAGGCCTTGGCCCACACTTGGACTAGGGGCAGAGCTCAGCCGGAGGAGTTAAGGCAAAGATGATAAAGACTTGGAGAAGGTTCAGCATGGCCCTTGGGGGGGGGGCACATGAGGACAGGACCGGCACAGCGTTGGCACCGGATAAGCAGCTTAGTTACATGAAGAGCAGGAGGAAACTGCCAGAAAGCTTGGATTTACAAAGAAAAAAAAAGCATTCCGTGAATTTAAGATGGTAGGGATCTGAAATTGTGGCACCCTGAGAGACACACAGATAGGAGGAGGGAGATGGCAGAATTTGGAGGGCTTAGTGAACATAAAAAATAATAATAACTTTAATATACCTAATCAATACAAGTGCATCCTTTTTCTGCGTCACCCAAATTGAATGGAAAGGACAAGAACTTTTCCGGAAGAGTCTTTCTCTTATTATACGTACAGCATGAGCGGGTGATCACAAAACATCATGAAGTGGAGTCCATCGATTTGTATACATGAAATACGTGTGACCTTCTGTTTGAGAAATCAGTCATCTTCATATTCGTTCAAACCTCTTTTAACTTCTTAGCAGAGCCAGGACTTCTGCATTGTTCCCAGTTGATTCTGGGGTCCGTCAGGGGTGTGTTCTGCTCCTATGCTTGTATGGACTGGGTATTGGGCAAGGTCGTGGGGTCCAGCGGCTGTAGGGCATCTGTTGGTGAAGAAAGATTCACGGGTCTTGACTTTGCTGACAATGCTGTGATTTTCATGGAGTCAATAGATGGTTCGAGAGACTGAGCGAGGAATCTGAGTGTCTGGGCTTGCGAGGGTCCTGATAAAAATCAAAGAGCCAGGCCTTTAATGACCTCTTGGGCACGGCCATCAACAGAGTGTCGACCTCGTCGAGAGGTTTACTTACCTTGGCAGTGAGATTCATGTCTCAGGTGACTCTTCCTATGAAGTCAGTAGACTTCATGCATGGGGGGTCATGAAGTTGCTGCAAAGGGGTGTGTGGCGCTCCTGGTATCTTTGCAAAAGGATGAAGGTCCTGGTGCTTCCTGTCTTGCTATATGGTTGCGAGACATGGACGCTATCCAGTGATCTGAGACGAAGACCGGACTCCTTTGGTACTGTGTCTCTCCGGAAAATCCTTGAGTACCGTTGGTTTGACTTTGTGTTGCTCATGGAGTCTCGAATGAGGCACATGACCTGCACTGTGAGGGAGCATCAGTTACGGCACTTATGGTCATGTGGCGCGTTTCTAAGAGGGTGGTCCAGCTCATAAGATCTTCATTGCTGGGGATCTGAGAGGCTGGAGCAGGCCAAGGGGTCGCCCACATAACACCTGGCTGCGGCAGATAGAGGGTCATTATTGGAGGGTGGGACTGGACTGCATGTCTGCCTGGGGGGTTGCCAACTGGGATCCCAAGTTGTTTTGTTGTGTAGTAGGTGAGGCAACGTGCCTTTCCAGTGCATGCTCCCCAACTTGACTTGACTTGACTTGCATACATTTGGCTTTACGCAGACTGGTTTACAAAATGAGGGACGTCACACAGGAACTGGCATCCCAGCCGGAGCTGAACGAGGATACTTACCTTACATTATGACAGGGGAAGAGAATTTCAGGTCAATAACACTAGGTGGCAGCGTCTTCGGATTACGGTACCATTAGGGATACTCACAGGGCATGTTGGGAACTATAATTCCTGGGAACAGCCTGTATCCAGCAGGGGGCGCTCGCTCTCTGGGTTTATACTCTTTATTGGTGCCGAACAGAATGAAGCCATACACCCATGTCTTTTGTAACCATGACGGAAACAATCAGATGAGAAAAATATGGTACAAAAAGAGATATACAGTATGTATTTAACTTGCTTTAAAAGATAACTTCCATTCCCAAAATATACAATGTTTAATTTATTTATACATACAGTACAGTACATAGCCAGGCTGGAGAGAAGCCAAGGAACAGTACAGTCATCAGAGCCAGTACTTCAGGTAGGGAAACGCTGACAACTATATGCCCATCCAGCAGATATGTTTGGCAGCATGGAGATGGCTTCTGACTTCATGATGGACCCTCATCATTAGAAACACTCACATATTTACAGATGCATAGTATTTGTGTCAGATATGGGCAGCTGCCATAAGGCTGTCTATATCATTTCTGGACTGTGCCAAAATAACACCTTCAGCTGTTCTCATTATTTATGGCTTCTACAGACTGTGGCTCTGACCATATTGGTCAAGCAGACATCAGCACTTTTAACATAGCCAGCCTGTGTGTGTCCCTGACAAACCTCTGTCCAGTCCTGTGACAATTTATTGTGTGGTGTGAGCTATAAACTAATGGATTTGAAATAAACTTCACAGATTACAGTGGCATACTTCAAACAACATTGTGCACAGCCCTGTTGGGATCTGTGGGTACTGCCAGTTCAAGTTCAAGTTCAAGTTCAAAGTTTATTGTCACACCAAATGACAAAACCAAAGTATAAAGATAAATATAAATAATAAGTAGCAGATAGATCATAAGTAACAGAGGCAGCATAAAATATAAAAACAGAATAGAAGTATAAAGTGTTATGTGCAGGTAGGTGTGTGATGGACAAGTCAAATACAGTTGTGTGCGGTAGATAGAATGAGGTGGACCACAGTTATGAACTCCAGTCAGTTATTTAGGAGTCTAATGGCCTCGGGAAAGAAAGAGTTCTTTAGCCTGGAAGTCCTGCATCTCATACTTCTGTACCTCCTGCCTGAAGGTAGAAGTGTGAACAGTTCGTGTTGGGGGTGGGTGGGGTCCCTGAGGACTGAGGCAGTTCTCCTGCGGACTCTGCAGTTGTAGATGCTCTGCAGAGAGGGCAGTGGGGTCCTGGTGATCTTCTCAGCAGTCTTTACCGCTCTCTGCAGGTGTTTGCGGTCCACAGCAGTAGTGTTGCCGTACCACACGGTGATGCAGCTGGTCAAGATGCTCTCAACAATGCTGCTGTAAAAATTGGTGATGGTCCTGGTATGTCGACTTCAAAGTGGGGCTTCAACCTTACCTGGATGGACTCCTGAGCCACCGTCACCAGAAGTACTCCTGGGTTTACATAAAAGGAACAACCAGCTGCAGAACAGAGTGCCAGAGTCGAGGGGGAGGCGAACGAAGTTTTCCTGGGGGAGCAGAGGAGAGAAGGAAGTGGCGGAAGGAATACAACGAGTTAAGTTCATGTTCTTTGAAACCCTTTATACAAGGCATTCAGAAAATTAAACCTTTAAAGTACACTGGCACTTGTGTGCCAGTCATTGTGTCAAGAGTTTGGGGCGGTGAAACACCCCCTGGTGGTCACACACATATTACTTTTACAACTGGAGCATAGACAGGCTAAGTGAACTACTCAGGTACAAAAATGAATTGAACTGGTATGTCTGGGTGTACAAATCCAAAATCTGCAACTATGACACCACACCAACAATAACCCCACCTTCCAGAATGTTCTCACTTAGACCTTCATATCTTGGTTTTATACAGTGACTTTCATATCTATCTATCTATCTATCTATCTATCTATCTATCTATCTATCTATCTATCTATCTATCTATCTATCTATCTATCTATCTATCTATCTATCTATCTATCTATCTATCTATTATATAGTGCCTTTCATATCTATCTATCTATCTATCTATCTATCTATCTATCTATCTATCTATCTATCTATCTATCTATCTATCTATCTATCTATCTATCTATTTGGCGGCCTAATATATATACGCATGTACAGCTGGAGATCACCTCCCTGGCTCCTAACTATCGCTAACGGTATTACGGGACCAAGGAAAGCCACGATGTACAAATGACTTACGGAGTACATCATCAAGCTTTGCAGTCTGACATCGCCCTCTTGTGGTAAAAAAGAATTCCGACACACAATCTGCGTTCTTTGTCACACAAGGAGAGTATCTTTTATATTATAAATGAATACAACTCTCAAATAACACATTCGTTAAAAAATATATATTTATATATTATTGATTGATTGATTGATTGATTGATTGATTGATTGATTGATTGATTGATTGATTGAATTTGTGTTAGCTGTCCGAGGAGAAACGCCAAGTACGAATTTCATTATACTATGTAAACGTGATAATAAACTCGAGAGATTTGACTTGTGTTAGGATTCATTATGGCTTCTTTCTACAGTAAAGTCATATTTGTTCACCTCACAGCTGGTTAACCGACTACACGGAGGGTCAGCTGTAACCTTACGGCCTTAGAGTGAGTTACCGCTAAACCTTTAAATAATTGTTCATTTAAAAATACGCCGCATTTTCTAAAACAGTGACGTTTTCTGATGAGTTTAATATTGCAACCATACTTATGTCCATCCACAGCAAATATGAAATGAACTGATATTGCGGGAATTCTTTCGCCACAAATGATAATTAGTTAAGATTAATTGATAAAATTCAGGGCTGACTAAACAAGTGGGTGTTAGGTTTTGGCCAGCACTCTCAAAAATAACGGTGCCAGAGTGGGTCTTCAGAATGATACCACAGGGAAACCATTTTTGTTTCCTAAAAGACCCATCTCCGTGAAGGTTTCAGAAAAAAAAAAACGTTCGAGATTAAGACCTTCAGACGCCCTAAGCACTTTTGGGTGCCCCCATATACTGGATATGAGCTGCACTCACTGTCAGTGGACGACTGAATGGGCTCGCCGACTTGACCAAAACGAGAACGATCACATGAGCCTCAGCGGACTGGGGGGCAAACACGAGATTCGCATTTTGTTGCTTTCCCCAAATGAATATATGTAATTCATTTGTAGTATTCGTTATTATATATATATATATATATATATATATATATATATATATATATATATATATATATATATATATATATATATATATATATATAAATATATGCGAAAAATGCATCCCATAATCAAATGATGCGTTGTCAAGCAAAGGTTCATCAAGGAACCACGTGAACTCAGTAGAACCATAAAGTGCTGTTAAAGAACCAGGATTTATAAGAATGAGTGTTCATTCCATTGTTTAAGTTTAATCATCTTCTTCTTTCCGTTTTTCATACATGTTTCAGTTTTAATCATTTAGTTTGGTTATTTCTGTTAATATTTTTTCTGTTCCTTGATCATTTAGTCGATATGTTATTGCCCGTCAGTCAGTCATTTTCTAACCCGTTAATCCTGAACAGGGTCACGAAACGAGATTGGATCTGCAGGAGCCCATCCCAGCTAACATAGTGCGCAAAGCAGAGCAAAAACACTAGGCAGGGCGCCGATGTGCTATTGTTATTTTAAAAAATATGAATTTCCTGTTTCTCTAAATTGTCTTTAGGTTCCCAGTGTTTTGCGGGAGGCGGGGCCAACTATCCATCTCAGCGACTGCCTCTTCCAACAGCCTTTACGGGACTGAGGGGGCGGTTCAAACAGGGAGACAGACAGGTGACCACGCCTCTTCGAGAACCACCCACAAAGCACCGGGGATGTAAGGAAACATGAACACACACTTAGAAATATAACTACACAATCAAGAGTTATAGACATTACAAAAGATAAGTTCAATAAACAAATAGAAAATGTAGCTAAAGTTAAACAAAGAAGGCCCACAATGGAACTTAAACAGTCAAAAGAAAACAGAGAAACATTCTTGAAGGTACACTCTTTAAAATTAAGATGCCAAAGTACTTCTTCAAAGCGATACCAACTTTGCTTCTCAAAAGATCCATCCACATGAAGATTCCAGAAAGAACCTCAATTTTCATCTGTAAGAGGATCCGTAAATAACCCTGAAAAGAAAACGTGTTTGAAATACCAATGGGTTCCTAGTTTGAAAAGGACGTTTGCTGCATTTTTGTGAAAAAAAGAAAACAAGAATCAAAAATATGAAAAATACATCTATTGAAACCAAAACAAATTAACTTAAACTACATTCTGATACTAGAAAAATAAATATAGAGTTAGATGAATATCGATAAAAGTTAAGTATGTTTAATGAAATATGTATCTATGATATATCATTAATTAAAAAAGAACAAATTGGTATTAGTGGGCTCCTTTCAAAAAAACAAACATCACACTGGTCAAACAAACTAGATTTTTCGGGGTTACATGCGGACAAAAATGCTGGGGCATGGCAGAAATTGCCAGTGTGAGTACACCCTTAGTCTCCTTATAAGATCAACATACGACACTCTCCCTGTAGACCCAGTAACCTGTGTCTTAGGCTTAGTTCTTCTGAAGAATGCTCACTCTGCAATTCCCCAAACCCCACATTACAGAACAAACTCTCCAGTTATAAGGGCATGCTAGAGATGGTATTGCTGAGATCTTCAAGGCATGCAAATAGGAGGCAACTAGAGATCATCCAGCACAAAGAAACAGGTGATTGTCTTCATTAGATTTGGAGGTGGAGGACAGAACATCACCCGGAAAGCACCAGTCCTAGCAGGTAGTGATAAATGGTACATGAGGGAGGACCTTGACAGGAAGCTTCAGTTCCTCATTGAGATTGCCACCACTTTTCTCCAGCCAGACATTGTTATTTTGGTTGAGCTGATTGTGCCATAGGAAACAAATATGGAGGCAAGAGGCTAGAGGAAGAGATAGAAATGCAGTACACAGATTTGAGGGCAGAATGCATAGAGTCAGGATGGAGGGCTATCATCAGCTCATAGGGTGTTAAGGCTACATGGGGTCAGCTACCCAGCATTTCTTGAGGGACATGGGTGTGTCAGGGTCCAAGCTTAAAGACGGCACTGGTGGAAATGGTGGAGAAAGGGAAGTTCTGGCTCTGGCTAATGAGGAAAGAGAGCATAAGGAGTGAAGGGTTCTAGGGCCAGCTACAGGAAGTAGTAGGGAGACATCGCTGCTTCTTCCCCACCACTTGCAGATTTTTTATAGGGCAAAACATCAATGAGAGGTTGCTGCCGGCTGATGCCCCAATGGCACCAACAGAGGTGTGTCAAGCAGCAATGCTTTGCACCTTCTCCAACTATGTGCAGAGCTACGAATTTCTCAGATGTTCTGAGTTTCCTTGGATGAAGGTGCCAACCAAATAAGAAAATGTAAATGAAGTAAAATCTGAACAGACCTCACAAATAATACGAAGAGTTTTAACTTCATTTTAATAGTATAAATAATATTAAATATCCTTTCAGTTTCATATATTTTTAAATACATATTAAAATGCTAATAGGTAGGTGTGATATCACTTGTTTACAATACAAAAATCTTAATTTAAATAATTTAAGGAAAGTCCATGCTGGTGTGGAAGGATGGCCGTTTTGCTCAAGCAGATGGTCTCCATTAACAGAAATCAACTTTGCTGGACGTGAAATTCTGCATTTGCTTAATCCACTTCACCAGCAGACATTTCCCTCCTTGAATCTGAGGCCAAAGTGAAGTCGTCTCTTTAGTCGTGCAGTTGTTGCTGAGGTTTAAGGCCTTCACCGTTGCCTGAGAGACAGAGAGAGAAAATGAGGACAAGTGAACTCCTTTGATTTCCACCACATTTAGAAACATTCAATAACTGAAGGGGTTATCTGATCTGACAGACGTGGACCTTGAGACCAGCACTCCACACCCAGCCCTCATCACACACAACCACCCCTTGATATTTCCCCTTTCTCTTCCACATGTGTGATTTCTCACTCCTCCAAATTTCTGTCCCAACAGCTTCACTCTTGTTTATGTTTTTTTTTAATGGATCTTCACATTTTTGCCACTTAACACCAAACTGAACGAGTGAGTGAAATTAGGCTGGTCGCAAGCGCCATCTTGTGGCCACATTTGGTCATTACAGTGTAAACCTATTAATTTTTTCTCTCAAGTGTGGGCTCAGCGGGAATGATGACTGATGATGATTGATGAACTTTATTATTATTGTACAGCTCCAAAACTACTTCACTCTGCTTTCAAAAATTGGGAGTTTATCCCTCAGCATAAGGCAATTAATTAATGGTTTAAAGATTTGCTACTAACCTGTTACAGTTTTGGATTTGCACTGAGCCTATACACAGAAAAAAAATGAAGAGGTGTGCATTGTAATGACCTAATATGACCACAAGATGGCTGCCACATTTAGATTGGCGTTAAGAGGAAGCAATGTGAAGTACAGCCAAGTAGAAATGACACAACGTGAAGGTTTACTTGGAAACCTTATGTCAGTGCCATATAAAGTCAGCCAATGAGGCATCCAAGGAAAGGAAAATAATTTAAAAACTTTGAAGAATGTTATGGAAACTGGTCCATCTTGATTCAAGTTTGAGGTGATTGAGGCCAAAGCTTAGTCTCGTTTCACCAAATACAAGGCAGGGCACGACCACAACATGGGGTGCCAGTCCATCACTCCTGCACTGTGACATTCACTGTAATGCGGGCCAACAAGAGCACGCGAGAGGTTAGTGCCAATGCCTTACAGATTCAAGGTCTTGAGTTGGAATACAAGTTTTCCAATCTGGGTGGATCTACTACGAAACTAATGAGGTTTAAACTTCAGGACCCCTAATCCAGGAGGGGCCCCAGAAGACACTTTCATTTTCAGCTACCCTCACAACTCAAAAAACTACAAGGCGCTCAAACCACGTACGTTTGACATGTACTAGTATCCAGTACAGCAATTTTAATTAAAATCTGTAATGTGGTGGTTAAATTCATGCAAAAAAAATCTGTCTTGGAACAACCCCAATGAAGAAGACAACACTAATAATCCAGACCTCAAAACAGTTCAAGCTTCACGACCCCAAAAATGGAGGTCTGCTATCGCTGGCAATTCTGCGTGCATCTTCTTCTTGTGTCTGATTGGGTTTTCCTTTGGCTATTCCTTTCACATTTCCCAAAAATACGCAGATTAAATGAAATATTCATTGGCTCTGTATTGGAGAGTGTGTTTACATGGGCACACAAAAGGCGAGTGATCTGGTTAAGGCAGAAATCTGGTGTCGGCACAGCAGCTCACTTCTCCTGGTCCTTGAACTCCTAGCAGGGACGTGACATGATGTTTGTGACCGTAAAAGTAAAACATGTAAGCAACTTAACTTAGCAATTTTTAATACTTTTGATTGAAGTTTATGTGCATCATTCTTTATTTTTGGTCCAGTCTAAGTATTTAAGCTGACTTTGTTATGCTCCATGTGTTTTGCAGATGGTTCCCCAAGAGGCGGGGCCACCTGTCAATCATCACCCCTATAAATCTGGAGGGTCTCCCACAGTTCCTGCCGGTTCATTTCGAACATGCCTGAGACTGGTAAGTTTAGCCTTTGGAATTTTGACCTTCCGTACTAACCCCCTGCGGTGGGTTGGCACCCTGCCCGGGATTGGTTCCTGCCTTGTGCCCTGTGTTGGCTGGGATTGGCTCCAGCAGATCCCCGTGACCCTGTGTTCAGATTCAGCGGGTTGGAAAATGGATGGATGGGTACTAACCCCTACTTTCTCTGCTTTTCTTTTTTTGGTTTTCTGTGGAGGTGATCTGCGCCACCACTACCACCTGATCAGGGCACAGTGATGTCCCTTCATTGATGGATTGAAGGCCAGAAGTTAAGTTCTTCCATGGAAACCCTGAATACAATAGGAACTGATTGGGATCATTTATGTTAGGTAGAATGCCCAGTGGGGTCTGGGTGGTCTCGTGGCCTCAGAACCCCTGCAGATTTTATTTTTTTTCTCCAGCCGTCTGGCCATCAGACCTTACTTTTATTCTATGTTAATTAGTGATCCCTGATTTTCTTATTTATTTTGTCTTTTTTCTCTTTCTTCATCATGTAAAGCACTTTGAGTGACATCATTTGTATGAAAATCCATCCATCCATCCATTTTCCAACCCGCTGAATCCAAACACAGGGTCACAGGGGTCTGCCAATCCCAGCCAAAACAGGGCACAAGGCAGGAACCAATCCCGAGCAGGGTGTCAACCCACCGCATGTATGAAAATGTGCTATAGAAATAAATGTTGCTGTTGCTTCATGTTTGAATTCGTTTCTGGATTGCTGCATTAAGACTTTGTTTGTGTTGGATTGTCTTGTGGTTTTTGGGGTGACAAGGTTATTAAAGAACGCTTGGAGAATAAACTTTTTATTTTATAAAGATTCATCGCTTGCTCTTATTAGTAGCAAGGGTTTGATGGTGACATCCCCCTCTAGTGGGCATTTTTTGGAAGTACTTTCGGAACTTATTTTGATTTGTGTGCTTTGGGGCTCCTGGTCTGTGATATCAATGGCACTTTACGCATGCAGCAGATAAACTCGCTGTTACACTGAACACAACCTCACAGCTCCATTGTCTGCAGTTCACTGTCACTACACAATGATCTCTTGTCCATCATAGTTGGATGCTGCCAACAATTTTAGCATGTGGTTTGAAAACAGATTTTAAATCTCCATCGGGTTATGAATAAAAAATATGAACTACAAACAGCAATAGAACCCCCACAACCAACAATGAACAACAGCACATCAGTTAGTGCAATTTGTTCCCCACTTTGCTGTTGATAAAAACTGTTTCAGCCTCCACAAGCTTAGTTGTGCTCCATATTCAAGTACATAATATTAATTGATTGTTTGATCGATTGATAAATTAATTAATTAATTAATTAAGAATAACACTTACAAATGCCAATTAAATTTTAAAATAAAAATAAAAAACACTGAGGGAAGTGGCAGAAAACATGCAGAAACAGGAAGAACCAGTCAAATCTTAGCACAGGCAATGACCAGACTGTGATGCCACAGTGTAAAGTGCCAAGTCACCTCTGCCAAATATACACTATAAATATAAAAATATCCACATTTTTTCTACATAGATTTTCATGTTTATGAAAGCACTGCAGTATAGGGTGGTCCAGATCTAATTATGCAATTTTCATTACGCTATAACTTATTAAGTTTATTACATAGAGAATTCACAGCACCTGCCCTGCACATAGAGATTTCACTTAAAATTCTTTTTGTTGCCAATAGATGGCAGCACCTGCCTTGTATTCCAAAATGGCGGGGAGGCGTTTGTCAGTCGAACAGTTGCATAATTAGATCTGGACCACCCTGTACTTGTCTCATTTGGGGAAAAAAAAAATTAAATGAAGTAACTTGATTTTTCCAATATGATTCTGACTTTTTACGAGTTACACAACTTTTAAAATTCAATATATGGCTAATAACTGTGTAGCAACGATGTTGGGAATAAATTGTTTCATTGTTTGTCTGCACCTGTTGTTTCTTTTGTTTAAACGTGCAACGGTCTAATAGTCTGCTGGCATCTCGGTGTAAAAGAAGACATGTTACGATGACTTCAGCGGGAAACGTGATGGGAAATGACCAATAGGAAACAGGCATTGGCAGCAAGGGGAGGAGTCTAAGCAGGAATAGAAGTGTTTAATACAGCAGTGAGAAGAATGGAAGAGTTACAGCAGCAAACGGATACAAAAGGGGAAAATAGCTTATTTTTGCTAAAACGATGTCCTCCAGGATTTTGGATTACTTGAACAAAGACTCGTTGACCTGACTAAAATCTACTGTGAGGGTGAATTATTTTTTAATGTTTTACTATCAGAATGAGTATCATCATTCTGTTTCAACTTCTCCGCTAATCACTATGCAATAACTTGTTCAATAATTTTTTGTATCTACAGAATTAGTGAAATGAACACAAAGGATTAGAAAAAAACTAATAAGTCCGTAGATTGATTTTTTTTAGTCATCATCTATGTGGGAGGAGTGAAAGCTTCAGATTCATCAAAAATTTCGATCTCCGGTTTTCGACAGATCTTAGATAGATAGATAGATAGATAGATACTTTATTAATCCCGATGGGAAATTCACAATCTTGACACTTTAGTGTCCCCTTATACTAAAAACATCAATATCTCGATGATGGGTGTGTGTCTGTGTGTCACAGTTTCTTGAGGACGGTCTAGAGCTAAAATGGCTGAAGAGAAAAATGCTTGAAACTTAAGCCTGTTATGAGATGATGATGTGCTCATTAGTTTTGAGCCAAATCATGCAGGAGAAAGAAGCACTCTAGAGAATCCCTCAAATCCCGGAATTGTGCAATTAATTATGGATTCTTCTCATCAATTGCTTTCGCAATGACCTATTTTATGATCATAAAGATCAGCAACAGAACGGTAAATGATTACTGAAATGTGATCGAATAGTTTGGGTAACTTGGTTCCAAGGCCACAAGGCCTAACGACACTCACATCCAAATTGTTTTTATTGTGTGTTGTATTTCAGGGGTCATTTAACATGAGTTGGGTGTTTAGAAGGGCATTGCTTAAGGGCTTTTTTGTTATACAGTGTTTTTTCATTTTTTGTGATCAACTTTTTATTAGATTTCAAAAAAGAGAGACAATAACAAATTGATGAAAAGACATCTTCATATATAAATTTGACAATCTACTCCCACTGGCAGCCACCCCGACCCACCCACCCATAAAAGAGAGTGAAGTAAGTTCAAATGAATTAAACACGCAGAGTCCCAGATGCCCACATGCCCCATTAAGCAAAGAGAACTTCTGAAATTGATATCAAATTGACTCAGGGATGCACTGCCAAACTATGACTTGATCAAGGTGATGGGGTTTTCTCATATTTACAAAGAGTATGTGCAGGAACCCCATTGATCCGTGTGGCTGACATCTCTAACAGAATATGACTATAAAAGGAGAATTTCCAGACAGAGAAAGTGACAAGTTCAGGATACTTCCAGTGGGAAACTGTTAGACCTCTGGCTGCTATTGTGGCTAATGAAATAGAAAAGCAAGAAATCCTGATCCTGAGGCAAGGTTGAAAGTCTGGTCTGGCTGGTGGAGTTAAGGGGTGAGTTGGGATGAAGGCTAATTGGAAGTGTATGGAACATAAAGACGGCATCTTTGTGTGTGTGTGGATGTACTGTTTGATGAGGGAGGCAAGGATGGTCAATTTCAACATAACATATCTATGTTCTCCTTTTTGTTTTTCCTTCCTTGAGGTCTTTTAATGAATATAAAACTCTAAATTATTACTGGGTAGTGAAACAACCTTGGGGCCTTCATAACACGGTGTAACTCCTGGCCTGTTTTGCATTTTGTTCTTAGATTTAACTTGTATTGTCGATGCGCCCTGACTCGACTCGACTCTCATATCTCCTCGATACAATTTATTTCCGGATATATTGGGAAAAATAATTAAATGAAAAATGATTTGGAGTTTCCAGAAAAAGCCATGCTTATGCTTTTCAACATGCTTTATGGAGAATTTCATTAATAATTATTTCTGATTTTTTGATTTGATATACTTTATTAAGTAAATTGTCTTTCTGCATGACCTCTGGTGGTCAGAGGGCAGGGACAGCCATTGTGCAGCACCCCTTGAGGCAATTATCCGGTTACGGGACATTCCGTATATAAAATTTTATCAAGAGTACAAATTGTGCAGATTTTTTATAAACCTTCCCAGAACAATTACGGCTAAATACAGCAAAACAATGTAAGGCTTCTGTTCAAATTTCCAGAGAACAGTTTACACCAACTGAAACGCTGGAGGAATACTCTAATTGGCAATAAACCGGTTTGCTACCAATCTGAAAAATTCCTTCTAAAACTGACAGCAAATTCCTACGATGCCAGATTACTTCAGGTTTGACTTGATGGAGTATCATGCTATGACTGACATCAGGGGCTCCTTGTCGTTACAGTGGCAATTTATAAGCACGACGGAGCTTTACAAAGACCCATGCATATCAAGTGTTGATTTAGGGATTGATTGACTGAAGTGTAGAGACATGTGGACTTGTATGTGGTTCATGCAAATGCATTGGTTTCTGAGTTAAGTGCTGATGTCTGGCCAATTGCTGAAAATGTCTGTGTGAGGCACTCAGCTACTGCTAACTTGTGGTGTCTTTATATTTGGTGTGGTGGGATGTCCTAATTTCATGAGGGATTAATTGCTGACTTCACATAATGTACGGAGTTAATGATAAGTCATAATTAATTATTTGCCAGCAGATTGTTTCCTTATCTTAAGATCAGTGTATTGGTGTACACGTGTGAAGATATCCTCTATATATTGTCACGCATGTGTGTCAGAGGGTCACCTTCCAGGCTCATCAGAGGTAAGCACTACCACCCCAGGACATGAGGGGGCACTGTCACTGATGATGTTGTCTCTATTTTTCACTCACAGACTAGTGAAGGTAACTGACTACACCCTTTCCGGTCCGGTGACTGTAAAACCAAGACGCCTCCAGCAGGGGTTATCTCATTACAGGACAAGAAGGCCACCAGATGGAGCTCTGACCTGACATGTGGGACCTAAGCTTGAATCACTGAAGCAGCACCGTTCAGGCAATACTGCCTTTGTTTTTCACACCATCTTGTGCCTGTTTCTTTTGAGTTTATTAGTTATTAAGAGGAGCAACCTGGATTGTGCCCCACTACTTTGGAGGATATGTGTGCTCCGTCGGTCAATGACAATGTATATACATTATATTTAAATAAAAGAAGGAACATTCAAAAGGCTATGACCAAAAATTGGTAATACCACCTCCGAGCATAAGAGGGTGCTGTTGGTAACACCTTCTCCTGTTTTACCTGCAGGACAGACCAGCCTCAGGAGTTCAGATGTTACTTCTTCAAACTGGAAGACCCACCCCTTTCACCTTGTATGGAATCGAAAGACGGATGGAGCCATAAGGTTTGTTTTTTAAGTACAGGCCTTCCTAAACTCGGTCCTGGGGACCCCCTGTGGCTGCAGGTTTTTGTTCTGTTTTTAATTTGACTCCTGGGCTAATTAAGTAAACTGTTATTTCCCAGATTTTGTATTTTGGGAACAATATAGAAATTAGAAAACTAAGTTTGGTAAATATATATATTATTTATTATTTATATATCCATCCATCCTTCCATTATCCAACCCGCTATATCCAAACTACAGGGTTACGAGGGTCTGCTGGAGCCAATCCCAGCCAACACAGGGCACAAGGAAGGGAACAAACCCTGGGCAGGGTGCCAGCCCACCGCAGTATTATTTATATATATAAATTATATTTTATATATATATATATTTAAATGTACTAAGCAGTTAGATAGGAATAACATATTTTTTTCTTTTTAACAATATTTTCATTCTATTTTTCTGGGTGTTCTAATTGTTTAATTAATCCATTATTTTCTAATTAGTGGGTCTAAAGTAGTTGCAGCCTTTCACAATTCAGGGTTATTTGCTTAGGTGTCTGCTCTGCTCGTTTTTAATTGTCATTATTATGATAGAATGAAGGGAGCAAACCACACGGAGAAAGGGCAAAATATCACAAAATCAACATTAGAGAGTTAATCATTTAAATCTATTGCAGAAATGGAAATATTTCTAAATGTCTTATAAATCGATAGAAGATCATTCCTCCCCCAAACTATGCGACTCTTCAATTCCACCCGGGGAGTAAACATTAACATTATACAAAGTTATTGTCTGTTTTTACCTGGATTATTATCAATCTTTAATTTAATATTGTTTTTTGTATCAGTAAGGTGCTGCTGGAGTATGTGAATTTCCCCTTGGGATTAATAAAGTATCTATCTATCTATCTATCTATCTATCTATCTATCTATCTATCTATCTATCTATCTATCTATCTATCTATCTATCTATCTATCTATCTATCTATCTATCTATCTATCTATCTATCTATCTATCTATCTATCTATCTATCTATCTATCTATCTATCTATCTATCTGTCTATCTATAAATGTAAACATCATGCCTCTGTGCTTTCTTAATGTAGACTAAGAGAAGATTAGAAAAATACCAGCTAATTAATTGAGATCAGTGTTATCCATTGTCTCTGATTACGAATCTGGTTGAAGCCAAAACCCGAAGCCACAGCGGGCCCCTAGGACGGACTTTGAGAACCCCTGCTTCAGTAGAATCTGAGAGTGCAATTCAGCTCACCAGAATTGTTATTATTGCTAAGCTGAGATCACTACAACCTGTATGGTCATTGATTATCATTTCATATTAATTGTTTGTTTCTTTTGTTCTCTATCATTATATGAGACATACTCTTGTGATGCTCCAACCCTACTTTCTGTGTCTCTCGTTTTTCTACTCTATAGCTCCTTCCATCCCAGGCATACTAAAAACACTCGCCCTCTTTCACTGTCCCATAGATTCTACCATTACCACTTGTGTAATGAAGAATTCAGAATGAGGAATTGCTTCATTGATAGACGGTAATTTGACAATAGTAACATGTCACCCATGCACGTTGGAGAATCTCCTTACGAGCTCTGTTGAGGTGTGCAATAACCTGCAGGGATGAGAGGGGGCGCTACCATTAACACTGTCTTCTCCTTCTCTCTCCACCGCCCAGTGAGGACACCTGACTCCGCCCATTTCGGTATCCCATCTATTAGAACCCCAGCTTCCCAGAAGGAGGTGTCATTTTGGCATAAGCGACCCGCCGGGAGGAGCTCCAGAGCAAACTGACCCTGAGAAGCTGAGCTTTTCTGTTGTACTTTGAAACCCAGAGACATAGGCAAGAACGCCTAAGGAGCATTTTCTTTGTTTTAATTTTGTTGCATATTAAACAGGACGACATGGTTGGCGCCCCATATTTTCTTCTGGCAAACCTGTCAAACAGGCCACAAAAAGTAACAATTCCCAGCATTAAGTATGACAAGTTAAGACATTTTCGAATGAGATCCAAGCAAAACCAAATAAGAACAACAAGATGGCTGCTCCGCAATCAACAAAAGGACTGCATTTTCTTGTTTTAGCAAAATAGCAACAAAGAACCTGAAGACTGATGTGCCTGAAGCCCATATTTACAATATGGGGTGTGAGGTGAGTGAGCGCATGCATTTGAACATGTGTGGCCATAACGCCCTCAGCATGACAGCTCATCCTCGTGATGTGCCCTGATGTTGTCTTCAATGTAAGTGACACCATCAACACAAAGGCAAAAACCGAAGTCAACAAAAGTGGCAGAAATGTAATGACACACACCCGGCATCTCCGGAATTCTCATAATCGGGAGTTGAGTAGTCATAGTGTTTGAAGTAATGATACGACGAAACCTAGGACTCTCTGGAAGAAATATACATATCTGCTGGCTTGGGAACACATGGACATGAGCACAGGTCAATTTGACTATCATTTTTGCTTGTGCATTCTTATACTGTACTTGATGGTTCTACTGTTCTTCTTCTCCTTCATATAAGCAGCCACAACAATAAGCCTTACATTCAGCAGCTGTTGCTGCCGTCCTTTTCATTTCTATCATGTCACACTCTCAAGCAGTTTTCCATAAGAAAGATTTTAACCCTGGTAACACCCTGGAGGTTGCTGCTACCCAACGTTTTTGCTTCACCAGAGCATATCACACAGGGCCGTCTTAAGGTATGGGCACAATGAGCACTGGCCCGATGGGCCCACAGTGTTTCTGATGCTTATGTATGTTTCTGTTTTGCTATGAAAACAGGGGTCTCGTCACACTACTTTGCCCGGGGGGCTAAGATGCTGGTAAGATGGCCCTTATCACCTCATAACTTTCAATAAAAACAAAGACCAAGGTTCGAACACAGCAACTTGTGAGTAATCAAATGACAGAGAGACACAACCCTTAGCATTTTATATTAACAAACAATCAGCCCCAACATTAAAACCACTGACAGGTGAAGTGAAGAACTTTGATGATGTCAAGCTGTGGGATATATTAAGAAGAAATGAAGTTTTTGAAGTTGATATGTTGGGAGCTGGAAAATGTGCAAGCATAAGGTTCTGAGCAACTTAGACAAGGGCCAAAGGGTAATCGCTAGACGACTGGGACAGAGTATCTCCAAAATGGTAGGTCTAGTGGGGTGTTCCTGGTATGTGTGATTAGTGTCTACCAAAAGAGGTCCAAGGAAGGACAGCTGGTGAACCAGCAATAGGGCCATGAGACTCCAAGGCTCATTGATGCCCATGGGGAGCGAAGTCTAGCCTGTCTAGTCCCATCCCACAGAACAGCTACTGTAGCACAAATTGCTGAAATACAATGCTGGCCTTGAAAAAAAATGTGTCATCAGAGCTTGCTGCATAGCTTCAAACCAGTCAGAGTGCCCATGCTGACCCCTGCCCACTGCCCAAAACACCTACAGTGGGCACGTGAGCATCGGAACTGGACCATGGAGCAATAGAAGAAGGTGGTCTCATCTGTTGATTTCTTCTAGATCATGTGCAGGGTCGGGTGAATGTGCATCATTTACCTGGGGAAGAGAAGGCAGCAGGATGCACTATGGGAAGAACCTTGGGTTCTGGCATTCATGTGGATGTTATTTAGACTTGTACCACATCTACCTAAAGATTGTTGCAGACCACATACAGTACACCACTTCAAGGCAATGGTATTTCCTGATGGCAGGGTAGGATAATGCACCCTGCCACACTGTACATGACAAAGAGTTCAAGGTGATGACTTGGCCTTCAAATTCCCTACATCTCCATCCAATCGAGCATCTGTGTGATGTGCTAGAAGAACAAGTGTGATCCATGGAGGCCCCACCTCACAACTTGCAGGACAAAAAGGATCTGTTGCTAACGTCTTAGCGCCAGACAGCACAGGAGGTCTTGTGAAGTTCATGCATCGAGGGGTCATGGTGGCATGAGGGGGACCTACACACAGATGGCTAATCCACGTATAGACGACACATTGATAAGTACCGCACTTCCACAGTTAACAGAATCTGCATTCAATCCCCAGGCCAGTCACTGCACATATCGAGCTTCTATTGTCTCCCCATATGTGTACTTCAGTTATCTCCCACATCTCAAAGAGGCATACAAATGACTAACGACTCTAAATTGACCAAATCAGTGTGCGCATTAGTGTGGCTGCTGATGGACTGACGTCCCATGCAGGGCTGGTTTCTGCCTTCTGTTTTTTGGATAGGCTTATGTAAATTAAGCAGATCTGAAAATGGCTGGCATCTCACTGAAGTTGGGCTCCTGCTCCTCATTTCTATTATGAACATTTCTAGATAATATGCAAACTGTAGTGGTGTAACAGTTTATTTATGTAGCTATAAAATTGATGTGTTTATGTGCTGGAGTAGCTTTTGTAAGCTTAAACTCATAAAAGATACGCCACCTTACACTCACCTCACCTCTTGGCGTTTTTCATAGCTAATTACTTTCGAAATTGTTTCAACGGTACGTTTGACTCTGTGCCAAGTCGTTGTGGTCATGACATTCAGCTGCTGCAGCACATTTACTAGGAGGTGGATCTTCTCCAGAAACATTATTGCTTGTCACTTACACTGAATCTGACCGCCTGAGGAAGCGCGAGACAATGATTGCAGTTCCAGAGAAGATTCCTGACCTCGGGGAAACGTGACTTTTTTTTTTTTTTCAATCTGCATTCCAGATGACGCTGGCTGGAGGTGTTGTGCTGAGAAACATTTTAGTTGTTTGCATTTTCAGAGTCAGAGAGCATTCTGATGTCTCAGAAGATCTGCAGGGGTCTGGAGGGGTCAATACCAGAATTTTCCTATAGGTGTGTGCAGACTTCTCGAACGTACCTCACTTAACTAACTAATACTTTATGTTCTGAATTATGTTGATGAATAGCAAAATACACAACTTCAAGTACCCATCCCATCACAAAAAAATCAGGACTGGCCTCCCTTAGACTTTCTCATATACTCAGATATGGGGATGGATATTTGAGGAGTAAACTGCAAGACAATGATTAGTCAGTCAGTCAGTCAGTCATCCTCCAACCCGCTATATCCTAACACAGGGTCATGGGGTCAGCTGGAGCCAATCCCAGCCAGCACAGGACACAAGGCAGGAACCAATCCTGGGCCGGGCGCCAACCCACCGCAGGACACACACGAAGCACACACACTAGGGACAATTGAGGATCGCCAATACACCTAACCTGCATGTCTTTTGGACTTCGGGAGGGAACCAGGAGCACCCGAAGGAAACTCACGCAGACACGGGGAGAACATGCAGACTTCACACAGGGAGGACCCGGGAAGCAAACCCGGGTCTCCTTATTGTGAGGCAGCAGCGCTACCCACTGGGCCACCGTGCCGCCCAACAATGATTTTATTTTTATATTATGTATACATTAAAGAACCATCAGCAACAAATCAAATCAAATTAATAATTATTATAAAAGTAAAGTAAAAGTCTGCAGCTGCATGAATAAAAATGAACCACTTCCAGTTAGCGGAAATAGCTCAAAACTTGATAGAAATCTACGTTTTGTACCTAATACTTGTATGCAAAATTTGGTTGACCTAAGTGAAAGTGTACTCAAGTTATTGTGTTTGCTCACACACACAGACAGACACACACAGAGACATACTGTAATCCCAAAAATGATATTTTCAGACTCAGGGAGGTCTGAAACATCAAGATTCATCAAAATCTCAAAATCGAATTTTTGGACGATTCCAATACTCTCCCTATACTTTGTATTTGAGAAAGTAGAAATAAATCAAGCAATGGGATGCTGGGTCGGGGCGATTGCTCCACCAGAGAGGGCAAATTCTAACCTCTCCTTTGAAAAATTTGAATAATGGGGAACACACCCTACCATTCAAAAGGTTTTAGAACAACTCAGTGTTCTTCAAATGTAATCAGCTGAAATGCAATGAATGACCTAAAATAGTGAAAAGGTAAGCAGTAAACTGCCAGAGGTTTAAATCTGAAGTTTAGTTTAGCAAAAACTGAAAAAAGGAAATATCAGAATATTACAAATGGGCCTTCTTTAGGGAACAACTAATAGGTTGCAATGTACAGATGTTCTGCAGCAATTAAAACAAATGAAGCCTTGCAAGTTGAAGCAAACAATTTGCACAGGTGTCCCAACTTGTGTTGAATACTTCAAAACTGTCCTGTCTATCTTAAAGCAGAGTTAAAACCGACTGTGTGTTACTGCAGCTTCTGAAGAACTACTTTAATAATATTCTGGCGATAATGACAAGAAAATGGTGTGGTGGGTGGCCGGCTAAATATTCCGGTCCTCACCCCCAGGCCGCCAGGTGGAGCTCTCACGACAACATGGATGTTCCAGCAGGGCCTCATGGACTTTGTAGTTTATATGCACAGCCCTGCTGGGTACCATGGGGACCACCAGGAGTCGCTGTAAGGGGGCTGTCGGACTCTTACGTGCCCTATAACCCGGAAGTGCGTCAGGATCATATGACAAGAAAAAACGACGTGCTTCCGGGTTGAAGAAAAGAGCTTTTTATCCAACCCGGAAGTGTTCATGATCACATGGACAAAAGAGAGAAACGCTTCCGGGTCATGGACTATATAAAGGACTCTGGGAAACCAGTACACTGAGCTGAGCTGGGAGGAAGGGTGGCGAAGTGTCTGGGAGTGTGGAGGATTGATTATTGTATTGATTAGTGTATTGATTAATTTATGAGTACAGTGGAACCTCGGTTCACGACCATAATTTGTTCCAAAACTCTGGTCGTAAACCGAGTTGGTCGTGAACCGAAGCAATTTCTCCCATAGGATTGTATGTAAATACAATTAATCCGTTCCAGACCGTACGAACTGTATGTAAATATATATATATATTTTAGTTTTTAAGCACAAATATAGTTAATTATACCATAGAACAGCATAATAGTAAACTAAATGTAAAAACATTGAATAACACTGAGAAAACCTTGAACAACAGAGAAAACTAACACTGCAATAGTCCGCACTATAGTGCTAGAAACCGCTCACTAAAAATACTTTTTTTAATGAGCTTTAAGCACAGGGGAAAAAAATGAACATTTGAAAAATCCGTAATTTAATAAACCACCAAGAAAAGTAACATTGCAGCTATGCAGGCTATGAACCGATCACTGTAAACAGAACTGAAAACAAAAACAAGCCTTCTCTACCTTATGCGTCCCTCGCTCGCGCTCTCTCTCTCTCTCTCTCTCTCTCCCCCGCCTGTGTGTGTGTGTGTGCGTGGGTCTCTCTTTTGCAATGGAGTGCCTGTGTGTGTGCGCTTGTGCCTCTCTCTCCCCCGCCTCTGTGTGTGTGTGCGTGCGTCTCTCTTTTGCGAGCCTGGAGCGCCTGTGTGTGTTGTCACACTGTATTGTGGAGTGGAGGGTGCTTTGTGCACGTTATTGTTCAAATAAAAATAATATTTGGACTTTTACCTGGTGTTTGGCGTATTGTCCGAGGGTTCAAGAGGACTACAGCGACCTCAATCTGTCACAATGGATATTCACAAATGAAATGAGACAGAGCATTATTACCCTTAGAAGTGTAGGCCTTTCATTTCAAGAAATTGTAAAAAAAAAAAAAAAAATCAACATGTCAGCGTAAAGTACAGTCAGGGCCATCTTAACGTATGAACACAATGGGCACTGACCGGGGGTGTCCCACGATGTTTGTCATTCCTATGTATGTTTCCGTTTTGCTCTCAAAACAGGGGGCCCAGCGCACTACTTTTCCTGGGAGCCTATGATGCCGGTAAGATGGCCCTGAGTCCAGTGATGTCCTACACCAGTGTTTCTCAACCGTTAAGTATTTGCGACCCGAGTTTTCATAACAGTTTTAATCGCGCCCCCCCTAATGTTTTTTTGAAACCCTAATAAAATTTATTCCTATATTATTTGCTGCCGATACACCGCTACAAGTTTAAAATTTCCCTACAAATAGCGAAATTACGCCACATATGGCAACATTCCTGCCCCCTTTTTTGTTACTTCAGTTACTTTTGTTACGCCCCACAGTTTGAGAACCGCTGTCCTACATAATCCAAAGGCAAGTGGAAACTGGAAGAAACTCTGATAGGAAGCAATCTGGCAGAGCCCAAGTGACCACCCAAACAGCAGCAGACAAGATTCCGAGGGTCACCAGCTTGCGTGATACCCAGCACGACAGCTTCAAGAACAGCTTAACAGTGGCCAAAGAAAGCAAGTCTCAGTTTTTACTGTTAAGAGGAGACTCTGCTCAGTCTGCAGTAGTCCACAACCAGTACGTCAAGGCCCTATTTTGTCCTTTAAGGAATAGCTTTCTTCCTGACACTCGCCCTGTCAAACCCGGGACACAAAGTTGGAGTAAAATCACAAATACGAAAAACAAGCTGTATATGGGATAATAGTAAGGAAATGGAGGAAAACAAAAAATAGAAAGATAAACATGAAAATGGGTTACAGCACTACTGAAATCCTAACGCTCTGGGTGACGGTGAAAGCCGTGGCTTGACAAAGCGAAATAAGAAACGAGCAGCATCTTGAAAAAGGTGATCGACTGTATTTTTTCCCTGAAGGTCTCACCTACCAGTTTGCGCAGTGCGTTATGAAAATTTTGGATTTGAAGTTTGGCCTTCTTCAGACTTCCTTGGACAGAAGGATATTCCTTGAGAATGCCTTCAGAGTACTGTTCCAAGTCGCACAGGTTTTGGAACGTCTTGTGTGCCGTGTCTTCCTTTAATTGAAACAGAGAGAAAGAAATTTTTGTTAAAATGTTTTCCTCAGAAGAAGACTCCAACGACTTTGCTCTTCTACTATTAAGTTGGATAACTACTGTATTTAACTTCCTTGAACAGCAGTAAGAGATTTACAAGCTGGCCAGCGCCAAGTTTAAGCTGAAGTTTACATGGTCATTTTGATCTATAGCTAGAAATTCATATAAATGCATTGGGGTGACAGGTAACTTAACCCTTAACTACTCACAAACACCATTTCTCATTTCACAAGTACTTGTGTGGTGTCGTTATGCACCAGTGTTAAAATGGCTATATTATACTCGCTGCGAGGCTCTAATATAAAATATTGCAATAATTTAAAATGTTTTAGTTTCTGGCGACTCTTCCTATGAAGTCAGTAGACAGATTAGAAGGAAATGGGGGGTCATGAGGTCACTGGAAAGGGATGTGTGGTGCTCAATTAGGACGAAAGTCCAAGTCTTTAGAGTCTGGTGCTCCCTGCCTTGTGAGATATGGACGCTATCCAATGACCTGAGATGAAGACTGGTCTCCTTCAGTACTGTGTCTCTTCGGAGAATCCTTGGGTACTGTTTGTTTGACTTTGTGTCGATTGAGCAGTTGCTCATGGAGTCTCAATTGAGGGACATTCCCTGCATTGTGAGGGAGCATCACTTACGGAACTACGGCCATGTAGTGAGATTCCCTGAGGGTGATCCGGTTCACAGAACCCTCATTGTTGAGGACCCAATCAGCTGGACCAGGCCAAGGGGACTTCCACGTTCTTGGGGGGTGAGACTGGACCGTGTGTCTGCCTGGAGGGTTGCCAACCAGGATCCCGAGCTGTTTCGTCATGTGGTGGGTACGGCAACTCGCTGCACCAGTGCATGCTCCCCAACCTGACCTGACCTGCTGTTTTTAATGTAATTTAATACCATATTACTGAACAGTATGACGCAGTCCAGGACTTTCTGAAAATAAACCTGATCCACTTCTCAAGTGCTCATTCATCACTGGTCACACTTTCATCCTCTGCAGGATTTGCACATGGATCACATTTCACTTCAATTGTTGAATGTTCTTTGCAGACAAAGCCATTGCAAGAAGAACATCTCATTGTTGTCATACATACGTCAGTACCTGCGCAGTGTACCAAATGCACCATATGGAACTTGCGACTTGTATCCACTCCTAAACTAATGGAAGGAAGCCATTGCGACACTGGACTTGTAGTGAATCAAGCCGAGGAGAGATGGTGGATGCTGCAGATAGGTTCAAGCAAAAGGATGTTGGACAAAAATAACTGAGTTTGGTGTATGAACTACACCAGCGCGAGTAGTTAAGGGTTAATACGCAATAATAGGAATGGCAGGAACCTGGCTAAATAATAGAGACGGGCAGAAGGGAAACAGACGGGAATACGTTATTTAAGAAAGACCGGCGAAACCAAAAGGTTGAAGGAATCGCCAACTATTCACAACAAAAGACAATCTGAATGCAAGTCTTTTTCATTTAGATGAGTGTTTCTCAACCTTTTTTTCCATGGTGGCACATTTTTTAACCAAAAATATGCCAAGACGCATGACTATTTTACTACCCAGAAACACATTATATATCTCATACATGTGCTCAACTGTCCGAAGGGGTGAGAGTACTGGAGAAGCCAGTAAACAAAAATAGTTAACTCCGAGATCAGCAGCAGCACTTAGTGAGCACTTTGGTGGCATCTCCCACCAGCTTCGTCCCTTTGCCCGCCCCTCTCTGCCTCAGAGGCAACTCTTATGCCCACTCCACTATCCACCAGCCCTGTGAGATTCATTGGCGACTACACGCAACGTGCCAAATGGACTCCGGCAGCCCGGAGACGCTCAAAGTGCTCTAAACGCAATGTCTGCAAGTAAGCGATCATGGAGCAGCTTTCATGCTAACTTCTCCAGGTAGGCCTGTCCTCCTCTGACAGGTCTTGACCACCTGTGGAGCTTGTACCTCTCAAGAGTAACCCAAGGTGAACAACACTATTGTTTCCATGGCTCACCTGGATAGCTCTCATGGCGTACCACTGTGTTGCAACCCACTGGTTTGAAAAGATGTAGTGAGGATGTTTGGATTTGACTAGGCACCATTAAAAGTTGAGGCCTCACATTAGATTATACAGTCATGGGGGGCTGTAACCTCCTTGGTGTTACCCCCAAGTGTAGAAGATTAAAAGAAGACATTCCATTTACATAGTGCTTCTCAAGAGACTCAAATCGCTTCACATGGTGAGAGGGGAGCCACTTCAGCTATCACCAATGAGCAGCATTCACCTGGATAAAGTGGCGGCAACCATTTTGTGCCAGTACGCTCATCACAAATTACAGGTAGTTATTAGGTGATGAGGAGATGAGAGAGAGAGTTAGCTAACTAGATTAGGAGGCCTGAATGACCAAGCTGTAACGGGCAATTCATCCAGGACATCGGGACACACCTTACTCTTTACGAAAGATGCCCAGGGATCTTTTATGACCACAGACATCCAGGACCTCGGTTTTATTTCTCATCTGAAGGATGGCACCATTTTTGCAGCATGGTCGCTAAACTGGGGCATTGGGATCCACACTCAGACCACAAGGTAAGCACCCCCTGCTGGGCGCACCCACACCTCTTCCAGCAGCAACTCAATCTTTTTTCCTAGATGGTCTCTCATCCAGGACTCAGTAGACTCGGGGGGACATGTAATGAATCACTTTACAGTGTTCAGCCCCAATAACACTCGGGACAGTCTCCATCTTGGGTCCCAGTTTAGTACTGAGTTTCTTATTTGGGTCCCCAGAATTAAAAAGTTTAAGAACCTCTGCAGTGTGTAGTACAGTACAGTACTTGTTTGAAAGTACTGAATGAGGTTACTGCATTTTAGAATTAATGTACTATCCAGCTGAATGGAAATGCAATATAAAAAATAAATGGCATTGACTTTCCTGATTTAAGAACAGAGGAGGACTTACCAGACTGTTTGACCAGGAGCTTTGTCCATCATCTGAACACACTGAATCTTCAACAGGCTGGAGGGGAACAAAATGTTGATTTGTAGGGTATCTTTAAATTTAAGCTTATTACCAGACTTTTCTTTCTTTCTTTCTTTCTTTCTTTCTTTCTTTCTTTCTTTCTTTCTTTCTTTCTTTCTTTCTTTCTTTCTTTCTTTCTTTCTTTCTTTCTTTCTTTCTTTCTTTCTTTCAGCTAACATCACATTATAATGTGACCTTGAGAGATGCTCTGGACACAGTGTATCCCCTTAAAACAAAAGTGATCAAAGCACATAGAAACTCTCCCTGGTTTAATGAAAACACTCGAGCTCTTAAATTAGAGTGTCGAAAACTGGAGCGCAGATGGAGAACAACAAAGCTACATGTCTTTCAAATTGCATGGACAGAGAGTGTTAATAAATATAAAAAAGCTCTCTTTAAAGCTCGCTCAGAATACTATTCTACATTAATAGATAGATAACAATAATAAAAATCCTCGGGTACAGTTTAGAACAGTGGCTAAATTAACAAATGGAAATTCAGATCAACAGTGCAAAATACCAACAGATATTAGCAGTACAGACTTTATGAACTTCTTCAATGAGAAAATTTAAAATATAAGATTCCAGATCTCTGCATCACACTACAAACCAAATATTAGCTTAGCAGACCCTGTCTCACATTGCACTCAGCACTTTAGTAATTTTAATCCTGTAACTGAGCAGGAAGTCTTAACTTTAATTTCTAAAATGAAGCCCACTACTTGTTCCCTACATCCAGTGCCAACAAAACTAGTAAAAAGTGCAATGGATGTTCTTGCAGCGCCTATTCTAAACATTATCAGTAGTTCATTATTGCATGGCACAGTACCTGAAGCACTAAAAGTATCAGTCATTAAACCATTACTTAAAAAGTCAGACCTAGACCCACACATACTAAATAATTATAGGCCTATTTCAAATCTACCATTTCTCTCTAAAATACTAGAAAAAGTAGTCGCCAGTCAGCTTCAGTCACACCTTACGTATTAAAATTTATTTCAGAAATTCCAGTCTGGTTTTCGCACTGGTCATAGTACAGAAACAGCACTAACGCGGGTTGTAAACGACATTCTGATATCCTCCGATGAAGGAAAATCCACTGTAATTATGCTGTTGGACTTAAGTGCAGCATTTGACACCATCGACCATTCTATTTTACTACACAGGCTAGAAAATGATGTTGGGCTTACAGGCACCGTGTTCGCTTGGTTTAGTTCTTATTTATCAAATCGATTCCAATATGTACAGAAATGGGCTGACAGTACTCCATCATTATACACAGAAGTTCAATATGGTGTCCTGCAGGGCTCAGTACTGGGACCTTTACTATTTTCACTTTACATGCTTCCACTGGGATCTATCATTAGAAAACATAATGTTAATTTTCACTCGTATGCAAATGACACCCAGTGATACCTTTCATTTAAATCAGATGAAGTTTATCCAATGTTGTCTTTAATTAGTTGTGTTAGCGAATTAAAGGAGTGGATGAATGAGAACTACTTGTCTTTAAATACAGATAAAACAGAGATGTTAATTGTTGGAGGGAATGACGCTGATCATAACAATATTTTGTCATCATTTAACTCAGTTGGAATCCCAATTAATTTTACTGAATCAGCCCGCAATCTAGGAGTTGTCTTTGACTCTAGCATGTCATTTAAAGCGCATATTACAAAGTTGTCCAAAACATGTTTCTTCCATCTTAAAAATGTTAGGAAATTAAGGCGCTTTCTAAATAAACAGGATTCTGAGAAATTAATTCATGCATTTATCTCTAGTAGGACTGACTACTGCAATGCAGTGTTCACTGGATGTTCAAACTGTTCTTTATACAGCCTCCAGTTAATACAAAATGCGGCTGCAAGAATTATTACAAGAACAAGAAAATACGAACACATAACTCCAGTTCTTAAATCCTTACACTGGCTCCCGGTTAAGTTTAGGGCAGATTTCAAAATCCTTCTTTTCACATATAAAGCATTAAATGGCCGAGGTCCAGCTTACTTGTCTGAACTTATCATGACTTACAAACCAGAGCGCACATTAAGATCTCAAGATGCTGGTCTGCTTATGGTTCCAAGGATTAATAAAATAACAGTGGGAGGTCGAGCTTTTAGTTACAGGGCCCCTAAACTGTGAAATGGTCTGCCTGCTACTATAAGAGATGCCCCTTCTGTCTCAGCTTTTAAATCTCAGCTGAAAGACTCACTACTTCAGTTTAGCATATCCTGAATAGAGCGGCTGATTAACTGTACAGACTGCATCTCTGTTGTTAGTCATTAGCACTAAACATAAGTAACATGATAGTTATAGTTTGTTACTAACCCTCACCTATTCTGTTTCTCTTCTCGGTACTCAAATGTGGCACTTGGTGCCATGGCCCACCTGCCAAGTTGTTTTTCCTGCCTAAGGTAAAGTCATCCCTGATGGAGGATCGCAGGAATCATGAGAAAGAGGGGTCCTTTCATTGGATTGGCTGGCCCAACACTGTTTTAGCCGTGGAATGGCCGAATGGGGAAGGCAGCTTGAAGGATGAGGTCTCTAGGAGTCTAAAATTATCTAAATCCTATTATGTGATATCATCTACTGTTAAATTCTGCTCCGTACTTCTAAAAAATTTTTTAATTTTTTATTGAGGATTTGTTCTGTTCTGTGTACTGTATTGTATTGTATTGACCCCCTTCTTTTGACACCCACTTCACGGCCAACCTACCTGGAAAGGGGTCTCTCTTTGAACTGCCTTTCCCAAGGTTTCTTCCATTTTTTTCCCCTACTAGGTTTTTTTGGGAGTTTTTCCTTGTCTTCTTAGAGAGTCAAGGCTGGGGGGCTGTCAAGAGGCAGGGCCTGTTAAAGGACTCTTGCAGCTGAGTTTTGAATAAGCTGGAGCTGTGATATAAGATTAGAAGTGGCACCTGCCAGCAGCAAGTTACAATAATCGATGCGGGATGTGATTAAAGCATGGACAAGTTTCTCAGCATTAGAAAAGGAGAGGAAGGAGCGAACACGGGATATGTTAAGGAGGTGAAAGTAAGAAAGTTTCTTAATGTGGTTTATGTGGGCAGAATAAGAAAGGGAGGAATCAAAAATGACACCAAAATTCTTTACAGTAGAGGCAAGCCTGATGAGATCACCGCCGAGATGGACTGGGAAGGAGCTCATTTTATTAAGTTGCACTTTAGTCCCAATTTGCAGGAGGTCAGTTTTGTCTGCTCCATCCAGGTTTTAATTTCACTAAGGCAGGTTGTGAGCTGAGAAAGCTCTGATGAAGTTCCACTTTTAACATTGAAGTAGAGTTGAATATCATCTGCATAAAAATGATAACCCAGTCCATAGCTATGGATAATATGGCCAAGGGGAAGCATATAAATACAGAAGAGAAGACGGCCGAGGACAGAGCCTTGAGGGACTCCTTGTGTGACTGACGCTGAGCTGGATCTGCTGTTGCCAAGACTAACAAACTCTTGCCTATCAGTCAGATAGGACTTGAACCACTGGAAGGCAGAGCCAGAGATGCCCAGCATGTTCTCCATTCTGGACAGTAGAATGTGATGTCTGACCTGAGTGTCAAATGCTGCACTGAGGTCTAACAGAATTAATATGCTGGTTTGTCCAGAGTCTGCTGCCATAAGCAAATCACAGCACATACATCTATATACGGACTTATTTTCAGAAAATATCTTTTCTTTCGACTCCAGAGGTGAGGCAAGCAGAGTTCTATCCCTTCGGGATTAACCAGGGCTGGATGGGATGCCAGGACATACCCGCACCAAGGAATAACTGATATACGCCTGACTCATACGTGACGGCACCTAAGTCCCAAAAAGTTGCAGAAATGCTAACTTGAGGGGGATTCTACCGCGAAATGGGCAGACACAGAAATCTCGTGAAAGTAAAAAAGATTTTATTTGCACAGAATTGCTCCGCGCGCTCTCTTTCTCATGGGTGAGGGGGGCTGATTTGAATTTAATTTTGTCAAGTCTGACTTGGAAGGTTACTTGCTTTTAATAAATTCAATAAAAGTGAAGTTCTCAAGGAACACAAAAGGCATAAAGGATTTGTCCAAAACCAAAAGACATTCGAATGCAAACCAAGTCCAGAAACAGAAGCCCAAGGTGAAGTCAAACAAACGGAACAGAAGGTCAGAAAATTCAAATAAATCACAATAAGCACAAGGCATAGTAAAAAATAAATGAATCCACAAAACTCCCCAGCTAGGGGGTTCTCAGAGTCGGTCCTGTGGACCCCCTATGGCTGCAGGTTTCTGTTCCAGCCAGATTGATAATTAGTGACAACACCTGATCGCATTTAATTAGCGGGTATTTTTTCCTCGGCTCTTATTCTGCATTCAGAAAAGGACACCCGCATGATTTTTACACTGATAAGACATTTAGAAGCATTTCTATTTTTGCTCTAGATTGAAATGCTTAACTCTCTTTTCATTCTATTTTGCCCTTTCCCTCTTTGTTGTATCTTATTAATGACAACTGAAAACAAGCAGAGCAGACAGCCTGGCAAACAACATGGAATAATCAAAGGCTACCCTCTAATTAGTGGGTCTGACGCTAATTACTAATGCAATTAGTAAATAATGGATTAACTAAACAATTATAGTGCCTGGAAAAGTAGAATAAAAATCAAGATGAAAATATTGTTAAAAAATACATTATTCACATATAACTGCTTAGTTCATTTTAATTTTTAATTTTTATTTTTACCAAACTTAGTTTTCTAATTTCTATATTGTCCCCAAAACTCAAAATCTGAGAAATAACACTTCACTTAATCAGCCCAGAAGTACAACTAAAAACAGAAGCTGTTGGAACAAAAACCCTGCAGCCACAAGGGTGTCCCTAGGACCGAGTCTGAGAACCCCTTGCCCTCGCGCAGGAACTATCGGAGAAGACCCTCCAGAAGATTTGTGGACCACCCACAAAACACACACGACATAAAACTAAGGCGGCTTGCCTGCATAGACACAGTCCAACACAATGAATAAAAATTAGCAAATGTAGAATTAACGTAAATAAAAGAACCAAAAGAGACACGAATTTGGACCCCAGCCTGGTGGGGTGAACCCTGACTGAAACACAACAAGGGTTAAGTTAAAAATAACCTTCAAGTTGTCAACCATGAACATCCTGTGCCAGTCATCTTAGCAGGAAAACGTGAAACGATCCTGACGTGTTGATCAATCAGAGAGAGATATTGAAACACAAACTCCGAGATCCACCAGACCCTTGAATGCAGAAGAAAAGCAGAAGCTCGGGGCCCGACTTACCCGAAATTCTTCATTCAGCAAACTGAGTTGCTTCTCGGTCAGGCTGGCCTCATTCAGCATGTTATTGTTTTCCATACTGCAAATGGAATGAGTTACAAAACTATTTGTGTTTAGGGTCCACAGAATTTGCAGATAAATACTCCAGGTCCATGAAACTGAAATCAGACAAAAAAAAAAATTAAGGAAGAGAAGTCCTTGTAGTATTGGTGAGCAAAGCCAGAACGAAAAATGTATGTGTCTTGAAATGGGGCAATCAAATGATTACAAATCAACAGAGCTGGCACTGCCCTCACGGAGAGCTTTACCAGCCATAATGTGAACAAGAAACGTATGGAGGTGAAACACTTTCCACTGATATGCATATCAGAGCACACGCCCTACAAGCAAGACTGAGCACAACGCTCAATCACGGTTCATCAAAGGGCCGATCTGATCTTCCAGCAGAGGAAAGCCATTCCTTTGAGGAAGCATCAGGAAACACTTACTGATCATCCTCTCCAAGCGGCTAAATGGCTCTTGCCAGGAAGTGTCTTTCCAAAGTGGGACCAGCTCCTCAACCATGATTCTGCGTTTGAGTGTATATATATATACATCCACTGGCAGACATGTTTGGGCACACTTTGACAAAAATGGGGCTTCCTTCCTCCTTGTAACAAGATTCCTAGAATGCTTACTCTTTTAATTCGTCATGGCACATGTCTCCTGAAGATGCGGTGGGAGGTTTGCTCAATCTTTTTTTTTTTTTGTCTTGCAGTTGTGCATTGATCGTCTAGTTGAAACCGGATGATTTTTCATCACTTTGCATATGGCTTGCAACTGCTGGTGTTTTACCTGTTTCTGAATGAAGATTATTTAGCAAACCTGTTATGCTAATTCATTTTTTTTGTGAGCTTTTTCGTAGCTGCAAAGAGACTGCCTTTGGCAAGTGCTGGATATCTGGGGATGGGCATCCTGTGGTAAGTTTGACTAAGACAGACATTTAAATAAGTATTGTGTAGTAATGGCAAAGCTATCACAAGCACTTTGAGGATGGCAAAGGTGCTATAAAAACAAAATGTATGATTTTTATTATCATTATTATCCATCCATGCATCCATTATCCAACCCACTATATCCTAACTACACGGTCACGGGGGTCTGCTGGAGCCAATCCCAGCAAACACAGGGCGCAAGGCAGGAAACAAACCCCGAGCAAGGCGCCAGCCCAGCGCAGTATTATTATTATTTATTTATTTGTTTATTTTTTGCATTTTATTGATTTTATTAAAATCAAATAAAGTTCCATACTAACAAGTCAAGTTTTACAAAACTAGTTTCAAAACAAATCAAACCCCACCCATGAGAAAGGGCGCTAGGCCAGCACAGTGGCGTAGCTCGAGTTTGTGCCGCTTGGTGCTTCAATTTGCCGCCCTCCAACATATCTGAATATGTAAACCTATTTAAATAGAAAATTACAATGACATATGCAGAAAAATTAAGATACATTTTGTATAGATTTATTCATAAATAAACAGCAATAATTTTTCACATATAATTATTTATAAGCATCAGACAAGAATATAGTATAGATGCACTTATCAGCCATGTTCTAATTATTCGTTTAATATAATTACGCTGTGAAAACCAGAACTAGTGTAGTGTATAAGTGTTAGGTGGGGATGATTTCTGTGCAGAGCAAGAACGCATTTGGATTGATAACGAAATAAAATTATAAATTGTAAATTAGTTGTTTATCTTCCTAGAAATTATTGGTGTAATGTTTATTTAGGTTATTGCCTCATAAATTTCAACTGATGTCTCTGATGCCGTCACAGAAGGACAGTCTGAAAATTGTTTTTGAAGCATTTGTGGATAAAAATCATTCATTTTTATGAACCCTGATGCTTACACATGAATTGATAGATAGATAGATAGATAGATAGATAGATAGATAGATAGATAGATAGATAGATAGATAGATAGATAGATAGATAGATAGATAGATAGATAGATAGATAGATAGATAGATAGATAGATAGATAGATACTTTATTAATCCCAAGGGGAAATTCCCATACTCCAGCAGCAGCATAACAATGCAGGTATACAGACAGACAATAACTTTGTATAATGTTAATGTTTACCCCCCCCCCCGGGTGGAATTAAAGAGTCGCATAGTGTGGGGGAGGAACGATCTCCTCAGTCTGTCAGTGGAGCAGGACGGTGACAGCAGTCTGTCGCTGAAGCTGCTCCTCTGTCTGGAGATGATCCTGTTCAGTGGATGCAGTGGATTCTCCATGATTGACAGGAGTCTGCTCAGCGCCCGTCGCTCTGCCACGGATGTTAAACTGTCCAGCTCCGTGCCTACAATAGAGCCTGCCATCTTTACCGGTTTGTCCAGGTGTGATGCACTTACTGACAATATGCATTTACCCTGCAACCACCAATGGCTCACAGCCTATTTTTTTGGTTGTGGACTGCCGACAGTGGCTTGTTAGAAATGTAAGAAATCAGTCCAGTAGGCTCATTTGTTTAGCTAAGAGCTAAGCTTTCCCATTCAAGCTGGTGAGGCCTCATCTGGAGTACTGCATACAGTTTTGGTCTCCAGGCTACAAAAAGGACATGGCAGCACCAGAAGAAGTCCAGAGAAGATCAATTAGGCTGATTCCAGGACTACAGGGGACGAGTTGTGAGAGAGAGAGAGAGATAGAGAGGTTGGGAGCATGTGCTGATAGCGAGTTGTTGCACCTACCACACGACGAACCACCTGGATTGGGACCTGAATGCAGGTGGTGACACCTCAGCACCACCCTGGAACAGTGGGAGGTTTTTTTGGGGTGGCTGGAGTGCCAATCCTGCCACCAATCCCCCAAGTTTTCCCTGTAAGTTGGAGAATCTGCTCGCAGGTTAACGTCATACCCAAGATTACTCCCGAATGTCAGCGCAGATCCCTAGGCTCAGAGCCACCACTCCACCCTTTGAATTATGAAGAAAGATTAAAAGAGTCATTTTAAGCTAATGAAGATTAAGAGGTGACATGACTGAAATGTTTAAAATTATGAAGGGAATTAGTCCAGTGGACCGAGACAGTGAATTTAAATTGAGTTCATGAAGATCACATGACAGAGTTGGAAACTTGTTAAGGGGAAATTTTGAACAAACTTTAGGAACTTTTTCTTTACACAGAGAACCACAGACACCTGGAATAAATGACCAAGTACTGTGGTAGGCAGGAGGACTTTAGGAGCTTTCAAAACTCAATTTGATGGTTTTTAGAAGAATTAAGTGGATTGCGCTGGTGAGCTTTGTTGGTCTGAATGGCCTGTTCTTGTCTAGAGTGTTCTAATGTTCTACTAGCTCATCCATTGTGAGTTCCTTTCTTATTAACGGTAGCAGGTCAGGGTGGGTCGTGAAGTGGGTCATGCACTGTGTTACCACAAGTTGCCTAAGCGATCGTAATTGCTCTGACATGATAGATTTAACAGGAAGGAACCCCTCACTCCCACTCTGTCGATCATCTTTGACTCACCATGGGGGTCTGAGTATGACGATTGTCTTTAAGTCACAACACCAAAGTGGGTCGCAACACCAAAAAGTTTGAGAAACATTGTCCTACAGTCTTTATTTCATCAAATCTGTGGACATGTCTGGTAGAACAACCTTTATATTGCAGAATTTCTAATTTTGGGTCTTTCACCTTCTTTTATTTTCAGGGTAGAAATAACCTTTAACTTTTTTACATTCTCGTATATGAAGTATAGGGAAAGTATTGTAATCATACAAAGATTCGACATTGAGTTTTTGATGAATTTTGTCGTTTTAGACCTCCCTGACTTTCTCGTATATGAAGTAGAGGGAAAATATTGTAATCCTCCAAAAATTCAATTTTGAGACTTGGATGAATCTCGATGTTGTCGGTGTTTTGGAATTATGTTTGTGTGTCTGTCTGTCTGTGTGTATGTAAACACGATAACTTGAGTACACTTTCACTTAGGTCAACCAAAGTTTTCTTTCAAGTATTAGGAACAAAACGTAAATTTCTATCAACTTTTGAGCTATTTCTGCTAACAGAAGTGGTACTTTTTTATTCATGCAGCTGCAGAGTCTGATTTATTCAACTTTACTTTTATAATAATTGTTCAATATATTATTAATTTGATTTGATTTGTTGTTGATAGTTCTTTATTGTACATAATATAAAATATAATCATTCACTTGTGGTTTACTTCTCAAATATCCATCCCCATATCTGAGTACACGAGAAAGTCGAGGGGAGACCACTCCCGATTTTTTTGTGATGTGATGGGTGCTTGAAGTTGTGTTTTGCTAATCATTAGCAAAATTCAGAACATAAAGTATAGGTTAGTTAAGTACAGTACAGTTTTTTTTCCTGTACAGTATTTAAATGTGTGTATAAATAACGTCATCACCTGAAATTAGAGTAAGGTCAAAATCTCTCTTGAATGTTAAGTTAACTAATGCAGGCTGGTATTAGGAAGGGCAACTGGACATGAAGAGTTCTGCTCCAATACCAGCTTTGAGGGGTTGACATTAACCAACCAGGATGAACCTAGAAAGTGCCCATTAAACCACCAAAGACAGAAGGACATAGATGTTTACATATATATATATAGAAGTGCTGATTATATTGTTTGGAACTGCCACTTCCAAACTTGCCCTGTATGTGAGGGTATGTACAGTTAGGTCCATAAATATTTGGACATAGACAACTTTTTTTCTAATTTTGGTTCTGTACATTACCACAATTAATTTTAAATGAAACAACTCAAATGCAGTTGAAGTGCAGACTTTCAGCTTTAATTCAGTGGGGTGAACAAAACGATTGTATAAAAATGTCAGGCAACTAAAGCATTTTTTGAACACAATCCCTTCATTTCAGGTGCTCAGAAGTAATTGGACAATTGACTCAAAGGCTATTTCATGGGCAGGTGTGGGCAAGTCCGTCGTTATGTCATTATCAATTAAGCAGATAAAAGGCCTGGAGTTGATCTGAGGTGTGGTGCTTGCATGTGGAAGATTTTGCTGTGAACAGACAACATGCGGTCAAAGAAGCCATCCTTAAGCTGCGAAAACAGAAAAAAAACATCCAAGAAATTGCTACAATATTACGAGTGGCAAAATCTACAGTTTGGTACATCCTGAGAACGAAAGCAAGCACTGGTGAACTCAGCAACGCAAAAAGACCTGGAAGTCCACGGAAGACAACAGTGGTGGATGATCACAGAATCATTTCCATGGTGAAGAGAAACCCCTTCACAACAGCCAACCAAGTGAACAACACTCTCCAGGGGGTAGGCGGGCGTATTGATATCCAAGATTACCATAAAGAGAAGATGGCATGAAAGTAAATACAGAGGGTGCACTGCAAGGTGCAAGCCACTCATAAGCCTCAAGAATAGAAAGGCTAGATTGGACTTTGCTAAAGAACATCTAAAAAAGCCAGCACAGTTCTGGAAAAACATTCTTTGGACAGATGAAACCAAGATCAACCTCTACCAGAATTATGGAAAGAAAAAGTATGGAGAAGGCGTGGAACAGCTCATTATCCAAAGCATAGCACATCATCTATAAAACACGGTAGAGGCAGTGTGATGGTTTGGGCGTGCATGGCTGCCAGTGGCACTGGGACACTCATGTTTATTAATGATGTGACACAGGACAGAAGCAGCCGAATGAATTCTGAGGTGTTCAGAGACATACTGTCTGCTCAAATCCAGCTAAATGACGTCACATTGATTGGGCGGCGTTTCATAATACAGATGGACAATGACCCAAAACATACAGCCAAAGCAACCCAGGAGTTTATTAAAGCAAAGAAGTGGAAAATTCTTGAATGGCCAAGTCAGTCACCTGATCTTAACCCAACTAAGCAGGCAGTTCACTTGTTGAAGACTAAACTTCTGACAGAAAGGCCCACAAACAAACAGTAACTGAAAGCCGCTGCAGTAAAGGCCTGGCAGAGCATTAAAAAGGAGGAAACCCAACATCTGGTGATGTCCAGGAGTTCAAGACTTCAGGCTGTCATTGCCAGCAAAGGGTTTTCAACCAAGTATTAGAAATGAACATTTGATTTCCAGTTATTTAATTTGTCCAATTACTTTTGAGCCCCTGAAATGAAGGGATTGTGTTAAAAAAATGCTTTAGTTGCCTCACATTTTTATGCAATCGTTTTGTTCTCCCCACTGAATTAAAGCTGAAAGTCTGAAATTCAACTGCATCGGAGTTGTTTCATTTAAAATTCATTGTGGTAATGTACAGAACCAAAATTAGAAAAAAGTTGTCTCTGTCCAAATATTTATGGACCTAACTGTATGTGTTTGTGTGTGTGTGTGTCTGTGTTTGTGCAAGTGGGCTCTACTATGGAGTGGCACCTTCCTCATGCCTGTTTTTTTGCCTTGTGCCCACTGCTGACAGGATAGGCTTCGGCCTCCCGTGACGCAAAAATAAAGTCACGTAGATTTCAGAACATTACAGCGAGTCACCGTTAAGTCAAACTCTGCAGGAGAAACAAGTTGACAGCACCTGAAGAAATCACTAGAAGGGCATCGAGAAGTGGTCAGCTTGGAGAACAAATCATCCAAATGAGAAAAGTAGGAATGGGGAATGGAGGAAAGACGGTTCACTTGCGGGTGTCTCCCAGACCAAAACTCAGCCATGAGCGATGGGATTGTACATCCAGATTCTATTATCCCCAGCAAGAAAGTACAACGTGTAAGTCTCTGTTAATACAAAAAATAAGCCAAGACACGACAATGGACAACCATTATTGTCTTACATTCACACAATTTTACACAACGAGTAATTACCTTCAAAAGTACATAATAAGAAGAACAGTTCAAACTTCTGCTGCATCCTCACAGGTGGCGCAGTAGTAGTGCTGCTGCTTTGCAGGAAGGAGACTGTGAAAGATTGTGGGTTCGCTTCCCGGTTCCTCCCTGTGTAGATAGCACTTTGAGTACTGAGAAAAGTGCTACATAATTGTAATGAATTATTATTATTATTACATGTCCTCAAGTCTCTCATTCTTCGAGCCCATGTGGGAATGCAGAGGAAATCTTGATTACACAGCAGACGTGACCGTGACTCGTGTGCTTAAACTAGGAAGTGCATTGGTTTATGTGACATTTGTTATCATCTATGCTGAGTACAATACTCCTTCGAGTCCTTCCCACCATTACCATTACTTGACCAAAACTAACCATCATGCCCTGTGCAGGTGTCCCAAACGTATCCATTGATCAAGTACGCAATTTAAGTCGAAACCAGGAAGACCCATCCATGAGACAACGGATAGCTCGAATCAAAGTGACTTGATGTACAAGCATCTTTCGAAGGCCGAAGTCTTAAGTAGCTGCATTTCTAAAACAATGGCCTGCTTAGTCTTCTCACAGTACACACTGTCCTTGGCTTTTTATTACATCATATCGGTGTTAAAGTAAGCAAGTGAAAAGCAGTTCCAGGCCGCTGCATGTAATGGCAAGTTTAGCCATTTTTTTTTATCTTCTCTCTCGTCACTATTATCTTGACTCGAAGGACACACTTGCCACCTGGCCCAGGAAATGACCATTACGTAATTTATTCTCACATTCCTAGCCTTGGGCGGTTAAATATTAATGGTTTTCTAGCTGTTTAGAAGAATGAAAAATATAAGCATGAGCCTTAAATGTTTAACTCTTACATGACCCAAAGCTAGCTATTACATTATGATTTATTTTCGTTTGATTGTGTCACACGCGTGAGCTTGGGGAACAGCTTACAGGCTTAGTTGATGACAATATTACCCCGGGCCACCTGGGGAGGCGGTGTACTATAACGGTATCTGTTCTTCTTTCTCCTCTGAAGAAGGAAAGATTGACGGGCCAACATCCATGATGTCACTTCCGCGTACCGACCAGCTCTTCCTCGTCTTCCCAGAAACCATCATAGCCGAAGATACCTCCACCTTGGGACAGACAGATTTCCACATGGAGATAGTCCAAGGATAAGCACTTTACCACACATTTTCTTTTGCGCCTTTTGCGCTCCTTTCAATATATGGGGGTTTACCTTCGGATGCCCCGAACCTTTTTATGAGAATCTTTCGTGTTTTCTCTTACAATTGAGATTGTGTTAACACAGAGATTGAAATTCTCTATACGTGTAACAAAATTCAAAATGGCTACTGCGCTGGGAATAAAGGAGCTCTTAAATCTGTTGCTCTTATATCTTCGGCAACCTAAATCTACCACCTCATGGCACCAGCTGAAATTTAGTTTAAAGAAGATGGCATCTGTCTGACAGAATCGAGTCGGCTTTCATTCTAACCTGTTTGCGATACAAGCTCAGTGACAGAGTGCCGCTGCAAACCAGTCGTTTCACTCTTAATCTTTACAGCGTTGTTAAGAGAAGTTACATTCTTAATACCAAACCAACATATAAAAGCAAATGGAACAGCAAACTTGGTAAAAGTCTCATTAATAAGTGTCATTATGGGTTTGTCCACTTTAAAACAATTGAGATTCCTATGAAAGAATAGCCATGTCTGCCCCTTCTTATAAGTACAGTGTGACCATTAGGGGGTGTTGCAGCACCTCAAACCCCAAGCACAAGTCCTGGTACAATAGGAACGTTTATTTTGACAAATGCGTTACAAAAAGACTTCTTTAATAAACATAATCACTTACAATCAAATTTTTCTCCTTTTCTTTTCCTCCCTCCTTCCACTCCTCCAGTTTAGCTTTGTCCTTCTTCCAACCGACTCCATCTCCCTGAGGTAAGGCAGCGGACTTCTTTAATACTGGACCTGGAGCAGCTGCTGGAGTCCTGGCACGACTTATGAGGAGCACTTCCAGGTTGTTTGAGAACCAAGGCAGTCATCTGCAAACAGCACCTCCTCGTGGAACCCAGGGATCCTAACAGGGTGTGGACTCCATTTCCCATGAACCTCTGTGGGTGTCGAAGCTGGGATGCCTCCAGAAAACCACTGCCACCTAATATATGGTGGATGGAACTGCTCTTGGCTTCCTATTTCTCCTCGTCCATCGACCTTCCATCTTGCCAAGAGGTTATGCCATTATCCAACTGGGATGCTCCTCAGTCCTCCATGGCATTCATGACAGCCATACCCTTTGTCTTAGAGATACTGTATTTAGCTGTAAGAGGGAACAATAACAACACTGAACAAAGTCTTCAACAAAAGGTCAATGGCTGTCCTCCTTATCTTGTAAAAGACGCACAATGACAGAGTGGTCTGCAGATTTCAGGATACGTCTGTTCTTGTGTGTTCTCCCGTGATCATTTAATAAACAAAAGACGTGATAAAGAGCAACTGATAGATAAAATCAGAAAAACAGCCATGAGCACTCGCTCTTTGGATTCTGTTTGTTAGAAAGTCCAGAATCCACCCCACCAAGTTAGGGTCCCAGCAGAATTAATCTCCACTAAAATGTAGCGGTATTTAAAGCTGACGAGAAAATTATAAACAGCAGTCTTGCATGGTTTTTTGATTAAATAAACTTTAATAATCCCAAGGGGAGATTTAGAAGCATACGGCAGCAGAAACATAAAAACAAAGACAAACAGGACCAATAATCAAATCAGCAAAAACATTCTGTCACACACTTAAGGACTCTGGTGGTTATGATTTCCCATCACTCCAGACGTTGGCACTGTGTCCAAATGCCTTTTCTCTTCCTCCCTCTGATTGACAGATTTAACACAACTGATGTCACTTCCGGGATCTGTCCACCTGAACCCGCCTCTTCCTGTTAGACGGACTTAAGGCAGGAATATCATCCATCCATCCATCCATCCATCCTCTTCCGCTTATCCGAGGTCGGGTCACGGGGGCAGAAGCTTGAGCAGAGATGCCCAGACTTCCCTCTCCTCAGCCACTTCTTCTAGCTCTTCCGGGGGAATCAAAAGGCGTTCCCAGGCCAGCCGGGTGACATAGTCCCTCCAGTGTGTCTTGGGTCTTCCTCGGGGCCTCCTCCTGGTTGGACGTGCCCGGAACACCTCACCAGGGAGGCGTCCAGGAGGCATCCTGATCAGATGCCCGAGCCACCTCATCTGACTCCTCTCGATGCGGAGGAGCAGCGGCTCTACTCTGAGCCCCTCCCGGATGATTGAGCTTCTCACCCTATCTTTAAGGGAGAGCCCAGACACCCTGCGGAGAAAACTCATTTCAGCCGCTTGTATTCGCGATCTCGTTCTTTCGGTCACTACCCATAGCTCATGACCATAGGTGAGGGTAGGAGTGTAGATCGACTGGTAAATTGAGAGCTTTGCCTTATGGCTCAGCTCCTTTTTCACCACGACAGACCGATGCAGAGCCCGCATCACTGCGGACACCACACCGATCCGCCTGTCGATCTCACGCTCCATTCTTCCCTCACTCGTGAACAAGACCCCGAGATACTTGAACTCCTCCGCTTGGGGCAGGATCTCGCTCCCAACCCTAAGAGGGCACTCCACCCTTTTCTGGCTGAGGACTATGGTCTCGGATTTGGGGCAGGAATATCAGCCAAACTGAATCAGTTCTGTCCTGAACTCGCATCTGTGCAGACATCTCTATAATTGTTGGGTGTTTTCTTTTGTTTGTATTCCATTTAATTATGTGGGGCTACCAGGGTGGTGCCCCAACTCTTTATAGTGGTCTTGTCTTTCTCTTTCAATAGATAAATACATAAATAAATAAATAAATAAATAAATAAATAAATAAATATTATTTATTATTTAAATAGAAATACAGAAGTAAGAGTATAATTAAAGCAAGCTAAATCAGCGGTTCTCAAACTGTGGGGCACGCCCCCCTAAGTAACTAAAAAGGGGGCGCAAATGTTGCCATATGTGGCGTAATTTCACGATTCATAGGAAAATTTTAAACTTGTAGCGGTGTATCGGCAGCAAAAATTATATGAATAAATTTTATTAGGGTTTCAAAAAAACGTTAGGGGGGTGCGATTAAAACTGTTATGAAAACTCGGGTCGCAAATACTTAAGGGTTGAGAAACGCTGAGCTAAATCATATGCCTTCATACATTCAGTCCCTGCTGTATGGTGTCAGAGGCTGACTTTAAAGGTGATAGGAATGTAGAGAAAAGCCAAGCAAAATGACACCTTTTATTGGCTAACTAAAAAGATTACATTAATGGCTAACATGGTACAACACCCTAGTACTAAGGTGATAGGAAGGAAAGGTTTTGTTTTTTATGGTCTGTATTTCTCCCCGCACCATTTTCTGTCATTTACCTGTTAATGTTATTGTGAGAAGAAAAGAAACTAAAAGTGAAGCCAGACTGGCAAAGCTCAGTAGATATAGATAACACTTTATTTGCCCCCAATCCCCCCCCCCCCAGGGAGAAATGTAGCTTTTTACAGAAGCTCAATAAATAAATAAATATTATTATAACAAACAGCCCCCTCACCTTCTCAAAGATACACCAGAATGATTAAGACCTTGACTAGCACAGTGAAAACAGATACACTTGTTTCTGATGCCAATGTAAAATCAGGGTGTTATCTATACTAATTAATAAAGGGCAAAGCCCTCACTGACTCACTGACTGACTGACTCACTGACTCACTCACTCATCACTAATTGTCCAACTTCCCGTGTAGGTGGAAGGCTAAAATTTGGCAGGCTGATTCCTTACAGCTTACTTACAAAAGTTAGGCAGGTTTCATTTCAAAATTCAACGCGTAATGGTCATAACTGGAACCTCTTTTTTGACAATATACTGTAATGGACGGCAGCTCGATGGCCGTGGGAGGCGGAGTTGAGTGTCATGTCATCACGCCTCCCACGTAATCACGTGAAAAGACTGTGAACGCAGTAGGGAGAAATGAAGGAAGAGCCGCAAACAGCGAAGAACAAAAAATTCATTAAACAATTGAGAAGGGAGCGAAACAATAAGAAGCGAGCGAGTGAAGCATACAAGCATGTTCATAAGGGAAACAAAGCACGGTGTAAAACGTAAGTTTAAATTAAGTTTATAGAAACGCTCCCGCTGCGGATTGCAATAACATATTCGCGAGATAAAAGTTTAATGAGAAGACACGAGGTATAAACGAACCACACGCCGTAGCGCAACGTTAGGGGCAACAGTTTCAACCATTCTATGATCTGCTTCTCGCAACTGAAAGACGGCACATGGCGGATGTTAGCCGACTTGCTGACCGCAACGTTAGGGGCTTCAACTCTGGCGCTGACGATAGAGATTCGATTCCCGAGAGGGGATGCAGTGAGTGTGTATGCCTGATGAGCCCAGAATTAGGGAGAAACACGTGTCGCATACTCTTTGCATTATTTGAAAGTAAACTATTAAAACCATTCTATGATCAGCTTCTGGGAACAGAAAGAGGGCACGTGGCGGATGTAAGGCGACTTCCTGACAAACCACAAGCGTAACCTGGCAGGTAACCACCCATACAATCAGATTGTGATTCAGAAAACGAATGCCATGAATGTAATTACCACGATCTACATACTGTCAAATAAACGAAACACACGCCGTAGCGCGACAGCTGTGAAAAGCGATGTTCACAAAAAAACAGATCCTTAACAAATTGTTATTGGTATATTTTCGATCCGTTTAAAAAGGTTTTCTTTTCTTCTTAAAAAATTAAAAGCAGTACTTCGCCGCAACGAAGCGCGAGAATTTGGCTATATATATCTGCTTCTCGCAATTAAAAGAGGGCACGTGGCGGATTTTAGACGACTTCATGACCAAACATAAGTGTTACCTGCCAGGTAGGGTTACCACTTTTAATACAAAAAAATAAGAGACGCATACTGCAGCGGGTGCCACATCTCAGTGCCAACACTTTGCAGACTCTACTTAAAAGACCCGCCCTCCTCACTGGACAGTTAAAAAGACCAATCAAACTAACAATGACATCAAGTATTACCCAATCAAAAGTAGGAAAGGAGGCATCTTCATAAAATGCGTGTGGGATGATTTGCATGAGACGCTGCTTTAAAAAAAATGATAAAAAAAATACGGGACAAATCCCGTCCCGTATTGATTCAAAACGGGACGCGCAATTTCATTCTCAAATACGGGACAATTCCGTATTTTAAAGGACGGGTGGCAACCCTACAGTGCCAGGTAACCACCCATACAATCAGATTGTGATTCAGACTAGGAATACAATGAATGTAATTACCCCGATCTACATACAAGGCGAAAGTCTTGCAACATTCAAAGATGATGGTTTGGGATAAGTACACCATAGAACATAAAAGAGCTTATGAAGCCTTGAACCGAAAAAAGCAAGATCTCAGAGATCGTAAAAAAAAAAAATAGGAGGTAATGTTGTTTTACTCGCTGTAGATTTTAGTCAAACATTACCAGTTATTCCACGAGGGAGACCAGCAGATGAACTCAACGCTTGTTTAAAATCCATGCTTCTCCCACGCTCGGTTATATGTCGCGTGTTCTCGGGTAGGTACACCAAAAAATGTATACATTTAAGCATGTAATGGGCAAACAAAAAATGAGGTATACCCGAAGGCACTGCAGTAGTACTTAATGTAACTTTACTTCTTAAATGTTAATGTTTTACTGTTTAATAATTTATACGCTTCTTATATGTTGTTCAAATTCTTTTATGAAAATACCAATGCACGATAACGTGGAGTGAATACACCATACGCATCCGCCCACGGCCGCCCTGGTGTGCGCAGATAGGAGTTGATTCTACAATAAAATAAAATAAAGATAAAAAGAGTAATACAATCATCACCCATAAAGCGGATAGTAGACGTGACGTACTATATGTGTACCAGATTTCAAGTCAATAGGTGAAACGGTTTGCGAGCTACAGGTGATTTAAAATCCTGGACAGACAAACGAATAGCCACGGTAGCAAATTACAGAAGAAGATTTTACTGTTTAATAATTTATATTTATATTAAATATATATTACTTCATATTCTCATATGATAATGATGTTAATGTTGTTTATATTGATTTCTATGTTATTGAAACTGCATGTATGTGTGTATATGTATGTGTGTATATGTATGTGTGTATATGTATGTGTGTATATATATATATATATATATATATATATATATATATATATATATATATATATATATATATATATATATATATATATACTAGCAAAATACCCGCGCTTCGCAGCGGAGAAGTAGTGTGTTAAAGAGGTTATGAAAAAGTAAAGGAAACATTTTAAAAATAACGTAACATGATTGTCAATTTAATTGTGTTGTCATTGTTATGAGTGTTGCTGTCATATATATATATGAGAGCGAAACACGTGTCGTGTACTCTTTGCATTTATTTGACAGTAAACTATTTCAACCATTCTATGATCTGCTCTTCACAAACTGAGGGCACCATGGCGGACGTTAGCAGATTGCTGGCCAACCACAAGCGTTACCTGGTAGGTAACAACCCATACAATCAGATTGTGACACAGACTTCGAATGCCGTGAATGTAATTACCCCGATCTACATGCTGTCAAATTAACGAACCACACGCCGTGGCGCAACGTTAGGGGCATCGCCTCTGACGCTGACGTCTGAGGTTCGCTTCCCGAGAGGGAGTGCAGTGGAGTGTGTACACCTGATGAGCCCAGAATGAGGGTGAAACACATGTCGTGTACTCTTTGCATTTATTTGACAGTAAACTATTTCAACCATATATTTATATATATATATGTGTATGTGTATATATATATATATATATATATATATGTGTATGTGTATATATATATATATATATATATGTGTATGTATATGTGTATATGTGTATGTATATATATATATGTGTATATGACAGTGTGGACACTTTTTCTATGGTGTCGTTTCTCGTGACTGAAGACAGAGAGATATATTTAAAGTTAGTAAAAATCTTTTATTCAAACACATCAGGCAAAGGTAAAATGACAGAGAAGCGCAGTCCTAGGACACCGCCCTTCATATGGCCCCCGGCCAGGGTATCCCAAAGTTTTTATAGCGCTTTGTCTTGTGATTTCAATTACACAAGTACTGCAAAACAACAACAACGGTTAGTTCCTTAAAACAATATATAAAAGCTAAGCTTTTTCTTATATTTCTAACTAAGCATTTTCTTACAGTCTCCAATATTGGCCAAAAGACAAATGTCACGTACCCCCTGCGACCTGGTGACTTCTTCACCCTGTCTCATTTACTTTGAGGAAGTTAACCAAGAAAACAGTTTGAATCATATAGAAACTGATTTTGTTGAGCCCTTGCACAATATATTTTTGTCAGTTCATAGCCTTCATAACAGGGTTTACAAGCATTGCTGAAATGAAAGTTTTTAGTCACCAAATACTCAGAGTACAAGGTGCTCAGGAGAACATCTTTCTTCTACACTCCCCCCTTTTGAACAGACAAAAATATAGGTTAGATAGGAGCAGAACGGGAAAGAATAGGAGAAGGGGAAGGAGTAGAAGTAGAGGAGGAAGAGAATTGGAGCATTCGCTCCTCGTGTAACATATAAGCCTTAGCCATGGAAGCAGTGAAGTATTTGGACACAATAGAAAAGGTGGATGAAAGAGTAGAAATATTCATTATTTTAAAAGAAATCTGTTGTGAATCAGGAGAAAGGGTAGGAGAAAGCTGGCAAGTTTTAGTAGCATGGGAATTATTAGTAACCTTAATTTGAAAAAGTCCTAGTGGATCGGAACCACTTGCATATGCAGCTAAAACATAAGTTCCTGAATCATGCAAAGAGGGATCTTTTAAAGTAATAATCAAAGGGTTACAATGGTTCTCAGCACAGTCATGAGGGGCGTGTCCTTTTATAATAGAAAATCGAGTCTTTAGGCCATACTGTGTGACCTGCCAGGGTTCATAACCCCAGTCGTGTGGTCCTGTATTTGCAAACACATCACTCCAGAAGGCACATTCAGAGTCAAATGAAGCAAAACTTGAATCAGAGTCATAATAAGGGTAGCTCACACAGACATATTTGTCAAACCATTCCCATTGTTCCTGTCTTCCACTACAGGGGGCGATTTCACAAAAGTCAACCTGGAATGAGGCAGTCTTCCCCACCTGGAAAGTCAATGTCACTCGTAAAATGGATAATGGAAGGAAGAACAGTAAAAGTGTAATCAAAATGAGTATGAATGTTAGGGATGCCATCTTTTGCAGTGTGAAGCATGAATCCAGGCGGGCAATCCTTCAACTTTCACAGCGTGTGATGTGGACAGAAGAACTTGGAACAGTCCTCTCCACCTAGGCTGATGCCAGTGTTTCCTCCGAGTGTCTCGAACCAGGATCCAGGTGCCCAAGGGAATTGGTGAATCCTTAGAAGGTGGGCTGGTCCTCCAGGCCTGATTAACCTGCTGGTGGACTTCCTTCAACGAGGTTCGGAGACCTGCAAGACTAGAGAGAAGATCATTGTCCACAGTATACAAACTCACATTACCTACAACCATGCCAACGGGCATGGGACGTCCGGTCAGAATTTCAAACGGCGATAGTCCCAATTGTCGGTGTGTCCGTCCTCTCAATCCCATTAAAGCCAAGGGTAGTACATCCGGCCATGATAAATTAGTTTGTTCACAAATTTTTGCGAGCTTAGCTTTTAAGGTGCCATTGCATCGTTCTATGATGCCTCCGCTTTGGGGATGGTATTTACAATAATGGTGCATATTGATATGGAGCCAGGTAGTTAATTCATTTATAATGGAATTCACAAAATGAGTGCCATTATCTGTCTGCAATTTCTGGGGTATGCCCCACCTAGGAATGATTTCTTTGATTAATGCTTTAGCTACTGTTTTGGCATTGTTGTGTTTTGAAGGGAAAGCTTCTACCCATCAGGAGAACACATCAACAATTGTAATGCATCTGATTGTAATTAACCTGCTGCAATATAATGGGCCAGGGAATAGCCATAGTATTCCAAATACCAGAACTGCTTTAGCGTTGTTACGTTCACTGCATCTTGTTCTTCTTTTTGCTGTTCCCGTTAAGGGTTGCCACTGCAGATCATCTTTTTCCATATTACTCTCACTGCACCACTCGGAGTATTTATATCACTGTGTCTGAGTGTGAATCACAGCAGCAGATGATCGGAAAGAGAATTATCGGTATACAGTTTCAAGTACACACGACCTCAACCACGGCAAAAAGCGTCAAAGCCTTTCCTGTACGGATCTCGCGTTTCAGAAACAGTTTCATCCCAAGAACTATAAACGCACTCAATCACATCACTCTAAACTTGCACTACAGTTATAATATTGCACAACCTGCGCTACTTTATAAAGCGCGTATGATGACAATATCATTTTTAAGATGAAATGCAGCAAAATATGTTGCTTATAGTATACAGATAAAACTTTAACTTCATTTAAATAATCTGTATTGTTAATAATTAAACATGTGAGGACACGGTGCCACAGCGTATAGCTGGTTCAAGGATAGCTCCTGCCTTGCGCTGTATTCTTGCTGGTGCTGACGCGACACTGGAAGGATAGACGAATACTGTAGAATAATTAAACATGTACTACGAAGATATTTCAATGTTCCTTAAAAGTTTTGAAGAATCGGCGTTCTAAGCTTACAAATGGCTTAACGTCTATTACAGAGCTGATTGTGTGGCGATTGGAGAAAGAAAAGTATGGACAGGAATTGGAGGTTAGTACGTTTGAAAGAGACAGTACTTCTGTAATAAATTATTTCATCGAAGGTCGCACATGGTGCAGAAAGCCTCTTACGTGAGATATGAACAATCACTGCGCCACCGTGTTTCCATGTTTAATAACATGCTTTCATTCCTATCATCATGAAAATGATATCACATATACATCTCAGTATTTTAATTATTCAGAGAGCTGTAATATCATGAATGTAATGGATTATGTGTCCTGTTGGAGAAAGAGAAAGAACGGAAGCACGTAGTGATTCACACACATAGAGCACATAGAAGATCAAACACAGAAAAAAGCATTTAACATGCTACTTGAGAAACTAGTAAAATAAACGATTTTAAGATGAAGTTTATGATGTTCTACTTTAATGGCAAAATAAACTACATGATTAAAGTGGAAATTTCGAGATTAAAGTTGACATTTCGTGCTTTTTTCCCACTGTGTGCCTATGTTTTTTGTTTGTACCCTAATAAGCTTTCATATGACACTCAGACGGTGGGCTACGACTCGCCTTTTCACAGCGACTTTGATATGTGATTTCTTTTTTATTTCGGGCACTGTGCAACTTTGTGAATTTGATCTTTCGAGTTTTTCCGACACTCTGTCACTCGATCATCTTTCTTTTGTTGATTATACCACTGTTTAAACCAACAAATAGTACGTTTTTCCTTTGCTTCCACTTGGTATTCGCTGAAATTCTTATATTTTCCCCTGTGCTTTTCCCATTGTCTTTTCACAGAAGGCTATTTATATTGATTTGCATATTCAAAGAGGCGTAATTCTGGGAGGAGTTGGGGCGGGACAGAAGGCGCGTGCACGTGCGTTACTTTTCACGCTGATTGGGATTTATGTAGTGGAAGAACGTGAAAGTATGCGTGCGCACAGATTCCTGCATCTGGATTTTTCTGTGCGTACGCACAATCCCGCTTTTGTGCTTACGCCATGTTATAGTGTGAGTTCTACGCACGGCGTTATACATGAGGCCCCTGGTCATTTCTCTGTTGGAATAAAGAAATTGGTGTGTTATTATATGCAGCCTTTTTAGCAAAGTGGTCAGCTAATTCATTTCCTTTGCTAACAGGATCCTGTTTTCCTGTGTGCGCTTGACATTTAACAATTGCTAGCTTCGATGGTTTGGTTATGGCTTCTAAAAGAGATTCGATCAATTTCTGATGTTGAATGGGTTTGCCAGTACTGGTCTTAAATCCCCTTAGTTTCCATAGTGCTCCATGATCATGGCAGACTCCAAAAGCATACCTGGAATCCGTATAAATTGTTACGATCTTTCCTTCGGACAGCTGACATGCTCGAGTGAGTGCTATGAGTTCAGCTGCTTGTGCACTTAAGCTTGATGGAATTCGATTTGCTTCCAGCAGGCGGTCTCCTTGGACCACTGCGTAACTGGTCGAGGGTGCTCCGTTTTCTAATCTTAAAGAGCATCCATCCACAAAAATTATTTCTCCAATTTCGAAGGGTGTTTCCTGTAGGTCTACTCTAGGTTTTACAACCTTTGCTATTTCATCATGACAATTATGTGGCTCACCTTCATTTTCGGTTGGAAGGAGGGTGGCAGGATTTAAAGTAGAGCATCTTTCTATTGTAACATTTGACAAAGTACAGAGTACATTCTGATAGTGTATTGCCCTAGCAGTGGTGAGATGCAAGGTTTTAGCCTGTATTAATATGGAATGTACAGCATTAGGTACTTGTACTGTAAGGGGGCTCATGAGAACTACATCCATGCTTGCTAATACAGCTTCTGTTGTTGCAGCCACAGCACGAAGGCACGGAGGAAGCGCTGCGGCTACTGGATCCAGTTTTTTAGAAAAATAGACCACCGGTCTCTGTTTATCTCCATGCAGCTGTGTTAATACTGCATTCATGAATCCCTGCTTTTCGTCCACGAACAAAGTGAATGGACGAGAATGATCAGGTAAACCAAGAGCAGGCGCAGAAAGAAGAGCAGCTTTTAAGTCACGGAGAGCCTTCTCAGCCTGTTCATTCCATTGGACCTGGCCCGAAAGAGGAACGCCAGGTGTATTAGCCAATTGTTGCAACGGCTGTGCTCTTTCAGTAAAATTTAAAACCCACTGTCTGCAGTAGCCTAGAATGCCCAATACAGACATGACCTGCTGTTTTGTGACAGGTCTGGGAAGATTTTGAATGGTGTTAATGCGATCGCTAGAGAGAGCTCTTGTTCCACAAGTGATGTCATGACCTAGGTACTTTACAGTTGTTTGAATTAACTGCAGCTTAGCTTTAGAAACTTTATGGCTATTGTCCCCCAGAAACAACAATAACTTCTGGGTATCTCGTGCACAGTCCTCTTCATTATTGCTACATAGCATTATATTATCTACATACTGTATTAATATACTACCTCTGTCCGGCCAAAAGCCTTCTAAATTTTGAGCAAGGGCTTGTCTATATACACAAGGGGCTTCAGTGTATCCCTGAGGCATAACGGTCCATGTCCAGCGGCGGTTTTGAAAAGTAAAAGCAAACCAAAATTGAGAATCAGGGTGTACAGGAATGGAAAAGAAAGCATTGGCTAAATCAATCACTGAAAAATAACGAGCAGAGGGAGGGATTGTAGAAAGAATAGTGGAAGAATTAGGGACGATAGGAGTCCTAGGGAAGAATTGGGGCAGAATTGACTTGTCGCAAATCTTGTTCGAAACGCCATGAACCGTCAGCCTTTTTTACAGGTAAAATAGGGGAATTAACTGGAGAGTATTTAATTGGAATAATGGCACCGCGTTTTACGAGATCAGAATGTATGGCGGAAATGCCAGCCTCTGCTTCGGGAGACAGAGGATACTAGGCACGGTGCGGGCGGAAGGAGGATTTTGGGTAGATCACCAGAGGCTCACAATGGGCTATCCTTCCATAATCATTCTTTCCCTGTGACCACAGTGAATCAGGGAGCACAGATAACCAAGAAGGGGAAGTGGTTTGCAATGAAAAAGCAAAAGAGGAAGGACGGCACAAAGCACGACTTACTAAAAAATCAGTTTGAAGCACCACTTTAGTTATCAAATGGTCTGAAGTATCAAAAATACCTGGAGCAACAGGTAACCAGTCTGTTCTATTAAGACATTGTTCTACCCATGGTCCTATTTCCACCCATTTAACAGTGCGTGATTTGGCTTAGGAAATATGAGGCACTGTGCCGCCTAGATAGAAAATATTCTGTGAGCATGTGAGATGGACAGACGCAGCTGCCTTTGTGGATGAAATAAAAATACATTGGATGTGAAGGATTTCGGGGCAAGTACCTGAAGTAAGGAAAGATTCTAGCCAGGGGGTGTCTACTTCTGCAGGAAAATATTGGGCAGTGCAATGTAAGGTGTCAGGGACTTGGAGATGGGGAAACAGACAGGAGGGAAAAGAGTGTAGGGCTTTGAGGAGAATGGTGTGTGGGGAAATATTTAAAGTCCATGCTGCAAAGGAGGGTTTAGGATGGGGGGTGATTTGACACAACAACTTGGGGGTTGAACAGAAAAAAGCCTTTTTCAGTCATAGAAATAGAGAGAGAAAGTTTTGTCATGAGATCCCTTCCTAAAAGGTTAACTGGACAGAGCTGTTTTAAAAGAAATCGGTGTGTTAAAGTGGAACCACTGGAATGCAGCTGAACTCGAAGAGGCTTTGAAACCAGTAAAACATGTGGTTGTCCGGAAGCAGTAAGCACAGTAACAGTCTCGTTCGAGGCAGGGACTTCCTTCAGCGAAAGGGTTGAGCGCGTGGCTCCTGTGTCCACGAGGAAAACAGTTTCAGTGCCATTCACCATTAAAGTCAATAATGCAATTGCAGTGGAAGTGTCCCATTTCACCACACCCGAAACAAGCATAAGGTGTAGCGTTTGGATCTGGACGGGGAGGCAACTGAGTGGGTGATCCACTTGGATTAGGTAGCATATATCCGCGACCTCATCCCCGTCCACGCCCTTGTCCCTGGAAAAATCCTCCACGTCCACGACTTCTGCCGGGAGTTGCCTCACCGGTGTAATAGTTCATTTGTGCTGCAATCAGTTTTTGTCTGGGTGTCTGACTCTTTCTGCTTTCTCTGTCGTTCAGCATGCGCTGCGTGACGTTTTACTTCCTCAAACGCGGCAGCCTTCCATCCAATACAGGAGGTGCGTACTTTATTTTGAATGTCACTTCGCAGATCAGACACAAAAAGGGGAACTGCAGCTTTACTGCAATCGTCTGGATTGTCTAAGCCAGAGTGATTTGTTATTAAATCTTGAACACGATGTGCCCATTCGTCTACTGTCTCGTCCTCCTTTTTCTGTTTGGCAGCCAAGATAAGAGACCAGTCTGTGCCTTTCTTATACTTGTCCTTAATATTATTTTAACACGTTCCCATTGCGTAATAAAGGGACCTTCATTTCGGCCCTGGGGCAACGCCTTGTTCCACTGCCACGGGTTTCCATTATGCTGTCCATGATTTACAGTTGCCCATGTGGTGAGAAGCTCTCTCCGCAGCACTTGAGTCCATTCTGCGGCATCATACAGCTGCTGCAATTGTTCTATGAATTTTTTTTTTTTTTTTTTAACCCACCGATGACTTTGGGATCAGGCAATTCGGACACAACGTCCTTCAGCTCTTGAATGTCCCAGTTACGATGTATCATTACAGTAGTGGGGTTATTGGCTCCTGCAGGTTGCGTTGAATCATGTTGGGGGGTTTTCGGGATCTCAATCAGGGGGCATTCGAATAAGGGGCCTGGGGGTTTGGGAGACTTTAAGGGGGATTGAAAGGTGGTGTTTTGATTAGGGGGCTGATGGAATAGGGTTTGACTTCTAGTGTGTTGTGAAATGGAGGTTCTAGGATCGTGAAACCCACCCGCCGCACCCATTACGTTACTTTTGTCATTCCCCGGATCAGTGTGTAATGAGGGATCATAATGATATTCTTCAAAGAAACCAGACCCCGAGGGATCATCTTTTAATTCTGGTGCGGTGGGCGCTGGAGGAGAAGGTGGGGGCTGTGGATGTGGATAGTGTAGGAAAGGTGGGGGAGCAAGTACGGGATATAACAGGTCTTTTTTTTTTTTCGCTCTTCTTCCGCTTCTCATTCGACTGTGGTCCCGAATCTGCTTGCACTTTCTGTAATGCTATAAATAACTATTCTTTTTCCTTTCTAGTTTTAACTTTCCGCGGCCAATAATTCATTTCTGTACTGCCTTATAATAAATAGAGGCTTTAATAACCAACTCCCATCTGTCATACATAACACGGACCTTTGTTACAACATCCTCGTACATTTCTATATAATATTTTTCTAATTTCCTGTTTCTCACTCATCTACCCCCACTGTGCTTATTCCACGTCCTACATGCCCTTTCCTCTTTTTTTTTTTTAATCTAACCCTGACTTTTTTTCAATGAGCTTCTAGGGGACCCATTTTTACGTGGCGTCTACTGATCCTCCGAAAATAATCCTTCCAACATAAATGATTTCAAGCCCCCAGAGCGTCGACTAGCAGGCTTACTGTTATAAGTTCCGATTATGTTCTTCCTGAGTCCTGTATTAATTTTCCAACTATGTACTGATTCGTCTATTCCCTTGTCCGTATGAATTAGCGAGGTATTAAGTGTGCCACTCACTGTTCCCTACTCTTCCCTTCTTTTAGTCCCAAGGGGAGACACTAGCTATCGGTCCTGTCCCAGTTCCCAGGAGAACACGGCATTTCCCTATTTGTATGTAGATTTATTTATCCCGTCCTAACAGTAAACCTGCAAGATCTGTGCTCTTTTCTATTTATATTTCCATCCACCCCATTACACGTTCCGTTAGCCTGTCCTCTCACATCCCTGGATTCCAGCTCAGGTGACTTTGTGTCCGATTCGGTTCAGCAGAATACTACATCAATACGTCCAGCCGAGTCTAGGATATGGGTGAGGCCAGTATCCCTTCGTCAGACCTTTCGTATGCGTCAAACTGCTTGGGTCAAGTCTCCATCACCTTAAGCAACCCGTTGAGATATGAGTATGACTAAACGGCCAACAGGAAACTCGCCCTCCCAGGCGGTTGGAAATCCCCGAAACTTACCCCAGCCTGGAAGTGTTTAAACTCTGTCTGGAAATCCATTCAGTCACCGTGGATGTAGCCAAAGAGGAGACCGGAGGCTCCTCACGCAGGAGCCGTCTCAGGACAGGGCAGTCCTAACCTTTGCCGGAGCTGCCTGCTCTGCTGCCGGGGCCCGTATTGGCGGCAGTCCGTTTGAAAAGACGGATCACTGAGGTGGTCCCGCTCGAGGAGTCAGCCGGCCGTCTCCTGCCCCACGTCCGGGCGCCAGAAAACTATGGACACTTTTTCTATGGTGTCGTTTCTCGTGACTGAAGACAGAGAGATATATTTAAAGTTAGTAAAAATCTTTTATTCAAACACATCAGGCAAAGGTAAAATGACAGAGAAGCGCAGTCCTAGGACACCGCCCTTCATCTGCCCCTCGGCCAGGGTATCCCAAAGTTTTTATAGCACTTTGTCTTGTGATTTCAATTACACAAGTACTGCAAAACAACAACAACGGTTAGTTCCTTAAAACAATATATAAAAGCTAAGCTTTTTCTTATATCTCTAACTAAGCATTTTCTTACAGTCTCCAATATTGGCCAAAAGACAAATGTCACGTACCCCCTGCGACCTGGTGACTTCTTCACCCTGTCTCATTTACTTTGAGGAAGTTAACCAAGAAAACAGTTTGAATCATATAGAAACTGATTTTGTTGAGCCCTTGCACAATATATTTTTGTCAGTTCATAGCCTTCATAACAGGTTTTACAAGCATTGCTGAAATGAAAGTTTTTAGTCACCAAATACTCAGAGTACAAGGTGCTCAGGAGAACATGTTTCTTCTACAACAGCAACACTCATTACAATGACAACACAATTACATTGACAATCATGTTACGTTATTTTTAAAATGTTTCCTTTACTTTTTCATAACCTCTTTAACACACTACTTCTCCGCTGCGAAGCGCGGGTATTTTGCTAGTTGTAATATAAAAATTACATACATTGTCTTATTAAGCAAAACTCACAATAAAAATGTACTTTTCCAAATAAAAAACAAAATATCTATGTATGTTGCCTCATACTTGGCACGTGGAACAGGAAATTATTTGTGCACTCCGAATGCGCAATATCTAATAAGTCAGATTTTTCATAATTTGTTGCAATCTGATGTCTCAGTTTCTGTTTGATCTTCATAGTGGTGTGACTCAATTGAGGGACATTCACGTGGCTTTTATTCGACATATATAAATTATTTTAATGAACAATTAATGTAAAACGCCTTAAGAATGGAAAAGATGCTATATAAATAAAATGTATTACTATTATTATTATTATTACTACTATTATCTAAAATATGGCTGCGATGGTCTAAGTTGACTTCACGTTCCCAGTTACATCTGGGATCAGCTTGAGGTCGAACCATTGAAAGTCATTACCGAGATGAGCCAGACAAATGAGGACACACTCACACACAGCAAGGGGTAGGTGCAAAAATAAACCAGTGCTTTTGTTTAAAATCAGTCAAAACAAAGTGTTCAAGACGTGCTGTGCTTCAATCTTCAATAAATAAATAAATGCCATAAACAGTATACTCGCGTTTGAGTTCTCCCGCAGATAAGTCGGGGCTTGATTTTACTCTATAATTTCCAGTATTTTATAATGTTGGTCATTTAAGCTGAATGCAGAAAACTCACGCTATTGGTCCAAGAGATTACGATATGCTAACGCCCTGCTGAGAGATGTAGCAGTAGAGGTATCGATCCACCTCTCGAACCCTCAGGTACCACTCCAAACACCAGGTAACAGTATAAGACTTCTTTATTTTCTTATAGTACAGTGCACCAAGCACCTCCACTCCACACTACTCATATAACTACTAATCAAACACAAATCCTCCACTCCCAGACACTTAGCCACCCTACCTCCCAGCTCAGCTCAGTGTACTGGGCTTTCCCAGAGTCCTTTATACACCCTGACCCGGAGGTGTTCCAGGGTAAACAGTCCTTATCTTCACCCCGGAAGCACGTCGTTTCTTTCTGTCCCGGGATTATGACGCACTTCCCGGGTTATAGGGCATATATGAGTCCACGGGCCTCCCGACAGCGACTCCCAGTGGTCCCCAGGGTATCCAGCAGGGCTGTGTATAAAAACTACATAGTCCATGAGGCCCTGCTAGAATTCGGGGCCTGTCCATGCTGTCGGGAGAGCTCCTCCTGGCGGCCTGGGGGTGAGGGCCGGAATATGAAGCCGGCCATCCTTCACAGAGAGTAACCACGGAGCACACAGCCTTTTTTTTCTACGTATTGTGCCTACGTGACCACACGCAAATACCCGTGACGTTTGCACTGTTTTGTGTTTTATGTATCTCACACCCTCATACACCTTTATCGTAAGACCATCCCTTATTTACGATGGAGCGTTCGATCAGAAGAAAATATGAAGCTGGTGTGATGGACAACCAGCGTTTCAGTCTGGCCGGGATGTCCCTCAGCAGAGAAAAGGAGGTAAAGCAGCCGTTTCAGGGCACTGCATTCCCCAGGATGCTAATTGGCAGCTCCCCTGGAAGGAAATGGTTCCCCGGATTCCCTCAGGACATCATGGGACATGGAGTCCATTTTGTCAGCCATGTTGGATGCTGTGGGTGCCTCCAGGGGGAGCTCACCAAGAACCTGGGGACTATTATTGTTACAACAACCAATAAGTACTTCAGAGTCACGAGGACGGAAGCCTGCAGTACTTCCACAGGATACTTGAAGAAGTAGGATGGCGTTTGACCCGGAGAAGGAATACTTCCGAGTTAGGGACTATAAAAGAACTGTGGGAAACCCAGCAGAATGAGCCGGAGTTGAGAGGAAGTGTGACGGAGCTGCTGGGAGTGGAGGATTTGTGTTATTGTGATTATTGATTATTGGAAGAATTGTGGAGTGTGCGGTGCTTTGTGCAGTATAACTGAAGAATATTATTAAAGAAATTATCCTTGGTGTTTTAAACGTGTGTCCTGGACGTCTGTCTCGTGGGTTCAATGGGGCAACAGCGACCCACACTGGTTTTAAATTAAAAGTCGTTGAAGTTGTGAAAGAAAATGGTAACTGCTCTGCTGCAACAAAATTTGATGTGTCTAAGAAACTGATGCGAGATTGGAGGAAGCAAGAAGATTTAAAAAAAAAAATTAGGTGTCATATTTTTGAACGAGCGTATAAGTCGGGTCTGATTTTATGATCAATTTTTCGGGTTTCAAGATCCGACTTATACACGAGTATATACGGTAATCCAATAAAATGTCAATAGTGAAGGTTAAGGTTAAATACAGTCCATATACAGGGCTGGTGCCACCATTTAATGCAATTTAGGCATTCGTCTAGGGTCGCAGATCATAATGCTGGGGGGATAAACCCAACCACACGGGTAAGTTACCAGTCGGTTAATGCAATAATAAACTTGCCCAAGGGCGCAAAATAACCCAGTACTGGCACTGTCCTTATAAATAATGCATTTAAAACTGATGAGGTTAAAAAAAACAGACAGATGGTTCAGTCCATAAAAATTATCAGCCCCAGTGCCTCCCCTTATCCTGTTCAGACCTCGCAGAAGGAGGTGCAGGCAACTGTCATTTACAGGCCTGGGTCCCAGCAGGGCTCCCAATCCGAGCCTTACACGTGCCCCGCTGCCAGTCCCTTGGCGTCCATGTGTGGCACCTCATTATGGGCTGCTCCAACTCCCAGGAAAGCGCTCAGTAGGAGTCCGCAGCTCAGACTACCTGCCTCCGTTGTTCAAGCTCTCTCTCTCTATCTCTCCATCTCTCATTTTAACCTCCGTTCTCCATTCTCTCATCCTTCTATTCCTCTTTCTGTTTTCTCTCTTTGGCTGGTTTGATTTTCTTCCTCCCTTCCTTCTTCCTTGCAGGCTCTTTTTCTGGAGCAGATATGTCTTTATCACTTCTATATAAATGTTCAGCTGAGGCCAACCTGGTGCTGTGCGGGTTGCCGTGTTAAGCGATGTACAACCTCATGTATATTCCACCATCCAACAACATTTACCTCCATGTTGGTGAAAGCCTCGTCATCTCCATGCCTAACTAAAATTACTTCACATCTAAGTAATAATCAAATTGTCATCCTCACAATCTGCCAACTCCATTAACTCTCTTGCCGTTTCTTGCACACCACATTCCATCTTATAAGAAGCTGCCAGTACCTTCCAAAAACGATTTCATCACACGCTGAAGTCTTATTCCCCGCTCACTGACCCGCGCTATTTGCATGTTGAGAACTTGAAAAAGAAAATTCAATGAGCAGCAGGTGGTGCCAGTGCTTATTTGCATTTTACTTTTCATTTTTGCAGCTTCATTGCAGTTCAGGCTGAAAATAAAATTGCAAATGGAGTTATTTCCTTTTAATTTTCATTTTTGCAGCATTTTTGCATGCAGACTTTGAAAATAGAATTGCAAATGGGATTGTTTCATTTTAATTTAAATTTTTGCAGCATGTAGTCTTTGAAAATGAAATTGCAAAAGAGAGATTTAATTTTAGAATTTTAGTTTCATCTCCTTTTTTTGCAGAAAATACCTCCCATAAAAAAAACAGATACTCAAGAAAAAAAAAATGCTAATAAAGGTGAAAAAAACTAATACAGTGGCAAGAAAAGTCCTTTGGAATTAAGAGCTTTCCGAATTAATAGGTGTAGCTGCGTCTTTCACAGTTTCCCAAAAGTGAGCTGCTACTGACTTGGCAAATTTCTCAGTCTAGTGACTCTGAGCCAGGACCTTAACCAGCAATTGCTCCGTCTTGGGAATGACGTTAATCGGCATCCAGCTCCTCCAACTGTCAGTCATGTCACCTCTTAATCATTTGCTTAAACTGACTCTTTTAATCTTTCTTCATAACTCATAGGGTGGAGTGGTAGCTCTGAGGTTAGGGATCTGCGCTGGCATTTGGTAGGATGAGCCAGGCCGTTAACCAGGAATTGCTCCGTCCTGGGTATGACGTTAACCTGTAAACAGGTCCTCCAACTTACAGGGAAAACTTTGGGTGTTGGTGGCAGGATTGGCACTCCAGCCACTGCAAAAAAAAACTCCCACTGTTCAGTGTGGTGCTGAGGGGTCACCCGCTGCACTCAGGTCCCAATCAAGGTGGTTCGTCATGTGTTGGGTGCGGAAGGCACTATCAGTCAATGCTCCCTACCTTCTTCTTCTTTCGGCTACTCCCGTTAGGGGTTGCCACATCGGATCATCTTCTTCCATATCTTTCTGTCCTTTGCATCTTGCTCTGTTACACCCATCACCTGCATGTCTTCTCTCACCACATCCATAAACCTTCTCTTAGACCTTCCTCTTTTCCTCTTCCCTGGCAGCTCTATCCTTAGCATCCTTCTCTCAATATACCCTTCATCTCTCCTCTGCACATGTCCAAACCAACGCAATCTCGCCTCTCTGACTTTGTCTCCCAACCGTCCAACCTGAGCTGACCCTCTAATGTCCTCATTTCTAATCCTGTCCATCCTTGTCACACCCAATGTCAATCTTAGCATCTTTAACTCTGCCACCTCCAGCTCTGTCTCCTGTGCCACCGTCTCCAGCCCATATAACATAGCTGGTCTCACTACCGTCCTGTAGACCTTCCCTTTCACTCTTGCTGATACCCGTCTGTCACAAATCACTCCTGGCACTCTTCTCCACCCATTCCACCCTACCTGCACTCTCTTTTTCACTTCTCTTCCACAATCCCCATTACTCTGTACTGTTGATCCCAAGTATTTAAACTCCTCCACCTTCGCCAACTCTACTCCCTGCATCCTCACCACTCCACTGACCTCCCCCTCATTTACACACATGTATTCTGTCTTGTTCCTACTGACCTTCATTCCTCTCCTCTCATATCTCCACCTCTCCAGGGTCTCCTCATCCTGCTCCCTGCTCTCACTACAGATCACAATGTCATCAGCAAACATCACAGTCCACAGGGACTCCTGTCTAATCTCGTCTGTCAACCTGTCCATCACCATTTGCAAATAAGAAAGGGCTCAGAGCCCGATCCCTGATGTAATCCCACCTCCATCACTCCTACCACAGACCTCAGCACTGTCACACTTCCCTCGTACATATCCTGTACAACTCTTCCATACTTCTCTGCCACTCCCGTCTTCCTCATACAATACCACAACTCCTCTCTCCTCACCCTGTCATTTGCTTTCTCCAGGTCCACAAAGACACAATGCAACTCCTTCTGACCTTCTCTATACTTCTCCATCAACATCCTCAGAGCAAACATATCTATTTGCGTAAATGAATTGAGTAAATTTAAAAGTTCTGCTCGGCAGCATTGTTTGGAGGTGTTGGCTTTGCCAGTTTTGTAATAAATCACAATAGCTAGTTTATAGTAGACACCTTGTGATCGTACTTTATATTTCTCAAGATGAAGGTCGACTCATTAAAACAATTCCGGGCAGATAGCCTGACATTAGTGGAGTTGTTTCGCCTTCAATATGAATAATAGGGAGAGTAAAGATTCTTCCTGCTGTCCTCATTCAGTTCTGTCATCTTCACGCAAGTCAGGGCATGAATGAAACGTTCTCTGATGGGAAACATTCAACAATTACCGAGACTCACTATGACGCCTTTGGTGGTTTCAAGTGCTTCTCTTACACCAAGTAAAGTGTTGTAGTGCTTCGAGGCAGAGCTGCCTTCAGATTCATAACTTTCAGTTTTCAAGTTTGCCTTCATAGTCATCCTCCATTCAATAAGCCAAGCAAATATAATCAGAGGAAAATAAAAAAAATAGAAATGATCAGATGTTTCCAGAGTACAGTGTCCATTTTCGGACATCGTCATTTTTCACTTTGCCAATCATTAAACATCTTAAAATGGACACCGTGCCAGAGAGTGAGCTACAGTTACAAATGTAAAGCCATGTCATGTCTTTTTTTAACCCACTTAATCCAAACTAGGGTCTCCGGGGGATTCGGGGAGTGTGCTGGAGCCCATCCCAGGTAGTACAGGGCGCAAGGCAGGCCGCCAGTCCATCACAGAGCCAACACACCCACATACCCACACACACTAGGACCAATTTAGCATCGCCAGTCCACCTAACCTGCATGTCTGTGCAATCCATGCAGGGGAGACCTGCGTTTAAATCATCCAACAGCCCAACACAGCATCAGTTGTGCCGAGCGAGTATGGAAGGAGCACCAGTGTCTGCCCTAAGCAGGATGTGATCTAATGCATACTGGACTTGCACATCAGGCTATTCTTCTGCTACTCTTATTTTTGGATTACCGTATATACAGTACTCACTTATAAGTCGGGCCTTGAATCACGAAAAATCGATCATAAAATCAGACACTGACTTATACGCCCGTTCAAAAATGCAACACTTACATTTTTTTTATATCTTCTTGCCTCCTCCAATAGATAGATAGATAGATAGATAGATAGATAGATAGATAGATAGATAGATAGATAGATAGATAGATAGATAGATAGATAGATAGATGTGAAGGACACTATATGATAGATAGATAGATAGATAGATAGATAGATAGATAGATAGATAGATAGATAGATAGATAGATAGATAGATAGATAGATAGATAGATAGATAGATAGATAGATAGATAGATAGATAGATATTTTTATTTTTAAAACCAAACTTTATTGAATAAACACAGAAAATTAAACATAACAGTAAACCAAACACAATCTTAAGTCTTGCAGAAAACATATATACACAGTACTATTGATGAATATTCAGTTTCAAAAACATTACATACTCAGAATTGTTCTTAGAATAAAACATATATTTATCTAATCCCTCCCATTGTTTCCACCCTCCAATCCCACTAATCCTTCGTATTCTTTATTATCTCAAATCTATAAATAAGTAAAAACAAACACCAAACTCAGAGCACAAATTGTAAATTATTATCATCAGCACATTTACAAAGTACATTATTTACGCACCACAATTCTTTAAACTGTGCTAAATTATTTGTAGACTTATAAAAATTAAATCCACTAATATCCTACTGTCGCACACTTTTCTAAAAAAGACAACAACGTCTTCAATCCCACTCCCAGTAATTTTGTTTTTTACGTGTCTTCCATATTGACAGTTTTGCCTGCCCAATAATAAAATTAATTCATTTCCTATTTTCTCTTGTTTGTCTTGTAATTCTCACCCCAAACACAAACACCGTGCTATTATACGGGACCCCCAGCCCTTCTACTATTATTTCTATTACACTAAAGAATGTCTTGAGTCTCTCACAGTACATAAAAGCATGAACACAGTTTCCCGCAGACCACAGAAAGGACAGCAATCAGAAACCCCGGACATATAATCGATAAGAAGGAGTTCACCGCTAGTATTCCATGCACCAACCTCCACTGCAGGTCTCCCACCCTACTGGCCAATGGTGGCTTGTACAACGTCCTCCAGGCGGGGTTCAGTCCTTGAGGGGCTCCGAGTTTGTCTCTCCAAGGTGTGTTGTGTCTACGTGTCCCTCAGCTGTTCCATGTTGTTCACCTTCACGCAGATCCTGTAGAGCTGCTTCCCCTGGCACCGTAGGCAGAGATAACGCCTCAAGAGAACGTAAGGCTAAAACATCGGTCACACCGTCCCTCAGTTCAACAGCTGGAGATACTGTAAGTGTTGGAAAAGGCGTTTCGTCAGTTGGCTTCAGTCGTGAGGTGAACATTCTGTGCAGGAGTGTCATGGATTCCCTGTCCAGTGATGATCTTATTTACACAGAAACTTCTCCATGAGGAGTACTGAGTGCACTCCTGTCTCATCTGCTACCCAACCTGTGCACTTTTCCAAGTGTAATTTATTGTGTATTTATTGTGGTTATTCTATGTATTATGAAATGCTGAATAAAGTTTTCAGAAAATCCTGTAGTAGTGCCAACAGAAGGATTGTAGAGCAGCGGTTCATCAAGGACCCAAAAAGAGGAAGGTCATCACAGTCCTTTTTGATCGATAGCAGTTGCCACGCTGCTAGAAGGCTTTTATAAAACTCTGGCACATGTAAAGTCCCGATCTTATCAAAATGGCACAGCAGTAAACTTTTACCAACTCCCATATGCCTGGCCTGTTTAAAGAATAGTACGGCCAAGTTCATCCATTGGCTCTGCTCAACAGGGTACAGCAGTTTCTGAATGGTCTGAAGGCGGAAAGCAGCAATCCTGCTGGTAATGTCAATAAGTCCTTGTCCGCCTTCATCCAACGGCAAGAAAAGAACGCCCTTCCGTATCCAATGGGTACCATTCCAAAAGAAATCCATGATCGCTTCTTGTATCTGCTGAACAAGCACAGGTGGAGGTTGCAGACAAATACATTTGTGCCACAGGCTGGAGGTCACCAGTTTATTAATTACCAGCATCCGTCCTCTATAAGATAACTGAGGGAGTATCCACTTCCACTTAGCGAGCCGAGCTGTAACCTTGTCCAACAGACCCTCCCAGTTCTTTTGGATGTAGTGGTCATCTCCGAGATGGACTCCCAAGTACAGGAAACCCCCAGTTGTCCATTGCAGACCCCCTTCCAGTCGAGGAGGACTACATCCTGTCCAGTTCCCAACCAGCACTGCACTGCTTTTATTCCAGTTAATTTTGGCCGATGACGCTTTACTGTAATTTCGCAGACAGTTCGTTAGTTCGTTCAAATCCTTCTGGTCTTTGATGACAACTGCGAGATCATCTGCATAAGCAGTGACTGTCACAGGGTCCATGTTGCAGTTGGGGGATGGTGAGACCAGTCAGCACCTTCCACAGGTGCACCAGGAAAGGCTCCAACGCCAGAGCATACAACATACCGGACAAAGAGCAGCCCTGTCTGACTCCTCTTCTGACGCTGAAAGGTGCGCACAAACCACCATTGACCTTGATTATACCAGAAATGTCACTGTAAAGTAATCGAATATATTTAATAAAAGACTCCCCAAACCCAAAAGCCTTCATGGCATTCCATAAAAAAGAGTGACTGACCCTATCAAAAGCTTTTCCTATGTCAAGAAATATAAGACCAGTCCAAAAACCAAACAGTTTTGCAGCAGATAAAATGTCCCGAATTAAAAAGATGTTATTAAAAAAGGACCTGCCAGCCACGCAATAATTCTGATCAGGATGCACCAGTCTCCCTAAAACTTGGACCATCCTGTTGGCTAAGGCTTTCGAGAGAACTTTATAGTCTGTGCATAAGAGAGACACTGGCCGCCAGTCTTAATGAGACACAGGTCTCCCTTCTTCGGTAGCAGCGTGATCACAGCTCTACGGCAGCTTTGAGGTAACAAACCAGTTTTAAAAACTCCACCGAAACACTTCTAACAAGTCCAGACCAATGACATCCCAGAACTCTTTGTAAAATTCCACTGGAATGCCATCGATTCCCGGAACCTTCCCCTGTATTCAGCTGTCCCAGGGCTGTGGTGAGTTCTGCGAAGGTTACCTCACTATTTAGATCTGCCACGTCTGCATTGGGAAGCTGTGGTAAGTCCTGCAAAAAGGCCTGTTGGTCTTCACTGCCACCATCTCCATCTGCAGCAAACAAAAGTTCATAAATTCGCGGACCACCTGCCTTATTTTGTTGGGCTCTTGTGTCTCTCTGCCATTGGGTGTTCTTATACAATGTAAGAGTTTACTCTGTGAGTTGTTTTTCTCCAAACCAAAAAAGTACTGCGTTGGTGCATCCATCTCAGTCAACCGCTGAAAGCGGGCCCTCACTAAAGCCCCCTGAGCCCTGGTCTCAAGCAGGTGGGCCAACCCCAGTTTAGCAGTAGTCAGGCTCGCCTGCAGCTGCTCATTTTGGACCCTCCTCTAGTTGTTGTTGAAGCTCAGCTATTTGATTTTCCAGAGCTGCCATTTCTGACCGCAATACTTGGGTGACATTTCTGGTATACTCCTGACACAAAGCCTGGATGTGACTCTTCCCAACCTCCCACCACTGTTGTAAGCTGGTGAACTCCTTCTTCATAGCCTTCCAACCTCCCCAGAAATGAACAAACAACTCTTTAAAATTCTGATCTTTGAGGAGGAGTGTGTTAAAATGCCAGTATGGACTACGGGGTCTGTACACGTTAAAAAGAAGTGAACAACACACCAGACTGTGATCGGAGAAGCCAGTAGGCACAATAGAGCACACTTTAAATAACCCTAACAGGTGCTTAAAACTGTAAAAATGATCGAGTCTTGTCATTGAGATCGTGTTTCCACTCGTCCTCCCCCACGTGTATTGCCGACAGGCCCCATTTTTAGACCTCCATACATCTTCCAGCCCAACGTCCTTAATTATTTTTCCCAGAGCTCGTGCTCAGCGAGGGTGCGGTTCCAGTCCATTGTTTCTATCCATCCTTGAGTCAAGTGTACAATTAAAATCCCCTCCTAACACCACCACTTCCTCAGGGTCACACTTAGATAACAGATCTCTTAACTTGGTAAAGAACTGGAGCCTCTCCTCACCCTCATTCGGGGGCGTACACGTTAATAAAAGTGACAACGCTGCCTTGAAGTTTTACTGTCACTTTCAAGAGTCTCCCTTTCACCAACTCATCAGTCCTGCAGACTTCTACTTGCAGCCCACCAAGAAATAAAATGGCCACTCCAGCACTAACATTTGTCCCATTGCTAAAGAAAATGTCCCCTTTCCAATCCCTGCTCCACTCCCACTGATTTTGCTCATCAATGTGGGTTTCTTGTAGAAAGGTGACATTCAAACCTTTTTGTCTTATAAAATCAAAATGTGACGACCCTCTTATCAGGACTTCTCCCCCATTAATATTTAGGGTTCCTATTTGTACACTTGCCATGATACCTGAATATGTAGATGAACACACAATGAAACACAGGGACCACCACAAATACTGTGGAGTGGATTTAACAGGGGGCTTAGCCATTAGGGGGTGTTTAAATTAGACTGTTTCCTCAGTTTACTGGTTAAATTCTTGAGCCTCACGAGCTCTTTAACGTCAAACATCGCGGAGGCTGCTTTGTCCCGCCGCAACCAGCGGACAGGACGATATAAAGAGCTCAATGTCAGGGAAAAACTCAGCCACGGTCCACCCCCTTTATACCGGCGGTGGTCACCAAAAACTCTTTTACACTCTGAGCGCTGGTAACCCCCCCTGGCTTTTAACTCTGGGGGCTCCGAAGCAGCAGACCCATCAGAGATATTACCGTCATCGGTCTCTTCCCCGACATTCCCCGCAATTGAACCGTCATCGGCCGTCTCTGCGAAGACAGGAATATCCTCCTGACAAGGACCATAGGCGGGGATCCTCTCCAATGACCCCCGAGCCCTGACTTAAAACAAGTTTCTTACGTGCCCGCTCTTCTCTTTCACCTTGCCTCTTCTGAGCAGGGCGTTTAAATTCAATTTTTTCTTCAGGCTTGTTGCTGCCCTCCCTCGTCCATGTCTAAGTCTCCCCACACACTTTCTGCTGCTGCTGCTGCTGCTGCTGCTGTCTGACCTACAGTCTCACTACCACCTTCATTCGGCTCATCCCTGGGGGCACCTGATCCTCTTGCCCCTCAGATCGTAAGGCATTTCCATTCTTAATACCCCGCGCCTCTACAAGCGCCTCTGTGCCATCAGCCACTACACGACGATCTTTCACTTCCTGCCCCTTCTTTTTCCGTAACTGCATGGTCAGTTTTTCTTGTGCCCATGTTGTCTCTCAGGACACTGTTTGATTAAATGGGCTTCACTCCCGCACCCAAAACATTTAATTTCATTCGAAGTGACAAAAATTACATAATCAAAACCGTCCACTCTGAACTTCATTGCCACGTTTAAATCATCGTCCATTCTATTTAAAACTATATAAACTTGTCTCCTAAAAGACAAGACATGTTTTAAATCCGGCGATTTACATCCTAAAGGGATATAACGAATTTTAGACACCAAACGTCCATGCTGCTCCAACTCTTTTGCTATGGTTTCATTCTTGAGAAAAGGCGGCGCATTCGAAATTGTCACTCTGTGGGACGGGACGGCTAAAGGGAAACCTGTACAAAGGAGCCATTTATAACAACCCATTTCTCAACCACTATGGGAACTAAATCTTCAGAGCTCAGGAAAGCAACGATAGACCCGCTCATTCGTGAAGCCGACTTGATATTCTCACATCCTACCAATTCGCCTATCGCCAACACCCCCGCCTCCAAAGGGACAAACTCCTCCGATATAAGTTTAATCCCATGGGCGGCGGCTCAGACGCTCAAGATTCGCAGCCATTACGGCTGCCGTGGCCTAAGCCCACTCAGTACAAAAACAAGTTTTATCAGTTTACACCAAAGAAAGATAGAAATAAGAAAATAGAATATCAGAAGAAAAAAGAAACACCACACTCACCTCACCTCGTCCACCACGAGGTACACTCGCAAACACTCGAAACAATCACCCAGCATGCACAGCGACAGCGAAACAGGAAGGAGATAGATAGATAGATAGATAGGAAGATAGATAGATAGATAGATAGATAGATAGATAGATAGATAGATAGATAGAAGATAGATAGATAGATAGGATAGATAGATAGATAGATAGATAGTAGATAGATAGATATGATAGATAGATAGATAGATAGATAGATAGTGAGATAGATAGATAGATAGATAGATAGGATAGATAGATAGATAGATAGATAGATAGATGTGATAGATAGATAGATAAATAAATGTGAAGGGCACTATATGATAGATAGATAGATAGATAGATAGATAGATAGATAGATAGATAGATAGATAGATAGATAGATAGATAGATAGATAGATAGATAGATAAATAGATAGATAGATAGATATATAGATAGATAGATGTGAAGGACACTATATGATAGATAGGATAGATAGATAGATAGATAGATAGATAGATAGATAGATAGATAGATAGATAGATAGATAGATAGATAGATATGATAGATAGATAGTGAAGGACACTATATGATAGATAGATAGTATAGATAGATAGATAGATAGATAGATAGATAGATAGATAGATGAGATAGATAGATAGATAGATAGATAGATAGATAGATAGATAGATAGATAGATGAAGGACACTATATGATAGATAGATAGATAGATAGATAGATAGATAGATAGATAGATAGATAGATAGATAGATAGATAGATGGATAGATAGATAGATAGATAGATAGATAGATAGATAGATAGATGTGAAAGGCACTATATAATAGATAGATAGATAGATGGCGGCACAGTGGCACAGTGGGTAGCGCTGCTGCCTCGCAGTTGGGTGATCTGGGGACCTGGGTTCGCTTTCCCGGGTCCTCCCTGCGTGGAGTTTGCCTGTTCTCCCCCGTGTCTGCGTGGGGTTTTCTCCGGGCGCTCCGGTTTCCCTCCCACAGTCCAAAGACATGCAGGTTAGGTGGATGGGCGATTCTAAATTGGGCCCTAGTGTGTGCTTGGTGTGTGGGTGTGTTTGTGTGTGTCCTGCGGTGGGTTGGGCACCCTGCCCAGGATTGTTTCCTGCCTTGTGCCCTGTGTTGGCTGGGATTGGCTCCAGCAGGACCCCCGTGACCCTGTGTTCGGATTCAGCAGGTTGGAAAATTGGATGGATAGATAGATAGATAGATAGATAGGATAGATTAGATAGATAGATAGATAGATAGATTAGATAGATAGATAGATAAAGATAGATAGATAGATAGATACTTTATTAATCCCCAAGGGGAAATTCACATACTCCAGCAGCAGCATACTGATAAATAAAATATTAATTAAAGAGCAATAAAAACGCAGTGGCACACGCTGATACAGTGCATTGCCGCACCCACGTAGAAAAATAAGGCTGTGTGCTCTGTGGTTCCTCTCTCAGGTGGGTGTTAGCATATCATAATTTCTTGGACCAGTAACGTGATTTTTCCGCATTCAACTTATACGAATGACATTATAAAATACCAGAAATTACACGATAAAATAAAGTCCTGACTTATCCACATGAGAACTTATCCACGAGTATATACGGTAATTTATTTACACATCATCTTATTGTCTTATAACCTGTACACACTTCCCCCAGCAACTGTGCCACAAGAATTTCACTAGGCTCTCACAGTATGTATGCAATAATAAATATCTAATCTAAAGCATCCTAATCTAAGCACCTTTTTCTTGTTTTGTTAACTTTAACTGCTGTTTAGTAGACTAAAATGGCCAAATCAAGGTCAAGAACTGAGCTTGTTGCAAGATGCAGAGGATAGGAAGACATGGAAAAAGATGATCCGCTGTGGCAACCCTTAACGGGGGCAGCCAAAAGAAGAAGAAGACGGCTGTAGGTGCTGATGCAATACCATGTAGCAAACTGTGCTGAAAGCAGGACTGAGGTCTTCAAGAACAACACGCTAACAGCCTCTGAATCAGCAGCCAGCAGCTTATGATTTGTAACCTTTGGAATGAAACTCAGGCTGGAGTGCTTGGGGCCGATCATTTAAATGCAAATGCGACTGTAGCTGACCTGCCACCACATGTTGAAAGACTTTTGATATACATGGGAGTGGAGAAACAGGCCAATAGCTCAGTTAGGAGAAATGATCAAGCTACACTGCAGCAGTTTTAGACTGGAAGATCACATTTTAATTAGCAATGAAGTAACACTGAGAGGGAATTTGTTGTTTTAGGGAATCATAGTTCATAATTATTGCATTAGACAGTGTCCCATTTATTGGAATGTACTGTATTTTGTAATGAATGCTGTAATAAAATGCATGGCATTTGCCATTCCAACAGATGGCACATCTGAAATATTTATTGTAATAAAATGCATTACGATAAATGTTTCTGGTGCACCATTGGTTGGAATGAAAAATGCAATGCACTGTGATATGCCATTTGGTATGGAATTTGTAAAAGCAGTGTAAATGTTTGTGATGCACCATCTGTTGGAATGACAGAGATGTAGCAACCATACAGACAGATACTTATCCTTTTGAAAAGACTGTTGAGACATTTTTAAGACTTGGTGGTATTTCATTTTACGATTGTGGGGTGATTTTTACCCCTTAATATTCATTCAAATATGGAAATGTGGATAGTACTGACCTAGATGTATCATCCTGGCAATATTTTAGCTTTTTGACTTACTGGGGGGGGGGGGGGGGGGGGGGGAAATACTGTTTTTGTTGATGAATGAGGGAGGGAGGCGTGAATCAGTCAGTCAGTCAGTCAGTCAGTCAACTTTGTATAATATAATATAATACGGGTGGCACGGTGGCGCAGTGGGTAGCACTGCTGCCTCGCAGTTTAGGAGACCCGGGTTTGCTTCCCGGGTCCGCCCTGTGTGGAGTTTGCATGTTTTCCCCCGTGTCTGCATGGGTTTCCTCCAGGTACTCTGTTTCCTCCCACAGTTTCAAAGACATGCAGGTTAGGTGCATTGGTGATTCTAAATTGTCCCTAGTGTGGTGCTTGGTGTGTGTGTGTGTGTGTCCTGCGGTGGTCTGGCACCCTGCCCGGGATTTGTTCCCTGCCTTGCGCCCTGTGTTGGCTGGGATTGGCTCCAGGCAGACCCCCCGTGACCCTGTAATTAGGATATAGCAGGTTGGATAATGGATGGAATATAATATAATATAATATAATATAATATAATATAATATAATATAATAGAATAGTAATATAATATAATATAATATAATATAATATAATATGCACACTGTCGGGCATAGGTGACAATATTTCTTTGAATCTAGAAACCTAGAAACATTATGGGCAAAACATGACCTCAATTTATTTATGTTAACTATTTCTAAAAAACACCTACAGTGACTTATATACCTTGGAATAAATCCATCCAGGGCATCCATCCTTTTTTCAACCTGCTGAATCCGAACGACAGGGTCACGGGGTCTGCTGGAGCAAATCCCAGCCAACACAGGGCTCAGGCTGGAACCTATCCGGTCAGGCACCAAGCCACCGCAGCCTTTGAACAAATTAAAAGAGAAAATGAAATCCGGAGAAGAACACAAATCCCGAACATAACATCGTACACAAAGACAGTGCGCTAAATACAGCAGAACTCTCTTACTTTTGCCGCTGCTAAAATCTTAATCGATGCTTTTCATCCTCTCTCACGGATCATTGCAGTGCTGTTGTGGGGTCTGCCAAAATAATTTACATACACTCTTCAAACAGGCTCTCACCTTTTGAGACGTATCAAGATGAGTTCTCGTATAACCAAACTGTGTACTCATTTTTTACGTTTTGCTTTTAACCTTCAAGGCACTATATGATAATCTCCTTCCATTGTGTACCAAACAGCAGTGGCATGCAGAGGCTAGAAGATGCCAGTGGCAAACTCTTTGATTTTATGCCCCCCAAGGTGAAGTGCTGTCAAAGTGAATGGTAAGAAGGCATATAAATATGATAAAGAAAGGCATATTAAATAAGAAATAAACACTTTATTAAAATTAAATATTCATTTAAGTTTTTTTCCCCAAATTAGATGTCCTCTCTGAAAACAATTGTACTGCTTCATTTTGTAAATCATCTGTGAGGAATTCTTTTTCAATGCCAGGTTGGTCAGACGCTCTTGTGACATGGACGATCTGAGAACCGCGACCGAACTCCTGCACACGTGAGAATTATAACATCAGCCAGGATTTACTCGGGCTACACAGAATACATATTTCTCTGACTTACCTTACTGGACTCGCTAGAAAAAGACCACGAGAGATGAAATAAGTGAGGTAAACTCAGCCTCAGAAAAACACTTTCACTGCACCAGGGTTAGACAAAATGACCCCTGAACACGTTCACTGCGCATATGGGGGGGAGAAGGAGCAGAGCATCTCTCTGGTGCTGAAGCCCTTTTCAAGGTTGTTTGATTGGGGGTTCAATTTCCTGTCCCATGTGAAATAAGGGAAGGCCTCTTTCACTATGCGGGGGCCCGGTCAGGCCCAGTGTGAGCACTTCTAGCACTTAGAAGTCATAGTGCTTCACTTTTTGGTTTGGATGCCACCCCCACCCCCACCCCCAAGATATGGATGCCCAGGGCGTGTTGCCCCCTCGATCTCTGACCCAAAGGCTTTGCACACCACTGCCAAACAGAGCTCTTCACGCCACAGATACCCATCTTCTTTGTAAAACCTCTGGATGCTCGACTCTGAGCTGTATGGCTGTTAATTCAACTTTGAGATTCCTCAGGCTTAGGCACCTGCACTCTTTACATATGTTCAAATCAAGACCTGAGGTTTATTTACTTGACTTGTCATATCCTGAATGTTGCTAAACTCTAGAGTGCCAAACAAAAGGGTTTGTTAAGTAATTCATTAGGCAAAAAAGGAAAGAACACAATAATGCCAAAGATTACACACTAAACGTCCTGAAGGACTCTTGCCTGTCCCGTCCCTCTCTAACTTGTGTGTCCCTTCCTTCAATCCGTACAGCCCAATACTGTAAAACAGCAGATTCTCCAAACTGAAATTTTCTAGAAGTTTCCACATGTGAAGGGGTCGATGACACAGCCTATCATGGGGGTAATTTAGGGATTTGTAAATTGCAGAGGGAGAAGTGCTGCTTCGATTAAAAAGGCTGAAATCTAACGGTTTTATCTTGGTAGAGTAATATTTTGCTCTACTTTACCCCACTGTATTATTAACTAGTTGATTACCCAGTGGCTTTGCTCACTGAGTGCAAGGGAAAAAAATAAAATGAAATCTATAAGTTATTAAACAGTAAAACATTAACATTTAAGAAGTAAAGATACATTGAGCACTACTGGAGTGGTTTCGGGTAAACTACATTTTAAAGGCGCTATACCACAACAGGTAAGTAGTAGATCCCTTGTGAAAGGCGCCACACGACCGCTGTGGTATAGAAATTACATTTTCTATGTGATCATCCAAATTTTTGCTGACAACCTTGCACTACATGCCTGTGATTTACTTGTTAAAATAATTAATCACAAAAGCAACCTGGAATGTTGTGGGGTTTTAGTGACCCGAACTCACCTTAAGGGACAGTAAGTAGTTGTGCAGGGCAATTTACAATCAGAGTCCTGCTTCGATGGCACCGATTACACTCATTCGCAAAGATTTCCTCTCTCCCAGGAGCCGACAGGGGAGTTGAAGTGTCACAAACAGTGCGAGAAGAGAGGATGCTGCCCAAAACTGCGAAGCTCTCAACTCGGCGGAGCAGCCCGACATTCCGCGCCTCCCAGCATCCACTTTGTTCTCACAACCCCTTGCAGCTGAAGGCGGTCTCGTCTTCACATTGTTTACAGCTTGGCACAGTTAAAAAGTAGAAAGACGCAAAGATGTTTTCCTCATCTCTACTACTATCAAGTACTGCCAACTAAAAAAAAGTTACAATGTGGCAGTTTCAGCGACAGTCACGTAGACGAATAAATAAACTTCTCTGTTAGAATGTGCCTGGCTAGTTCCTGTATTATAATATGTTCTGTGGTCATAGGTAATTTCCATATCGTGTGGTCATACGTAATTTCCGTTTCATACGTAATTTCCATATCGTGTGGTCATACGTAATTTCCGTTTCATACGTAATTTCCATATCGTGTGGTTATATGTAATTTCTGTTTCATACGTAATTTCCATATCACGTGGTCATACGTAATTTCCGTTTCAAACGCGAAAAGAATTTTATATATATAGATAAATAGCCTTTGTCAGAATGCCTAAATTCACAGACTTACCACTGTTTATAAGGTATTATAGTGTATAACCTTCCCTTCTATATCTATAGGCAATTAGGTGTAGTAAAAAGACAAGTAGGAGTTAAGTTACACATAAAATAATGTAGTATTGATAATATTCATAAATAATAACAATATGCAAAGTACATTTGAATATTGGCAACCATACAACCTGATTAAATGGTGATGTGTAGTTTCAGGCGGCACACAGACTTGTAGTTATTTAAAATGTCTCTAGTTAAGGCATCATTGGTGCTCAGCTTTCTTCAGAACAGGCCGTATGCCTGTTCCAATATGGCTGCTGAGCTGTGGTATCCATTGTGTTTTCATCAGGTGTTAGTAAGAGAGAGAGAATGTGGTTGAGCAAGCAGATTTATAGATTCTCTGTCTAACTTCTACAGCCAATAGGACATCATGGTACTTAAAGGCTTTTGATACAAGCCAATTCCAAACAGCCATACGTCACACCAATGGGGCAAAGAAAATCTTAACACCTGCCATCCCCGAAAACCGTATGTTAAAGTGTAGCTTGGCTTTCTTGTGGGGGTTGAATGACTTTAGCAGAGAAACCCTCGCCAAACTGATTTAAGGCACATAACCCCCCCCCCCCCCATCTCTGTCGTAAAATTCAAAGAGACCCATTCCTGGTGGGGGTAAACATGAATGCTTCTCACTAATATAACACCAATATTACATTGCTTTGCCTAAATTACAAATAAAGACATACAAAATATTTATCAAAGATAAATGCAAAATCTTACATCACAACACTAACTAATCGCCCGGTTCGGAAAATGCGAAAAAAATATTCATGCAGTTATCAACGGTAAAACAAAAGTGAAAATGAGAGAGAGGTTTGGAAGGAATGGTGAGAGGGAAGGGGAAGGAGGCCGCCACATTCTGAGGGTGATTCATCATCGTGCAGACGTGCTTGATGGCCACACTTTTGCCTTGGCTACTGGGGATGCCTTAATGTTAACCTCTTATAGAAAAGCACCACAGGGGGAGTTCTGAGGTTGTGAAAGTAGACTTTTACAGACACTAGCATCAATAGCACAGGATAAAAAGCATACGAATATTGATACTGAAAAGGCCTGCAGACCCCGAAACCCGACACAGACACAAGTTTTGCCACACAGCACTCAAAACTGCACCCAAAAATAACTAGAATTAAAAAAAAAACATTTATTTTAATAGTTTTTACTTATTGAAGCTTTATCCATCCATCCATCCATTTTCCATCCTGCTGAATCCGAACACAGGGTCACAGGGGTCTGCTGGAGCCAATCCCAGCCAACACAGGGCACAAGGCAGGAAACAATCCCAGGTAGGGCGCCAACCCACCGCAGGACACACACAAACACACCAAGCACACACTAGGGCCAATTTAGAATCGCCAATCAACCTACCCTGCATGTCTTTGGACTGTGGGAGGAAACCGGAGCGCCCGGAGGAAACCCACGCAGACACGGGGAGAACATGCAAACTCCACGCAGGGAGGACCCGGGAAGCGAAACCTGGGTCACCTTACTGCAAGGCAGCAGTACTGAAGCTTTAGTCTCCTTCAAGTCCTCTCCATGTGAATGAATGCACTTTTCCCGATGGCTTTCCCACTGGTGGATCATTTTTGGAATTGCTGAAGATGAACATTTTATCCAAGGCCTGCCGCGATTTGTCTTTGACTTGCTCCACGGTACAAAAACACTTTCCCTTGTGTTCTTTTTTCATACGCGGGAACAAAAAAACAAAAGTCGCACGGGAGCAAAGATCAGGCGAGTGGGGAAGGGTGGCAAGAACTCCAAGACACACACAATTGCGTTCAGAAATCTCTTCAATGGTCTGACGGCGATCTTTGTAAAATTGCATTGCAAACTTTTTCTAGATTTTCGTCATTCCTAATTGTGGAAGGTCGACCAGATCTTCAAGTGACATTTCCCCTCGTTTGAATCACGAAAAACCGCTCGTAGACCTCCGTTTTACTTAAGGCTTCCTCTTTAAAAGCAGTTTCAAGCATCACCACAGTTTCAGCAGCTGATTTCCCTAAGAGAAAAGAAAATGTAACGCAGACTCGCTGTTCTTTATGATCACTCATCACGTTTAATAAGCACCATGGAATGGCGTATGAAAAATACAGAGCAACGTCACATGGCAGACTGGCACAGAATACTCTAAGTATGCTACACCTAGCGGTGAAATTCACAAGTAAGTCGAAATTTTGCTGCAGGTACAGATTCCGGTTATTTCTAGTACAGTGCCCAAGCACAATAACTACACAGTCCTTTCTTTTCTTTTTTTCTTCTTCCTTTCTCTTCACTCGCTCGTCGCCTCCACTCCCCCTCCAGCTAGCTTTGTCCATGTCCTCCCAACTCTGGCTCTCGGAGTAGTGGCGGCTGCCTCCTTTTATAGGGCACCCGAAAGTGCTCCAGGTGTCTGGTGATCTTCTTCCGGCAGCACTTCCGGGTGTGGTGGAAGTGCTCCACCAAAGGGCCAGCTGTTCTGGCAGCACCCCCTGGTGGCGCTCATGGAACGCAGCAGGGCTGCGCCAAACTCCAACTCCCAAGGAGCCCTGTGGGAGTCCGCGGCACCACTGCAACCCAGGGGGGCTGCCATCTATCGGCCCAAATATGTTTTTTCCTCCAGTCCTCCCTGTATAGAGCCATCCTGGCTGTTCGTCACAGGCACTAAAATCAAAATGGACGAAGGATGAGGAGCCAATCTAAATGCAACAACAGACAGGGACCAACTGCTTCAAGTGACTAAACTATAAGGAGCAAATTATGAAATATAGGGATCCCAGGGGATCAGAATACCCCCATTAATGTTTAAGACCCCCCTGAAATTAAAGTTAATTTTAAGAACATGCCATTAAATCACTGGGATTCTTAAAATCGAAAATATGCTGAAATATATGTAGGGGGGCTTTCATTATTTTTTTTTATTTACCATTAAAGGTTTTACTTCTGTGGAAATAACAAAGGTACAGTGCAAACTGTCAAAAACAGTAAATGTTTAAAGAAAAAAAAGTTTTGAGGTTATGACAGGAACAGCTTCCTGGAAGGTATGTAGGTCCAAGAAACATCAAAATTTGATTATGTAATACCAAGAAATGGAATGATTTCATGTAAAAATCAAAAACAGCACTCTAGTCTGTCATTTTGATGTAATTTGGCTGCCTGCCCAGACCTTGTAATGGCTCAGAACAGCATCCTCTGCATTTCATCTGCTTTCTAAACTGGTAATACAACATCACCTCTGAAGTGCCATTAAAGTGCAGTATTAGTGAAGCCTAATGGCTCGGCTACATGGTGGCGCAGTGGCAGCGCTCCTGCCTCGCAGCTAGGAGACCAGGATTCGCGTCCAGGGCCATCCCTGTGTGGAGTTTGTGTGTTCTCCCCATGTCTGCCTGGGTTTGCTTCGGGTGCTGTGGTTTCCTGCCACAGTCCAGAGACATGCACATTAGGTGAATTGGCAATACTGAGTTAGACTTAGCGTGGGGTTGATGTGGGTCTGTGTTGGACTGCCATCCTGTTCAGGGTTTTTTTCCTGCCTTGAGCTAACTGGCATGGGCCCCAGAAGACCCCCACGACCCTGTTCAGGACTAAGCAGGTTAAAAAATGGCTGGCTACCATATTTAGTGAATACACATGGCAGCCAGAGAATGTAAGCAATTAAAGTGAGAATGGCCTTATTATTGAGGTAGCACATTGGATTGACTACCCAGTTTAATTTGCCGGTTCTTTCATTTTTCATTTTGGTCGCTCCTAACAGACCATGAACAGCTGGCCTAGCTTTTCCATCAGGGTAGATGTTGGTACGTTCTGGGACTTCTTCCACAGAGTAGGATATCCTGTCCATCTTGGGTTCTTTCACAGACTTTCTGTAAGGAGAATGACCAAACTGTGATGTGGTCTATCCATGATTTTAGTGATCTAACCCAAGAGTGATTGTATTACTCGAACCACAGTCCTTGCTTGTACATGTATTCCAGCATCCAAACTGTAAAAAGTTAATATTTTTCGGTCAGCATTCCCACCTTCTGGATTATCTTGAGTTCATCAATTTTTTCTTCCTAATGCATTGTGGCAGCTCATAAAGAAGCGTCGAGAAAATCAGAAAAGCTTGCATATGGTATTAATGAATTGGAGAAGACTTCGGATAGAGTGTCACGTCAAGAGGTCTGGAGGGGCATAGCATAGAAAGGAGGACCAGAGGAGTGTGTGAGGATTGGCCTGGATATGCATGAGGGAGTGAGGACTCAAGTTATAGGCAGTTTTGGGGTAACAGTTAGAGGAGGTCTGCACCAGGGGTCTTCTTGTTTGGTGGGCTCACAGAGGAGCTTAAAGTGGAGAAGGACACACAAACTGTAATCTCCTTTACTTCACTATTGGCACGCAGACTTATCTTGCTCAACTGGAAGAATCCAAACTCACCTCTTTTAAGTCAGTGTGTAACCGATGTCATATACTCATTGAAATTGGAAAAAAATAATTTCTTGCTTAGAGGATCTGTGCAAAATTTTTTTTAAAGCCTGGCAGGATCTAATTGATAGCATTTTAGAATAAGCATTTAAATTGGAGAAAGGATTTTCTTCCCTTTTTTATTTTTTAATTTTTTCTACTCTAAAAATTTTTCTGTCTGTTGGCCTGGCTCTCTTTCTCATGGGTGGGGGTTGATTTGATTTGAACCTAGATTTGTAAAATTTGACTAGCTTCTATGGAATGTTATTTGATTTTAATAAATTCAATAAAGGGCGGCACGGTGGGGCAGTGGGTAGCACTGCTGCCTCGCAGTTAGGAGACCTGGGTTCGCTTCCCGGGTCCTCCCTGCGTGGAGTTTGCATGTTCTCCCCATGTCTGCGTGGGTTTCCTCCAGGAACTCCGGTTTCCTCCCACCGTCCAAAGACATGCAGGTTAGGTGCATTGGTGATTCTAAATTGCCCCTAGTGTGTGCTTGTTGTGTGGGTGTGTGGTGTGTGCGCCCTGCCCAGGGTTTGTTTCCTGCCTTGCACCCTGTATTGGCTGGGATTGGCTCCTGCAGACCCCCGTGACCCTGTAGTTAGGATATAGCTGGTTGGATAATTCAATAAAATGTTTAAGGAAAAAAACAGAACAGATGAGATCTCAGTTAGAGTAAGTCTGCACCAGGGATCTTCTTGAAGTCCTTACCTCTTTGACCTGGTCATGGATGTGTTGACTCGTGGGATAAAAGACAAATTCCCCCCGGTTCAGGCTTTTTCTTCTGATGACATTGTGTTGTGTAGCACCATGTAGGAGGATGTGGAGAGAAGGTTAGAAGAATGGAGAAGAATTTTGGTAGATAGAGGGTTGAAGGTAAATAGGAAGAAGACAGAATGTATGAGGGTTAATGATGGTCAGAATTCAGAAATTAGCATTCAGGAAAAGCTGATAAACTAAAAAAATCTACAATCCGTGAAAGCTCAAGAATGAGGTTTAGATGCAGAGATAACCCATATAGTGCAGCGTGGATGGAACAATTAGAAGGTTGCAGACATTTTTCTGTGACTGAAGAATTAAGGCACAGGTTTAAGACAGTGGTGAGACCTTCAATGATGTGTGGAGCTGAGACATGGACAGTTAAGGGAGCACAGAAGGAGAAGAGGTTGGATGTGGCAGAAATGAAAACGTTGAGATGGATGTGTGGAGTTAACCTACAAGGTATGAGAAAAAAGAATCGGACAATCCCAGGTACAACAAAAGTGGGCTAGATATCTAAGAAAGTACAAGCAAGTAGATTGTGGTGGTATGGACAGGTAATGAGAAGAGACAATAAATTAATGGGCAAAAGAGTAATGGGAATGGAAGTACAGGGGAAAAGAAAGTGAGGGAGACCAAAGTTAAAGAAGATCTGAATGAAAAGGGCTTGACTGGTGAGGAGGTGCAGGACCCAGATTGATAGGGCTTATAAACCCAACATAGATGGGGGAAAAAAGAAGAGGAAGAAGAATACATTGCTTAACCCTGACATTATATGGAGTGAACAACAAAACTCAAATAATGACAATGAAATCAAAATATGATAAAAGGAATACTTTTGTATAACAAAAATAGTTAGTTGCACAAGGGTTTTGTAATTAGTGCAGCACACGAAATGGCCAAAATAGTCGCAGGATCCTAATCAGTCTGCCTGAAAAAGGTACAGTCTTGGCCAGCCTGAGGTCATACCTTACAGGTTGTTCTAAGTCTGCTTTGGGCAAAATGGACTTTGGCTTCAAAAGTTCAAAATATATGTGCAAAGTCCAAAAATATAATCAAACTGCCCTCACAAGAGAGGGGATCATCATAAACCCCTGGCTTGTAGAGAAATGGGTGACAGAAGAATCTTTATAACAGGAGACTTATTAGGAAAAACATCAGAAAATGTAAGAAAATATTCAAACAAGCAAAAAAGAACCAAAAGGAGTTGGAAAATCTGAAATCAAACAAGTCCCAGTACAAAATACTAAATTGAAAACCTTAGAAGAAAATGTTGAAAAAAAAGAAAAAGCAACAAAAATAGTAATACAGTAATCCCTCGCTATATCGCGCTTCAACTTTCGTGGCTTCACTCTATCGAGGATTTTATATGTAAGCATATCTAAATATATAAAACAGATTTTTCGCTGCTTCGTGGGTTTCTGCGGACAATGGGTCTTTTTACTTCTGGTACATGCTTCCTCAGTTGGTTTGCCCATTTGATTTCATACAAGGGACGCTATTGGCGGATGGCTGAGAAGCTAACCAATCAGAGCATGCAGTTAAGTTCCTGTGTGCTGATTGGCTCAGCGGCGGGGCGGCAAATTCGATTCCGCTGCATTAACCAGGAAGTCTTGTTTCGCTCATTCAGCATCAACATGCTTCTGCTACTGCTTCAGGGGCCATGCCCAAGCGCCATGCCCAAGATGCTAACGATTGCCGAAAAGGTGAAAGTTTTGGATATGTTGAAGGAAGGGAACAGCTACACTGCTGCAGGATGCCATTATGGCATCAATGAGCCCACAATTATTTTTATTTAAAAAGGAGGAAAAGAATATAACATCTACGGCTGCAGTGTCCTTTAACCACAGTGCAAAATGAGTTGTAAGTGGATGTAATAAGGCAATAGTCCGGATGGAATCTGCTTTAGGGATTTGGATTGAAGACTGCCAGAAGAAGAACAACGGCGATGCTACACAGTCGCCTGAAGAGGCTCCTTTAGAAGAGCTGTAACGCTCTCCTTTGTTGTGCAGTAAAATTAAACTCATTGTTATCAGACAAGTCGTCGTGTCATTATTGGTGAGTAACCATAATTAATTTTCTACGTACAGTACTTATTACATGTACATAGTCTAGTGTCACTGTACACACATTTTACTGTATACAATTTTTCTTGCAGTGTACGTATTTATTGCTGGTGGCCTGTCTGTTGTAATGACTGCAACATATGTGATATCAGAGACGCTCGATATCTTTAAAATAATATTTAGGTTTTACTGTATATAAACAGTGTGTTTACATACATAATTTCAACGAATCTTACCTAATATCTAAGAGAATACAAAGGGTTTATGCTGTATAATTGTGTGGGAAACATTTATAATAGTGTGGGAGAGTTTATAAGGGCTTAAAATATATAAAAATAACCATATGAACATATGGTTTTTACTTCGCGAATTTTCACCTTTCCTGGGGGGTTCTGGAACGCAAGCCCCGCGATCAAGGAAGGATTACTGTACATACAAAAAACACCAACACTCCACCAAAGTGCAGTCAATGAACCGCAGGGGACTTCACTTCCCAGTCTTGCTTTTATGAGGCTGTGGGTGGTCCCTACTGTTTCGCCTTGGTAGAGTAATATATATTGCTCTACTTTCCCCAATTGTATTATTAATATGTAGCCTTAGAATGCCTAATCTCACAGACTTACCACTGTTTATAAGGTACTATTGTATATAACTTATCCCCACCTTCCCTTCTATATCTATAACCTCAGTCAATTAGATGTAGTAAAAGACAAGCAGAAGTTAAGTTACAGTTTAAACAATGTATTAGTATTATTTATAATATTCTATAAATAATAACAAACTGCAAAGTATATTTGAATATTGGCAACCATACAACCTGATTAAATGATGATATGTAGTTCAGGTGGCACACAGTCTTGTGGTTACTTAAATGTCTCTAGTTAAGGCATCATTGATGCTCAGCTTTCAGCCACATGTCTGTTCAAAATGGCTGCTGAGCTGTGCTGTTCATTGTGTTCTCTTCAGGTTAGCAAGAGAGATGCTTCTTCATCATATGTTGGTTGGTAAGAGAGATGCTTCTTTCAGATGTTGGTTAGTAAGAGAGAGATTGTGAGGTTAAACACATACATTTATAGATGTTCTGTCCAATCCCGAGAGCCAATAGGACATCATGTTACTTAAAGGCTTCTGAACCAAGCCAATTCCAAACAGCCATACTTCAGACCAATGGGGAAATAGAACATCTTAACACCTGCCCCCAAACCATATGTTAAAGTACACCTTAGCCCATTTGCGGCGGTAGAAATGACTTTAGCAAGGAAACACTTGCCAAACTGGTTTAAAACACACATCCCCCAAATCCTGTCGTAAAATTCAAACAGACCCATTCCTAAGGGGGGGGGGGGGGGGGGGGGGGGGGGGTAACACTAAATTACATTGCTTTGTCTAAATTACAAATAAAGATATACAGTACAAAATATTCATCAAGTTATATGTAAAATCTCACATCACAACACCTACCAGTGATGTATCAGTGTTTGCACCACTTGGGGATGTCAACCCATAAAACAAACAACAAGATTAAACACAGAGTAATTAATAATAAATCAAATAAAATTAAAATAGAATACATAACTGCGGTGGGTTGGCACCTTGCCCGGGATTGGTTCCTGCCTTGTGCCCTGTGTTGGCTGGGATTGGCTCCAGCAGACCCCCATGACCCTGTGTTCGGATTCAGCGGGTTGGAAAATGGATGGATGGATGGATGGATAGAATACATAATTAGACACAGTGGTTTAAATTAGGGAAAGCATCAGAAAAAAAATGTCTAGAGAACTGCTACGTGCAAAAACGCACCTGCACACGCCACATTATCAGTAGAAGAGTTTTTCACCAGAACCAATGTGGTTGGTGCTTCGGATTCCCGTCTTTCCACCGGGGCAGAGATCCAAAAAAAAAAAAACACAAGAGGCTCTAGATACAACAACAAAAGATGAGTACAGAATTTGCTAACAGGAAATTAAGACACGCTGGGACAATTCAAGGAGAGCTTGTTGAAGGTGACTAAAAAGGAAGTTTTATAATAAGGACTTTTTTGAACAATTCCATGATTTCTCAGGTTCGCACACATAAAGGTCACACAGAGTGCTTGTTAAACTGCCTGGAGTTTACGAAGAAATAAGAAACAGCAGGAGGAAAATGAAAGAAAATAGAAACAAATGAGTCTAAGGATAAATCCAGGAAGAATCATATGTTAACATTAATCCAGAGGCCTCGTGTACTTTTCTATTTCGTCCACCATACAAGCAGAGGAAAATTATCAGATTTCCCCAGACGTCAACTTTGATGAGACATCAGTACAGAATGAAGAAAAATGTCTAATCCTTTGTCATTCCATTCATAGTACCTTAATATTCAGACCTGCTGCCATCCCTGAGAAGCTCTTCTGTGGTAATAAGCCAAGCTGGACAGGCCACCTTATCCCTAGAAGTAATTTCCAAGGTTTCGTTAAGGGAAAAAGGAACATAGCACCACAGCATCTTCTTCATTACCTTCCATAAAGTTTATAAAAATGATAATAATAATAATCCTTCACATTTATTTAGTGCTTTTCTCACTACTCAAAGCGCTTTATGAGTGGGGATACGCTACAACCACCGTTAATGTGCAACACCCACTTAGATGATACGACAGCAGCCATTTTTGCACCGGCATGCTCACCACACATTAGCTATTAGGTGGTGAAATGGTGATAGAGAGAGAACCAATTACAGACGGGGAATGATTAGGGGGCCAGAATGACGAGGCCATGGTGGGCAATTTAGCCTGAACATCGGGATACACCCTACTCTTTACGAAGGATGCTCAGGGATCTTTTATGACCGGGGTGGATAAAGTCAGTCCTGGAGGGCCTCAGGTTATTGTTCCAACCAAGCTGCTTAATTAGAAAACAATCCTTGTCAATAATTTAATTTCACTGTGGCCCTCCAGGAATGACTTTGCCCACCCCTGTTTTATGACCACAGAGAGTCAGGGCCTTGGTTTTATGTCTCTTCTGAAGGATGGTGCCATTTTTACAGCCCAGTGTCCCCGTCACTCCTTATGGCATTGGGATCCACATTCAGACCACAGGGTTAGCGCCCCCTGCTGGCCTCACCAACACCTCTTCCAGTGGCAACCCAAGCTTTTCCTAAATGGTCTCCCATCCAAGTACTGGCTGGGCCTAAACAGGCTTAGCTTCAGGTGGATGACTTCCTCTGAAGTGCATGTGGTATGACTGCTGGAGTTACCAAATGTTAGGTAATTTTATAGTGTTTCTGGAATGCAGCACATCATCAATGAGGGTACTAAGAAGCCCATGCAAGTGCCAGCAGGCACAGGAAAGAGAAAGAGTGTGCCTGTTGTTTGAGTTCTACCCTCTGCTGAAGACTGTACTCTCATTATTACTAGAACATGCTACAAGGAGAGTTCAGCGGAGGGGCTTCGTCTTACAAGAGCAGACACGACGTTCCTCATGTGCTTATGATTGCTTCACAAAATGTGTTCCGCAGGCTTAATTTTATATGAAAAAAAATAGAGTGAATGTTTCCTCAGTGATGCAACCCAGCATTTCTTTTTCTTTTTTAAAGAATGAGTTCCTGTTCAGGTTTAAAACGTTTTGGTGTTTTATGGAAATTATTAGTTACCTCATTTTTCTGAGTAACTTAGCTGAAGGGCAATTTTGTTTGTTTTAATACTTTTCTAGCCACAGTACCTGTCAAAGACAGGTAATAGAATATGTAACAACATTTGCTATCTCTTGCCTTACATTTACCGTCAGTGTCTTTCCTCTGTGTTCACGTGTGTGTGAACATCTTAACTGTGTTCCAGTAATAACAATTAATTTAAGATTTTTTATAACCGGTGCCACAATGTATCTAGTGTGCTGAATTCGAATCTCATGCCTGGATATTATCCATATGGGGGTTTTCAGGTTCTCCCACTGTCTGCATGGCCTTTCTTCAGCATACGTTTCTTTTTTTCTCCCACATCACCAAAGAAATGTGAATTTTGATGAGCGGGCTCTGTGAATTTCTGTCTCACTGATTTTTGCTGTTAGGTTTTGAAAATCTGAAAATAGTATCTTGCTTATATTTTGTTTTGAGCATTTCACTTATGGAAATCAATTTTGTATCCTTGTCCTATAATACTCTTTCCCAAGCAGTCCCCCAGACTGATTATGTTGACTTCTTTTGTAAGTTGCTTTGGACAAAAAGTCTGCTGAGCAAATTAATGTAAATACAAATAACAGAATTTTGTGCCCTACTTCACGATGTATTTTTTCTTCTTCTTTCGGCTGCTCCCATTAGGGGTTGCCACAGCGGATCATCTTCTTCCATAACTTTCTGTCCTCTGCATCTTGCTCTATTACACCCATCACTTGCATGTCCTCTCTCACCACATCCATAAACCTCCTCTTAGGCCTTCCTCTTCTCCTCTTGCCTGGCAGCTCTATCCTTAGCATCCTTCTCCCAATATACCCAGCATCTCTCCTCTGCACGTGTCCAAACCAACGCAATCTTGTCTCTCTGACTTTGTCTCCCAACCGTCCAACTTGAGCTGACCATCTAATGTACTCATTTCTAATCCTATCCATCCTCGTCACACCCAATGCAAATCTTAGCATCTTTAACTCTGCCACCTCCAGCTCTGTCTCCTGCTTTCTGATCAGTGCCACTGTCTCCAACCCATATAACATAGCTGGTCTCACTACCGTCCTGCAGACGTTCCCTTTCACTCTTGCTGATACCCATCTGTCACACATTACTCCTGACACTCTTATCCACCCACTCCACCCTGCCTGCACTTTTTTTCTTCCACAATCCCCATTACTCTTTACTGTTGATCCCAAGTATTTAAACTCATCCACCTTCGCCAACTCTACTTCTTACATCCTCACCACTCCACTGACCTCCCTTTCATTTACACACATGTATTCTGTCTTGATCCTACTGACCTTCATTCCTCTCCTCTCTAGATCATATCTCCACCTCTCCGTGGTCTCGTCAACCTGCTCCCTACTATCAGTACAGATCACAATGTCATCCGCAAACATCATAGTCCACGGGGACTCCTGTCTAATCTCATTTGTCAACCTGTTCATCACAATTGCAAATAAGAAAGGGCTCAGAGCCGATCCCTGATGTAATCCCATCTCCACCTTGAATGCATCCGTCACTCCTACCGCAGACCTCACCACTGTCACACTTCCCTCGTACATATCCTGTACAACTCTTACGTACTTCTCTGCCACTCCCGACTTCCTCATACAATACCACAGCTCCTCTCGAGGCACCCTGTCATATGCTTTCTCCAGGTCCACAAAGACGCAATGCAACTCCTTCTGGCCTTCTCTAAACTTCTCCATCAACATCTTCAGAGTAAACATTGCATGAAACCATACTGCTGCTCACTAATCATCACCTCACTTCTTAACTGAGCTTCCACTACTCTTTCCCATAACTTTATGCTGCGGCTCATCAATTTTATTCCCCTGTAGTTACTGCAGTCTTGCACATCCCCCTTATTCTTAAATGTTGGCACCAGTACACTTCTTCTCCACTTCTCAGGCATCCTCTCACTTTCCAAGATTCCATTAAACAATCTGGTTAAAAACTCTTCTGCCATCTCTCCTAAACACCTCCATGCTTCCATAGGTATGTCATCTGGACCAACGGCCTTTTCATTTTTCATCCTCTTCATAGCTGTCCTTACTTCCTCCTTGCTAATCCGTTACACTTCCCGATTCACTGTCTCCACATCATCCAACCTCTTCTCTCTCTCGTTCTCTTCATTCATCAACCTCTCAAAGTACTCTTTTCCATCTGCTCCTTCATGATGTACAAAGTTGTAAAATTTCAAAAATTCCCATTGAACAGCATTAGCAAATTTGCAGACTCATCTGGAATTAAATAACCTTGAGAGCGGTCACTTCAACTTGCATATTTTGTGTATTTTCCTCTTTTACACGTCTGACAGAGATGGATGCCCAATGTAAGCAAGTCTAACGCTGGGCAGGGTGCAGGGGGGCAAACAGCTCACACAACAGCACCCTCTCCCAGTGCTTTAGTTAAGTTAAATAATAAAATTACACAAAAAGTAATTTTTCTGTAAATAAATGGAAGGGGAAAGCAATTATGTAAGCACATATAAGACTGAATTGAATGAATAATATTATCTGCAGATTATTATTTTAAAGAAATGCCATTATCAACCTGCGGCTAAATGGTGTTTCAAGAAATTAATAACACAGGAAAGGCATGGCTGCCCTAACTGATACGAACATTGGATGGGTTTAGAATGAACAGTGGCATTGGGAAGTGGGAACCTGCAGTGGATTAAGACCCAGATCTGTGGCATTCATCCCTGACCTTTCAGTCCGAGATACACACAAACATTCACTCAAGATCCTGATCTTCTTGACCATCGTATACTATTCATATTCCTGTCATACAATAAATCAGTTCCTTTTCAAGTTCTTACTTAATGTAATTTTACTCACTGTGTTTTAAGTAATATTAACAGCTAGATAGAGAACTTATTTCATTTCCTTTTCTTCTTTTATTTCGTAAAATCGATACAGATTTTATGCTAGTATTGATCCTTTTCTATTAATTGATCATTTCAATTGCTAATTATTGGGTTCTACTCTATTGGGTATACTTTCAAACATGTTATGTTTAAGCAAATTCAGCAACAATTAGTCAGACTCTCCACCACTAAAACACATCAGTCGATGCTATTTTCACATCACTTGATTTGCAATCCGCTGTGCCTGAAAGCTATTGAGCCACCTCAGGCCACTTTGTGCTTTGTTTTAACTCCATTATAAAGTAACTGCTAAAAAGCACGGACATAACCCTTGTATTGTATATATGCGACTCTCAGCAAACACTATTACATATCTAGGGTCTTTAGAGACCCGGAATACATTTATATTTATATCAAGCCACAAATAGCCTTAAATTTCTAAACTTTTATTGAAATCTGTTCTGTGAGCACTTTACTTCTTTTAAAATAATTTTTAATATGTAATTACTTTTAATTTTTAATATTTATATACAATTACACAATCATAGTCTACTACTCGGCATAATAATCCCAGAACACAGTTACTTTTAAATAATAATTGCAATGTAGCTCCAGGCACACTCTTTGCCCCAATCAACAGTTTTGCATTCTAGTGATAATGAACATATGTGTCACCCTCTGTGTTTTTTTGTCCACTTTTGCTTCTGTAAGAAGTTTTTTGAGGTGATGTTTCAGCTGCCTTCCTCTCAGAAGTCTCCCCCATCAGAGGTCTCACTCTGCACCGCCTTACTTTATTGTTCAACATTTATCTATGGCTCTGGCAAATCAGCCTCTTTATGCTGATTTCATGTGAGTACCCCTTAAAAAGACCATTTGGCTTCTTCTTGCTGCCGTGCCATGCAGGTCTCCAGCAGTACCACCAACTGCCAGCTGCTTTGTCCTTCTGTAACATTATGACCGCCACCCGGCTCTACCTCACTACACAGGTCAGGTCAGAGGCTACTCACATGGCACATTGTTCTCCCAGCTCTCTGTAAGCCCACCTAAGTCAAGGGTCCAAATCCAAGACTCACTGGTAGCCAAATTTCTGGCCCAGTGGGCTGTAGCAGGATGTGATGCAAATGCTCTTTAATTTCTGTGTCAACAACCCAATGTATCTGCAGCTTCATAGCCAGCTTCCCCAGGTATTCTCACCCATGGGCAATCCACCACCACCTGAGGAGCATGTCCTGCACAGGTCCAGACCTTGAGGTCACTACAGTACCAATGTCAGGATCTGTGGAGGTTGAAGGTTGAAGTTCTTCGAGCACTGAAGGTTGAGGTGTCGCAATTGTAGATGTTTTGGTTAGAAACATTATTATAGAAAGCAGTTTTCTTCTTTCTCTTTGCATCATTACACAAATCTTTCTTAAAGTGGTTGTAGACATGTTGTTGTCCCTCGGGAGGCTACAGCAGGGTATGCCTACACATCACTTCATTTGTGTGGATTCAGCATAATGCTCAGTGTGCGGAAAATTCAAGGTTTGCTCTTTGGAACTTTAGGAATTTTTTATTTTTATTTTCAATCTACAGTTTGTTGAATTCACAGATGTGAAACCTGTGAAAACAAAGGGCCAAATGTGTATATATTTTTGACACAATCATTAATTCATTGTTCTTTTTCTTGCTTAATACAATCCTTTCTGTGTGTAGGGTTTTGTTCTAAAATGAATAGTCGGCTTTGCTGCACACTTGGATTAGAAGATCCCTGAATAGGAGACCAATACAGTTCTGGCTTTTTACTGAAGCTCTTTAAATAAATGCATATATAATTAGGTAGATAAATAAATAGTTAAGTAAACAAATAAATAAACATACACACACTTTGATCTGAACACACATCAGAATGACTATAAAGCAAGAAAATGCAAAAGAAAGAAAACTTCTGACTTGGCTTTCACAGTCCTGGTAAGGCGGTATACAGATATATTGCTATTGGTATAAAGAAGCCCCTTGAGAATTTCTTGACACACTTCAGCTGAATGATTCATTTCGGAAAGTCCTCACTGTTAGTGGGTAAGAGAGGGGATGTGCAGAATTGCTTCATAATGGCCATGAGCTTTGTTTTATTTCCCTCCTTTGCTATGGCTTCCAGGGGGTCCAGAGTGTATCCCATAACTGAGTCAATCTGATTCAGTGGGTCTCTTTTTGAAGTGATGTCACCAGCCAAGCACACCATACTGGCCATCACAGGGTTGTAGAAGATTTGAAGGACGTCACTTCCCACATTAAAGGAACGCGGTCTCCTAAGGAAGAAGAGGCTGCTCTGCCCTTTCTTACACAGCTCCTCTGTGCTCCGAGACCAGTCCAACCTGTCATTAATATGGACCCCCAAGTACTTGCAGTAGTGTACCACCTCTACATCCACTCCTTGAATAGTCCATAGAAGCTCCCTTTGGTGAGGCAAAAGTCAATGAGCAGCTCCTTGGTTTTGCTGATGTTAAAATTCAGACAATTCTCTTTGCACCAAGAAACAAACTTCGCCCCCTGGATCCTCTGTTCTGTCTCATCCCCTTTATCAATACAGTAATCCCTCCTCCATCGCGGGGGTTGCGTTCCAGAGCCACCCGCGAAATAAGAAAATCTGCGAAGTAGAAACCATATGTTTATATGGTTATTTTTATATATTTTAAGCCCTTATAAACTCTCCCACACTATTATAAACATTTCATGCACAATTATACAGCATAAACCCTTTGTATTCTCTTAGATATTAGGTAAGATTCGTTGAAATTATGTATGTAAACACAGTTTATATACAGTAAAACCTAAATATTATTTTAAAGATATTGAGCGTCTCCTATATCACATATGCTACAGCCATTACGACAGACAGGCCACCAGCAATAAATACGTACAATGCAAAAAAAATTGTACACAGTAAAATGTGTGTACAGTGACACTAAACTATGTACATGTACTAAGTACTGTACGTAAATAATTAATTATGGTTACTCACCAACAATGACACAACGACTTGTCCGATAACGATGAGTTTAATTTTACTGCACAACAAAGGATAGCGTTACAGCTCTTCTAAAGGAGCCTCTTCAGGCGACTGTGTAGCACTGCCGTTGTTCTTCTTCCAGCACTCTTCAATCCAAATCCCTAAAGCAGATTCCATCCAGACTACTGCCTTATCACGTCCACTTGCAACTCGTTTTGCACCCTGGTTAAATGACACTGCGGCCATAGATCTTATATGCTTTTCCTCCTTTTTTAAATAAAAAGAATCGTGGACTCATTGATGCTGTAATGGTGTCCTGCAGCGGTGTAGCTGTTTCCTTCCTTCAACATATCCAAAACTTTTATCTTTTCTGCAATCATTTGCATCTTCTGTTGGCGCTTGGGCACGTTAATGCTGAATGAGTGAGATTAGACTTCCTGGTTAATGCAGCACTCCGTCGCTGAGCCAATCAGCAGCACACAGGAACTTAACCTCGTGCTCTGATTGGGTAGCTTCTCAGCCATCCGACAATAGCGTCCCTTCTTAGAATTCAAATGCGTCCCTTGTTTGAATTCAAATGGGCAAATCAACTGAGGAAGCACACGTACTGTAGACCACAGACATCCGCGAAGCAGTGAAAAATCCGCGATATATATTCACATATGCTTACATTTAAAATCCGCGATGGAGTGAAGCCGTGAAAGACGAAGCGCGATGTAACGAGGGATCACTGTACACCCCATTAGTAGAGAATCATCCGAGAATTTCTGCAAGTGACATGACCTGCTGTTATATTGTACAGAGTGAACAGAAAAGGAGACAGGCCTGTTCCTTGTGGTGCTCCAGTGTTGTTCATATCTGCATCACAGTCCTTGAGTCTCTGAATTTGGAACAGCTTACGTCATCCCGTCAACCATATAGGATTCCGATGTTCAAGTGGAAACATTTAATTTTAGGATCATCCCCCAGATGCAAAGGCTATATACCCCGTGTCAATTGGATGGATTTGACAATTTCCAGACTTTATGGATGGTGGTGGGTGTCTCAGGACATTTTTGTTGTTTGTATTGATTTGATGAGTGTGATGAATGCACACTGAGATTAGTTATACAGAATGATGAACCATGCAGTCCTGCGGTGAACTGGCACCCTGCCTGGGATTTGTTCCTGCCTTGCGCCCTATGCTGGCTGGGATTGGCTCCAGAGGTCCCCCGTGACCCTGTGTTAAGATATAGCAGGTTGGGTAATGACTGACTGACTGAACCATGCAGCAAATGTTACACAAAAGTGTTTGATGGGATTCAGATTTCCAATTTGCCATAAATATCCTTTATTTATTAGTGGGTTATCATTATTTATCTCTTCTAGACTATTGTGTTGATGATATTTATGTTTTTCTCTACTTTCTTTGAGTCTACAAGTGATACTGTGATATGGGGTAATATTTGACGTAATACTGGTTATATATAAGGTTGTTTTAACTGTTTGTTTTTGGCCATATTGATGGACAACCCTTTGCAAAACCTTAGACACAATTTCCTCACAAGCATGAATTTGCAAATTCTGATTAACACTGCCTTCAAAACCCTAAACAAAAGTGTGCCTCTCACAGTGAGCACTGCCAACTCCAGACACAGGACCCTGCCACAACCATACCTTTCCGTGCAACACAAAGAGCTCATGGATGTCATGGTCTAAGCACAAATTATCTTAATTCTCATTGTGTGGTCCAATTATCAAATCTGCCAATAAGGAAGCAGCAATGCAATTGAAATGCATACACAGAAAGGGGAGTTAAGCCCTTTGCTTGGTTAAATGGATCTCAACAACCAGCAAAGGAACTGAATAAGAGGAAGAGAGAGAAGATGAAGAAGAGGAAGCAGAAGCAGGGTGGCGAGAAGATGACATGTCTAGTCCATGTCTTGGTTCATTGTATGACCATGAGAGAAGCTGGGCAGCGGGTCCAACCAAATCGAATCCACTCCTCAGGTGCATCCATAATCAGGACCTTCAAGGCAGAAAGCAGGCAAGTCAACTTACTGCGCTATACAGATGTGTTGTCTCTTGTATGATCGACTCGTGGATCCTTGTGTTGTCCCACCATCAAGAAAAACTTTGCTGATGACAAACCAGTTTGACTATATTGTCACAAAATGGAGAGACATCCAGTGAAGGGTAGAAGATGACATACATCTACACAGGAGCAGCAGAATGCTATTGTTGACATGGTGTGTAGATAAAACGCTATCAGTTTGAGAGAAACACATTTTCCAAGGAATTCAAAGTGTGGGCCTGAGCACCCCTCATTGTGTTCTCCTGTGTAACAGCATTTATATGAAACTGCTTCATTGCGTCTTATTCAGTGACAGGATGAAAGAGTTGTGTGCAAGTATGACAACTTTTACACGAATTTAAATGTCTACAGCAAACTGTAACATTCTATGTGCAGTAACGCTAATGTAATATCGCTTGTATCTCTCATGTCAGACACTGTTTGAGTTGGTATCAGTGGAGATGCTGCAGAAATTCATCCACATGCTGTAGACGGGGCAGGATTTAACCTTACAAAAAGGATGAGGAGTGCAGATGTCACATGGGCTGGACGGGCATCCCGGCCAGAAGAGGGGATGGTTCCTTACCCGGACGGGAAGCGCCTAACAGGCAGATAGTCATCCTGGCCGGGTAGGTGAAGGGGATCAGACCTGGAAGGAAAGACCAGAAAGGATGGATGGACAGCCCACTGGGGGCTTTTAACCTCCCCCCTCGGCACGCTAGATGGCAGCAGCCCCGGATATCAGTGCCCAATTGGAAGCCAGCTGGGCATGTCGGGAGATGTAGTCCAACAGAGAAGACCTGCTGGGGTCATTGGGTGCTGCAAGAGGGTGCTGCAGGGACTTTCACATGATCCGGACATGCTTTCCTCGGGCAGTGGCCCAGGCACAGAAGTACTCCTGGGTCCTTAATAACAGGGACCGCACTTCCTTACCCTGGGGAGTCAGAGCTGGGAGGACAAGGGGCAACACTCAGTTGGAGGAGGATCAGTGATGAGAAGTATTGTGAGGAGACAGAGAAAAAGAGGATATTGTTCTTATGTTAACTTTGTGTTACATTTTGTTAATTTTCTTGAGGAGTGTGTGTAATAAATGCACTGTTATATGAACCCGGGACCCTTAGTGTGTTTGTGTTGGGGTTTAGGGCTCGCTGACACCCTACTGTGTATCATGGGAGATATTTCAATATCATTAGCCACTATGCAATTGTCAACATTGCTGGTTTTATAGGGGCAAAATGTCACCCTCTGTGCAGCCATCAGCCACCATGGAGTCCGCCATCATCACCATTACGCCACCTTTGGACCAGATAACATGGGTCATCTGCTTATGTTTCTCAATGACTACAGGAACAGCAAGAGTAGAACCCGCCAGGGCAGTCTTATCAGATCCATTTTCATGGGAGATGCTCTGACAACAGTGTTCTGTTTGATTGCACTAATTGGCAAGGTGAGAGAAGTAGATGCAGGTGGGGATGTTTTGATGACAAAGATTAAATTGGAGCAAAGTTTTGAGGTGATTGTTTTGTTTTCAAGGTGTGTTTTGGAGAATACCGTGAAGAGTATTTAGATTTGTGTTTAGTGTTTTGAAGCAAGGTGATGCAATTAAATTGTGAAATTCATGAATTAGTAAGAATGTGTTTGAGCAAAAAACTGTAAATGGAGATATTGGCCTACTCTACATTTGGGAATTGCAATGCTTCCTTTCTAACTCTTTGATTCAACTCATCTTTGGTATACTTGTTTGAAATACGTTTTCCAATAAGCAAATACTTCATGTTACTTCTTTTATATTATTTTATTATTATTATTATTATTATTATTATTATTATTAGAGCTACAACACTCTTACAAAGAAATATTCTTTCATTGGAAGTATGTTACACAAAGCATTTTGATGGCCACACAACAATCACACCCAATGATTTGGTTCTTTTGCAGGGATCTCCTGCAATTGAGAATCCTGAAAATCCGTCACCCCCAGAACAACCAAAAAGCGCGGAACTTAGGATTCAGCCGCACACCTGACTGAAGATTCACATTAGTACTCTCAACTGATTTGCAAAACTCTTCAAAATGTTATTTGGCTCATCCCTGCAGTGTTTCTTTTCTTATTGCATCTTGTATCCCGTTGCATTCTTCATTAATTTGCTATTTATTTTATTTTTCCCTTCCATTTTGGTCCAACTTTAGTAAGACTTTATGAATGATTACATTGTTTCTTCCCTAGATGGCAATATATGTTTAAAAATAATCAGCGTTATCATCTTCAGATGAATTTTCAAAACGTCCATTCATTTGAAAAGTGAAGTCCAGATCCTCGACTCTCAAGCCAGCTCACACAAAGGATCTGATTCTAAACCTCCAAGTGACCGTGTTACGCATCAAGCAAGTTTGTTTTTGTCATGGCTCTTTGTGTCCTCATTAATTCAGTGAATTCTTCAGGCTGATGGCCACCGTAAGGGCGTTGCATGAGTGGAGGGTGTGATGCATGTCCATCTTGACCATTCTTATTGTCTTAACAGTTGCAGTCACACAGTTCTAATCCTGACAGATTTCATTTTCATCCATTCAAGGTCCAGGTGTACCCTCCGTACTCCACTTTGTCCCCAATGTCCTTATGCACCTCCTTTATTGCACTGTTGGCTTTGGAAGAACAATTTTATCTGCTCGGTCAGGTTGATCAAGTCTGTCAGAGAGCTCTCCCAGGAGGTGAAAATGACATTGAAGAGTGCAATGTGCACTCCTTGAGAAACGAGTATATTTTCATTTAACTGTTGTCCCAATGTTTGATTCTGCATAAAAAAAAAATAAAAGAGTTTTATTAATTAGTTTAGAGACTCTCTATTGTCAGGTTTTGTAATCTTTAAATGGCTTAAAGATACAATAAATTAAGGGCACTGAGGTGTTTGTAAAATATTAGGCAGAAATAATTAAAAAGATTATGATATAACTTTGACCCACCCCGAGGCCAGCCACAGACCTCTGCTTTCCAGGTGTTAAACTTTTAAAAAATCAAATGCAATGGCAATCGAAAAAAATAAGATAAACACAGAAAAGACAATTGTGTTGTGCAAAAGAAACAGGAAATTAGAAATAATGTTTCTGATATTCAGCCCATAATTCACAAATTATATTTCTAATTTTTAATTTCATAAAAAAAATAACTTCCATCTATTTTCTCCCCTTGGCAAATTCTAGGACTGCTAAAAATTCCTTTTAGACATTTTCCATTATTGTCCAGTCAGTGAGCAGCTTGACTGAGAGTGACATGGCAGCCCTCCAATCAGCACTCATCATTGCTCTGGCCATTTGACTGTTTGAATTGAAGATCCACCACTCCCCTTCATTTGTTGCTCAAGAGTCTTATAGATAGATAGATAGATAGATAGATAGATAGATAGATAGATAGATAGATAGATAGATAGATAGATAGATAGATAGATAGATAGATAGATAGATAGATAGATAGATAGATAGATAGATAGATAGATAGATAGATAGATAGATAGATAGATAGATAGATAGATAGATAGATAGATACTTCATTAATCCCAAGGGGAAATTCATGAGTCTTATTAAAAATCTTCAGTTCATTAAGTCTTTCTCGGGATTCTTTAGGTTTCCTATTTATGATGTGTGCTGAGAATTCCAAGAAGTAGATATTTAGTAATATTGTAGCAAAAAAAACATACATTTTGGGCATTCAACTGGATAACTGACAATGTGGGTTATGCAATAAGAGAAATTTGAGACACCTAAATCCTTCTCATAAGGTGTACTTTCAAGTTTCAGACCCCCCCCCCCCCCCCCAATCATTTAAATGTCACATTCTTACTTCCTAAGTGTATTACTTTACATTTATGTACATTAAATTTTATTTGCCACAAATCTGCCCAAGCCTGTCTGCTGTCCAAGTCCCTCTGTGATGATTCAGCAGATTCTTGATTATCTGACAAATAACCTATCTTGGTATCATCTGCAAACTTAACCAGCTTGGTATTTATATTCCTATCCAAATCATTTATATATATTAAAAATAGTTATGTTCCCTGGCATTGACCCCTGCAACGTTTCCAATTCTGATGTGGTTCCTCGCACCACCACTGTCTGCTTCCTGTGTCTGAGCCAATTCTGCACCCACCTAAAAACATCACCCTGAACTCCAATTTCTTTTAGTTTGATGCTCAACCTCTCATGTGCCACCTTATCAAGTGCTTTTTGAAAGTCAAGATACATAATATCATAATTTTTATTTCCTCTTTATAGAATTCCAGCATGTTGGTAAAACACGACCTCCCTCATCTGAACCCATGCTGACTGTTCAATAAAACTCAATCTTAGCCCTAATAATTCTTTCCATTAATTTACCTGAGAATGATGGGTCTAAGCCCCCTCAACCCTGCATTAGAATTAAGTGTATTCAAAGCATAAATGAATGAATAAATAATACAGGGTTATAAAAATTGTTCAAGCACTGGCTTGACTCCTAACACAGAAACAATTGCAAATTGCAAAACTGCCATCTAGTGGAAGCATGACCAAATAGCACTGGCTTAATTAAAATATTTTTGTTAAAAAAATAATAATAATAATGTAAGAATTTAGTTGTTTAAAATATTACAATAATATTATTACTAGGGCGCTCTGCCCCCTGCTCGCTTCACTCGCCAACCCCCTGTTTTGGTTAACCGAATATACAATTTAAAGGGATTGTTATTTTCATTGGAATTGTAACATATGCATTATTTTCACTTTTACTTTAAAACTTTACTTAAAGCAATATTTGGAATTAACTTTTCTTCAAGATCGCATTGAATTTTGATTGCGTGTTTGGACTTACATCGTGACAATGCAACATTTATCTGCCCGCGAATGAATATCGCTTCTTTCTCTCTGAGAAATAAACAGAATGTTTGTCTCTGTGATTTGTTAATTGTTATAGCAAAAGATATTCTCACGGGAAACTGTAAACGTTTTAATACGAATGGCATATAAAGATCTCCTTTTGTGTCTCATGTTATTCACGGAAGATGTACTAAATTACCTTTTTTGTCGCCTCTTAAAATTTTACATGTTATAATTGTTCGACCAATTTTTAATACAACTAGTCTTGTTCTATTGCATAGCCCATCACTCAGACGCCATAACAATGATACATCCTTCTTTCAACAGTAATTCAGCCGGTTGTAGATATTTCATGGGATATTGTAAATTGATGTTTTCATCTTCCGAACGATCACCACCATCTGCTTCGGCATAGTCTATTGATACGCATTTAATCAGTGTGCTGTGTAACCGATCGACAATTTTCGCGTTAATTCATTTGACTTCATCGTTTCTCGCTGCCATATTTAGATGAATGGGCGATTCTAAACTGGGTCTTCGTAAGTGTGTGTGTGTGTGTGTTCATACAATAAGTAAGCCCTTTAATGGATTGGTGTCTGTCCAGGTTAAGTGCCGGAATGCACCTGATGACTGTGGTCTTGCTTGAAAATAGTTGTAAGTATGGCGTGACTTGAAAGAATCTCATGGCAAAAGTCTCAGTCTCGCTGGACTTCCTTCCAAAAAGTCTCTTCAAAAAGTCTCGTCTTGTCGCAGGATTTTTTAATTACAATAAAGAGATTTAAAAATTAAGTATTGAATGTAATTTTCATTAATTATTAATTTAATAATCAATTATTAAAAAATGCAAATTCCTAAATCTGCTCAGTTAATTATTTTTATTTTAAATATTACAAATTATTATAAATATTATTAATTACTTTAAATATTAAAATTATATTTTGTATTCAAAAATTTAGTAAGTAGTGTAATTCTTAATTAATTGTTCATTTAATCTATTGTGTGCTTATGTTCCAGGGGAGCAGCCATGGGCTCCTCAGTACCTCCCCCGGGACACTTGGTGGCAGCCTCCCTAGGTGACGATGGTGCCTCAGTTTCCTGCAGGGTTCCATGGGAGATGGAGTTCTCCACAACCCTGTGGGGATCTGGGGTGGCTACCAGGGGGTGCTGCATGGATCCCGGAGCCAACCTGGACACCTCTACAGACCCACCCGGAAGTGCAATTAGCAACAGGTGATCAAGCACCTGGAGCACTGTCCGGGTGGGCTATAAAAAGGGCCAGCCTCCACCACTCAGGAGCTAGAATCGGGAGGAAGAGGACGAGGTTGCCTGGGAGGAGTGGTGGTGCCAGAGAAAGGATTGTGTTTTGTTGTTGGTATTAAGTGCTTTGGGACTGTGTTGTGGCTGGGGAGTTCACGGGGAAGACGTGCCCTCCAGCTGAAGAAAAATAAAAGTCCTCTTGTGTCTGAGTCTGTGCCGGGTCAGGCGCTATATAGCGTCCATTTCACAATATATATATACCAGTAACGGCGCACTGCACGATAATGTGCAGTGAATACACTTGACTTCAGCATTCATAGTTTTCCTACTCTTTCTCTGTACGTTTATCATTCGTTTGCTCAGAGTTTGATGTGCTTACAGCTTCCTGAGCAGTTCTTCTTTACTCCACCCTAGAGGCCCGCTGCTTCTCTTCTTTTGTCGGCATCTTTTCGCGCTAAAACTGATTAAGTTAGTTTTTGTGTTGCAATTACTTAGTACGTTTTCTTTAATTTTTCACTTAATCTTGCACTTAAGTCTTCAATCTGCCTCAAGAATGATTAGCGAAGGTGGTAGGGAATGAGAACGGCACCCGTACGCATGCACTGCACGGCCGCCCTGCTGAGTGCTGCCGAGAGTTGATTCTACAATAAAATAAAAATAAAAGGAGTAATAAAATCATCACCCCGAAAGCGGATAGTAGACATTATGTAGTATATGTGTACTAAATTTCAAGTCAATAGGTGAAACGGTTTGCAAGCTACAAGTGATTTAAAATCCTGGACAGACAAACAAACAGCCACGGTAGTGTATTATAGAAGAAAATAAAGGCCAAATACCACTAACTCAATCATCACGAAATCTCCCAAACCATGAGGACTTGGGACTTGAAATTTGAAATGTAGGCTACCCTTGGCCCATAGGTGCTCGCTAAGAAACGGTTTTAAAAATTTCATGGTCCAAGCACGTTCTGTCTGTATGTCTGTCTGTTTTTCACGAGAGATCTGGTTGTTTTTAATAATTTGCTTCAACTTTCCGGTTGATTTTGCGACTTCTCTCATCGTGCTAAGTACCAGAGTTCGCTTGGGGTACCGATGTATTTCTGCAAATCCAAAGAGAGTGGCTGTGGGCCGAGAGCAGGGGGGCAGGGCCTTCCTCATTCACTCGCCAGCCTCTGTTCGAGTCGCTCTACGTCTCGCCACCTGTTGGAGTGCACCTTTCCTCCGCTTAGCTAGCGATACCTGCTTGTTCAACAGATATCATCATCTACAGATTGTTAAGGAGTAACGTTTGAAGTTTTTGAGAGAGAGATCAGAGCTCCGTGTGTTTTAGAGGGTAGCTGCTGATTGCCAGAGATTTCACAGCCACATGCTTTTTTCCCTGTGTGGGGAACGCTCTCAAGTCAGAGCTGAACACGATCAGATACAGTGCCAACGTCTATTGATTTTTAAAGTTTGTCCTGTTTCATTTCTATGTGGGTGCAGCCACAGGGTACAGCTAGTAATTAATAATTTATTATTATTTTTATTATTATAAAATTCCTAAATCTGCTCAGTCCAAAACAGGGTGACAAAGGGACTGAAGTCTGCCCCAGACAGCACTGGGAGCAAGGCAGGAAACAGCCCCAGATGGGGGGCAGGTGCACTGCAATGCCCACCCATACACAACACACATACTCTGGGGACTTTTCTGAGGTATTCATAAACCAAAACAGCACATGTTTAGAGATGCAAGTGGAGAACCAGGGTACATGAAGAAACAAAAATGACTTAACAGACCTGGAAAGAATGTAAAAACTTCACACACAACAACCCGGCAGGGGATTGGAACCCAGGAAACTGGATCAGTGAAACAGCAACACTAACCTCTGTGCTACTGGGTCACCCAATCATACTAATACAGTAGGAAGAGTTGCTATTATTATTATTGTTATCATTAGTTGAATAAGCAGACCTCTAGTCCTCAAATAAAAGGGAAGTGAAAAAGTAGTCAGAGATGGGGACTTTGGAATTCAACAACAAACTGGTCTTGTGCAAAAGCTGTTAGGATGTCCATTTTAACTTCTTGAACATTGCTGGCATATATTTTCTTCTTCAACTTGCCTTCTATTTCTAAAGGCTCAGTCATAAGGGCTGTTTTTCGTCCTTCTGAACTTTTGATGTCTTTGTTTTCAGGCTCTGAAAGTCTGCGCCTAAGCGCTGTTGGAATGACCAATGTAATGCACAAGTCTCTGTTATATGAAGCAGCAGCTCTACCACTGCACCACTTTGCCAACCGGGCCATTTTAATTATATGAAAGTAAATTTCAAAATCATATAAAATGTAGCAAATAATAGATAAAAGATGAGTTACCATGACTGTGAATCGTGCCTCCAGATCATGCAGCAGGTTGGGGACGTCTTTAATCAGAAGCCGTGTCTCTGTTTTATTGAACACGGTCAACCACTCCTCCGATGTATTATTACACAGCCAGATTGTGTGGGCTCGGTAACGCCAAAGAGTCTCAAACATGGAGTTGATTTCATTGTCGCTTAAAATCTGCAAACAGATTGAGGGGTTATTATTGGAGAACGTTCATTATTAGAGCTCAAAGTCTCCCGAGACTGACTCAGCATTTGACAGTCAGCCTTTTAGAAATCACCACCACTATACCTACTTTATAAAATGACTTAACAACTCAGGAACAAGAGGGAGAAGGAGAAAGATCATTTTTTAAAAAGTAGCACATATGAATAAAAATAGAAAATTATTAAATTTGACAGCAAGAAGTGCTACATTACTGTGATATCACAGATATTTCCCAGTCACATACACATAGATTGTCAACATTTAATGTACAAAAATGATTGGTACTGGCAGTAGTCCATGTTTCACTGTGATGTACCATCAGTAAATGGTGGCATACCAGCATGCCCTGCTCTGACCTTCAAGAAGTGCCCTGAGCAGAATTCCAAGGGGCCTTATTATCAAAACAATGTACACATATCATCACAATCAAAACTCCATGATGGACCATAATCCACTTTCCTATCTAAGATCTAATGTAAGTGTATCATTGCCATCAAAACTACAAAGGGATCATCACCCTTCCCACTCTCTGATCTAAAGTACATGAATCATTGCAATCAAAACTTCAAGGAAGAAGCCCACATTTATTTAACTTCCTTGGCATTAATGCCTAGCGTCATGCAGGCTAGGAATTCTACGTAAAAATGGTTGACCCCAAGTACTTCTCGGGGGAAAATGTGTTTTGATTACATGTACAGTGTTAAGCCCAAATAACACCCAGGAAAGTATTCTTCTGCCATCTTGTGGCTAAACAACTGTGCATTCTGCCTCTCTATGGCAACTCATCACTATTCATGAGTGGGGCAGAGCCTTCAACCAAAAATTCGGACGTGAGAGTCAGCAGGCTTTGCACCCTAGGAACCAAGTTACCCGAACTATTTTATAACATTTCAGTAATTATTTACCGCTCTGTTGCTGGTCTTTCTGATCATAAAAAGGTCAATACAATAGTAATTAATGAGAAGAATTCATAATTAATTGCAGAATTATGGTATTTGAGGGTTACTCTAGAGTGCCTTTTTCTCTTGTACGATCTGGCTCAAAAACTAATCACCACATCGTCATCTCATAACAGGATTACGTTTCTAGTTTGGTATTTTTCTGTCCAGCCATTTTAGCTGTAGACCGTCCTCAAGGAACTGTGACACACAGACAGACACACATCCGTCATTGAGGTATCGATGTTTTCAGTATCAGGGGACCCTAAAACGTCGAGATCCATCAAAAACCGGGGATCGAAATTTTTGATGAATCTAAAGCTTTTGTTCCTCCCCCCATAGACGATAGGTAATGGTGGGGGAGAGTGCCAAGCAAAAAATAGACAAAACAAATCAAAGGAGAAAAAATTAAAAACATCAACAAATCTTAAAAGTATGACACATGCAAAAGCAGGAGACCTGCGCAAACATTTCCTTTTTTAACAGTAGATGCTGAGAGTTGTTTTACAGATTAACAAAACAAAGATACACCAGAAAATCGACAGTTTAGGAAATGTCTGCTGTGGCAGAATGAGAGCAGCAACAAGCCATGGAATTAAAGAACGGGTTTAATTAACAGCAAGCATCGACTTCTAATTAAGAAACTGGTTGGAGTTAGTTGGCTCGTTTCACGTCATTTCACGTCTTGTTTCTGTTTGGCTGCCATTTAACCTTTTAACCGCCAACTCCCTAAATATTCCCCATGCCAGGAGAAATCTGAACAATTTTCGTTTTTTTACTTTACATTTATTCAACTAGTATTTACCTGCTGAAATGTTTCAAATAAATGGTCAATCAAAGGACGTAGCTTGAACAAGCGGTCACGGTTTGGATCTTTCATATCTGGCTCAGATAATGGGCAGCAGTCCAGTTGAGATGCTGGGGATACACCCACTCATCGCCATCATCCGATGTGTCGTCATTCACAGTATCATGCAGTGCACGTTGCTGATCATCATTGTCGCTAAAATCTTCTTCAGAACTGCTACAATCATGATCAGAATTATTGTCCAAAATCACCTGCAAAACCTCACTTGAAGTCAGTTTACGTTTCGCCATATTCACAGCTTTCACTTTCGAATCACATCACGTGAGCGGCCAATACAACCGCAGAGTTGTCGAAATACAACGTAGTAATAATACCCACGCCAAACTGTCAGTCATACTACGCGCCAGGCATTCACATAACCACAGGCAAATGTGCCGGATAATTCCGGCAGTAAGGCGTCAGCAATAAAGCTACGATGCCGGATATATCCGGCAGAGGGCGGTTAAGGGGATAATGAAGGAAAGAATCAATTCAGAGGACCGAATCTTTAAAAACAGAAACTATTAAAATGAACCCACTTAATCCAAAAGAGAGCCAGATATGGAAGGCCTGCCTGCATTAACTGGCTCCTGAAGAGCACAACCAGCTACCACGGTGCTAAAGAGAAAAGCAGCATAGAAACACAAAAGAAAGAGTAAAAATAGTTTCAAACCTCTATAAGTAGAAACTGGACCAACAATATATTCACAAATAAAACAAAATGGAGAAGTCTGGCTTCCTGAATATGATCAGAACAACTCATAGTGTAAATTATGACCAAATCCTCACAATTTAATAGGATAAAATTGCAAAAGCATGAAGCCAAGCCCATAGCTTAGAATGCTGGTGCATGCCAGTGCCAGACTGGCCCCCATTAACATAGTAACTACAGATAAAATCATTTTTGTTCCACAGCACACCAAAATAATCTGTAGAAGATAAATAAAAGACAGCTCACCGAGTCATTACTCCAAATCCTATTGAGGTCGTCCAAATTTGGCTGGAATTGCAACCTTTGTTTGATTGCAGAGGAATAACCAATGCTGCTCTGAAAAGTAAGAAGGAATGTCTGTGAGATTTTGAAAGGTGTAAATGACAATCATGTTTGATCAAAATAACACGTTCACAATAAATGATTTACATGGCGTATTACATTACATATCTCTTCCACTGCCATTCTTCCATAAGACATTAATACTAAAATTATGAAATATCATTTATGTTAAGTTTCCCAAGAATGTAACCTGAAATCACAGCTGCTGTCAAAATGGTCCGCATGCCTGACTGTCAGGTAGGGAGGCTTCCAATCTACCACACAATACTTCCTCTACCTTCCTCCTATCTCTCTGTCTCCCATTTACCATCCCGTCCTAAATATGACCTCTTTTTTTTCCTCACACTTCCCAAATGTAGACAGATTTTGGCACTGCCTGGAAGCAATATTTTGAATCTATCATTTGCTAACTGTTGGGCCAAGATCTGGAATCACTCCTGTAGCTGCTGGTAAGTAAGGCAGGATCAAGCGCGTGCCAAAGGAAATCTCTCAGTCCAAAAACGGTTTAGTGAAAATTCAAAGCAAACAGTCCGCACAAGAATAGAGAATAGTTGTTACACATCTTGTATAAACGTCTGCACGTGGAAGTGTGTGTGTCTGTCCGGCCCGGAAGTGAGAGGTGGAGTCGGGGTTTTGGCTCCTCCTTCCGAGGATACGCAAGCGAGGCCAGCACACCGACAAAAGGAAACCTCCGAAGAAAGACAGTCGCTTAGCTGCTAATGGACAAACGATGAGAGCACATCGGCAACACGAATCCTCCTAGGAGAGAGATGCCCAGAGTAGTTCCTTTCAATTACCTGACATCTCAATTTGTTTTCTGATGATTTCAATAGTTTTTAGGACCCCGAGCTTTTTACAGTGTAGAATAAAAGGCAAAAAAAAAGGAAAAATGTTCAGCTTCAATTGTTTCTGTACTTAAGGAAGAGTTATTTCTCTATGCTTTACTTCACATTCAGTACGTTCTAAACATTCGGCTCTGCACATACAACTGAGCATGTTAAGGCACGGTGCATTCAATGCTTTACACACGGTAAGGCACGTGGCTAACTGAGACTAATCTATGGTCAGAAGGACAAGAAACAGAATATGTGGGGGTTGGAAGAACCTCCTATATGCTATGCACTAATTTATAGGCAAACATTTAATATAACTTGAATAACTAGCAAATGGCTCTTACAACTCCTATAGCTACAGTGTCATCTTGTCATGGTGCCTTGTGGTGGTCCTTGTTATTTATACGCCCATGAGAACTGCATACAAAAAACAAGGCCTTCATGGTAGTTGCTGAGATGATTTATATCTTTTTAGTGTCACAGTGACCATTTATCCTATAATGGAATCTCTGGTACCACCTGTTGGTTCAGAGAAATTGTGATGGCAATTTACCTGTCATCCACAAAATGCCACTTGGAGGGTTAGACGTCTCTGAGCTGTCTGCCCTGAGTGGCTTTGAGCACATTCCTGAAGTTGCAGAATTATTTTCTGATTGAGGAGGTCATTTTTTGATGATCGGTTCTCTAATGGGAACAACTCCATCTTGGGTCCCTTGCACCTCTACTCCCTTATGCCTTGATTTAGTTATACAAAAAAGCTTCTAGATTACCTCTCTTAAAAGGGCAACATGACCCCAACTTCAAGACTAAGTGTTGCCACCTGAAGGACCAGAGGGAAATAACTGTATTCCAGCAAGCCCTTCTGAGCTATGTGAACTAAGGCAACTAACCTCCATCGTTCCCATTCTGAGAGTTTATGTTACCCTGTATTGGTCAGAAGACATCTTATCTTCCTGCCTTACTTCCCTTCTGTACATTTGCAGGGATTGAGGACATCTTGATTGGCAGGAATGTTTGGCACAGGATGTAGACAAGGGCACCAAAAAGAGTTGTAAGAGAGGGGGAGAAAACCCACACTGGCACTGCACATTCAGATATGCATTTGCAAGAGAAGGGATCTATCTATCTATCTATCTATCTATCTATCTATCTATCTATCTATCTATCTATCTATCTATCTATCTATCTATCTATCTATCTATCTATCTATCTATCTATCTATCTATCTATCTATCTATCTATCTATCTATCTATCTATCTATCTATCTATCTTGCCTACTATACTAAAATTAACATCTATCTATCTATCTATCTATCTATCTATCTATCTATCTATCTATCTATCTATCTATCTATCTATCTATCTATCTATCTATCTATCTATCTATCTATCTTGCCTACTATACTAAAATTAACATCTATCTATCTATCTTGCCTACTATACTAAAATTAACATCTATCTATCTATCTATCTATCTATCTATCTATCTATCTATCTATCTATCTATCTATCTATCTATCTATCTATCTATCTATCTATCTATACTAAAATTAACATCTATCTATCTGTCTTGCCTACTATACTAAAATTAACATCTATCTATCTATCTATCTATCTATCTATCTATCTATCTATCTATCTATCTATCTATCTATCTATCTATCTATCTATCTATCTATCTATCTATCTATCTATCTATCTATCTATCCTGCCTACTATACTAAAATTAACAATCTATCTATCTATCTATCTATCTATCTATCTATCTATCTATCTATCTATCTATCTATCTATCTATCTATCTATCTATCTATCTATCTATCTATCTATCTATCTATCTACTCTTTGATATAAATGGCTGCACTGACAGTACGTGACTAACCTTTAATGAAAGCCAGCTCGTGATTGCGATTAACCCGATTAACAACGGGTTTATCGGTTTTGTGAGGGTCTGACTTAGATGTCTGCTTTGTGAAGTTTGCATGCTCTCCTCAACTTTATGCCAGTTACCTTTGTGGACTACAGTTTGGTGCCACTAAAATGGTCCCAGTATGACTGAGTATGGGTGTGAGTGTCTCCACTGAAAGACTGGTGTCCTACCAAATTTGTGGTCATTCCATTTACTTACTTCTGGTGTTGTACGTGACACTGTGAAAAAGGAGGTGGGCATAATATATGGTGGGAAAGATGATAGACACGGAAGAGAGAAGAAAGATGTTTGAGAGCTGAGGATGCCTCAAGAATACTGAAAAGGACTGGTTTCCAGTTTTGGTTCAAACACAACACAGTCCTCCTGGTATTTCTTTATCTCCCTAACACTAGAATCCATTAATCCATTATGCTGATGTAAATTCATACATTTGCAAGAAGAAGTGAAAACAGTGAATTGAAATACGTACAAACTGAAACTGGAGCTCCTTTAGTTTGAATTGGACCATGTTGACAACTTTCATATTTCTTTTGTCCTCCTGGATGCAGTTGGTCGTCCCCCGCTTACTCCTCTTTGTCAGCAAAGGCAGCCCTTCTGTCAGCCCAGGTTGTCTGGAAAAAGTCTGGACAAGCATCACCCAACATAACCATCTGGCACCTAAATGAGATAAAGCATAGTTATATAAATGGAGTTAGTGTAAATGAAGTGAAAATTTTATAGTGAACCAGTATTGGGGAAAGTACAAATCCTGTGAAGCCCCGGGGTGAAATTGTGGGGCAACACAGGTGTTTGGGTAATACATTGGAATAAAGCTTAGTGCATCCATTAGTCACCTACTGCTGCTATTTAACAAACACTTTTTCTGCTGTTAATAAGACTTACAAAGTATGTCACATACTTGGGGGCTACCTGCAGCGTATATTAAACTACTCTTATTCCAAGGCTTCTGAACTCATCTTGCTTAAAAACTGCCCTCATGCTTGGAAGAAGGACACAGAAGATGGAACACCTACACTAATGATAAGAACAAATTAGTGAATATTTAAGTTGGGTGAAAATGTTTTAATGGATTAGTGATTAGCACTCCTATCTCACATCTCCAGAGTACTCGGTTTGAATCTCAGGGACATCACTTTGTGGAATTTGCACATTTGTCCTGCATGAACCATTGCAAGAGTTCTGGTTAGCTGGGCTTTACTTATTCCAAGTTCAGTGCTCAAAATTTCCACCAGTGACAAGATTAGACTACAAAATACTGTATCTTTAAAACATCATATTTTAGATAGGTCTAAAAAATACAAGGGTAACACATATTCATGTTATTCTCATTATTCAAAATGTGGCAGATGGCTGGCAGCTCATCCTGGCCGGGACGCCCCTGAGATGGAAGGAGGGGGGAAGGCATCTTTTCCAGGACATTGCCACCTCCATAACGCTAGATGGCAGCTCCCCTGGATTGTAACGGTGCCCTGGATTCCCGCAGAGCATGCTGGGACTTGGAGCGCGGTTTCTCAGCCCTGGTGGGCACCGTGGATGCCGCCAGGAGGAGCTGTGAGAGGACTGGAGGAGCCATGCCTCATCCATAGCCTAGAAGTAATCCTAAGTCATGAGGACGGGAACCCTGAAGTACTTTCGGGCTGAAGAAAAAGCCAATTCTCCATTTGACTCGGAAGTGCTAGCAAGTCACGTGGGCAGAAGGACAGAAGCACTTCTGGGTCACGGACTATATAAAGGACATGTGGAGACTCTGCAAGTGAGCCGGAGTCGGGAGGAGTAGGACAGAGCTTGCTGGGAGGTGTGGAGGAGCCGAATATTGTGTGGTTATTGATTTATTGTGTTTATTGTGGCTGTGGTGCTTTGGAGGCACTGTTTGAGAGGAAGAAGAAGCATTAAAATACTTCTTGGTGCTTTGAACTTGTGTCCAGAGCATCTGTCTGTCTGTTGGGGAAACCAAGTGCCACCAAGCGTCCATTCTATTACAAAAAATACAAGTAAAAGCACGCATCTCCATCAGGCATTCCAACAATCCTCAGTCTGGTCCCAATATATAAAAGCCATGAAGCCATCCAGTGTTAAGAAGAGGTAATCCTCACATCTCAGCTCAACCTCCTGATTTCCTAAATTCATTAAGCCATAAACTCCTTTCTCATTACTGGCGTGTTGATTATGGAAGATTATTCGCCCCCTAATGAAATGCAATCCAATGTGTTAACTCTTGTCCGGACAATTAGCAGCTTCAGATTCCTGGGTGTCCAGATGCCTTTCATGGGCAGTCAACACCTTCAGGACTTGTGGGGACTAAAGATCTGTAGGGTGGGAAGTGAACACACATTGCGGCACTATTAAAAGTTTCCTGACCGGAAGCATCAAGGTGTGGTTTAGTAACTGGCACCTGCCAGGATTTCAAACTCCTCCAAAGCGATTGTCCATATAACTTCTAAAATCATTGGGGCTGAGCGTGCGCAGCTTCATACCCTCTGCTCAACCAGATGTCTGCAGAGAACTGAATCCATTGTCTCTAATGAGAGCCATCCAGGTCAATCATCTGCTGTTTTCACTTCTGCCTTCCAGGAAGCGCTACCTGAGTCCCCCTAATCACTCCATCCGCTTCAGAAACAGCTTCTTCCTCCAGGCCATAAGGTCACTGAGCTCCAAAAAAACCTGATCCAACCTGACAGGCACTGTGTGCTATACCCTCCTGCTGGTTTATGTGTAATTGAACTGTAGGTTACTTTTTGCTTTGCACCTTCCCCCATTATAATCTATCATCTATGGGGCAGGAGCAAAAACTTTTGATTCGTCAACAATTTCGAGCTCTGGTTTTCGATGGATCACAACATTTTAGGGTCTCCTGATACTGAAAACATTGATATCTCAATGATGGGTGTGTGTGTGTCTGTGTGTCACGATTTCTTCAGGACGGTCTTGAGCTAAAACGGCTGGACTGAAAAATACGAAACTCGAACCTTAAGCCTGTTATAAGATGACGATGTGCTGATTAGTTTTTGAGCCAAGTTATGCAAGAGAAAGAGGCACCCTAGAGGAACCCTCAAATACCGTAATTCTGCAATTAATTCTTATTATAATGTTATTGTCAGTTGTTATCGTAATGACCTCTTTTATGATCTGCTTTATTCTTATATTGAAAGCTACCATCAGTTATATTAATAAAGTAGTAACGCAGCAAAATGCCCTGGCACAGTGGTACAATGGTAAGTCAGTCTATTTTGATTCTATCATGAATTTAGGAGCCTTTGTTCACTGGACATGTTTGCCCTTTCATCCCTCTTTCTTTGTGCTTCTTGTTGCCTTTGTTCATTGGGCGCTGCAAACGTTTTGTCGTTTTCTATTAGGACATTAGAACAATCAAGTCAAGAACTGGCTATTCAGTCCACTATGACCCCTAAATCCTTCTTATAATTTGTACTTTTGATTTTCAGACCTCCCATTGTGTATTCAGATCTGACATTTTTATTTCCTACATGTAATGCTTTACATTTACTGACATTAAATTTCAGCTGCCACAAATCTGCCTAAGCCTGTCTGCTATCCTAGCCCCTCTGTGATTCAATGGATTCCAGATAATCTGCCAATCCACCGAGCTTAGTGTTATCTCCAACACTGACCAGCTTGTTACTTATAATCTTATTCAAATCATTTAGATATATTAAAAATAGCAGCGGCCCTACCACTGACCGCAGAAGGACACCACTCTTGACATCACCCAATTCTAATAAGGCTCCTAGCCCATTAACCCACATATAGAGAGACTAATATACTGCAATATAACCATATTCTTTCACATTGATTTAAGTGTTATGGAGCTACTGGCCATTTTTCAGTGAACTCAGTTTTTTTGCAGTCCAGCAAGGAGGATGACAGTCACCACAGCTACAGTATACAGTATAGCAGAGCAAACCAAAGAGGCAGATAGAAAGCTCAGGCAAACAATAGCCCAGAAATTCTTATTGATTATTATTATTTGGATGACATCTTTATCCAAGGTAGTTTTGAGATACAATCGTTATGTGTGTTGGGTTTTTGTCCATGTGGAGTACAAAAATGTGAAATGACTTGATCATAGTAACACAGTATCAGTAGCAGGACTTGAACTCAAACCCTGAACCGCCATGCCACACTGCCTGGGTATGGAGGAGCCAAATGATCATGGAAGAGCCACAAATGTGCATAGAACAGAGAGAGTAAAAAGACACAATATCAGATAGATAGATAGATAGATAGATAGATAGATAGATAGATAGATAGATAGATAGATAGATAGATAGATAGATAGATAGATAGATAGATAGATAGATAGATAGATAGATAGATAGATAGATAGATAGATAGATAGATGTGAAAGGGACTAGATTGAGTAGTGAGAAAAGCGCTATATAAATGCAAAGAATTATTATTATTATTATTATTAGATGTGAAAGGGACTATATGATAGATAGATAGATAGATAGATAGATAGATAGATAGATAGATAGATAGATAGATAGATAGATAGATAGATAGATAGATAGATAGATAGATAGATAGATAGATAGATAGATAGATAGATAGATAGATAGATAGATAGATAGATAGATAGATAGATAGATAGATTTGTAAAAATACATTTTAGCAATAGCTTATTGTTAAGTGTGACATTATACACCGACATCCCAATGTGAGTATTGTGCCTGTGATTAAAATGGCACACCATAAGGGCAAATAAATAAAGGGAGAAATACGGGAGTCAAAAGCAAGATGAGAAACTAATCATCACATCCACAAACGAAATCCTAACTCAAAGTCGAAAAGCAAAAGCACTAGTCATATACTTAATCTTTGAAACTACTACCACCAATGGTAGATAAGCCCCATTACATGCTCTGAAAACATCATTCATATTCTCGCAAGTACTTCACATCTTTGAAGGCAATGCTTTGCAGTCCATTTTTAACTCCTTTTTTTGTAAAATTTGAAAATAAAAAGTCACATACAGGCACTGAACTTGGTACCCCTATTGTATCATGTCATCATTCCTACCACTGAGGCACCAAAGCTCCACTGACCAATCACATTGCTTGGACAGACAGATAGATACACACACACGTGCGCGTGCGCACACACACACACACACACACACACAGACAGCAGAATGTTATTATACAGTACAGAGCTTCTTAAATGATAGGTAACTGCCTTTGAGTCACATATGGTTTGCAAAGAGTGTCACGGTTGGTCACTGTAGGTTGTTTAAGCAATTGAAATTGCTTAATTGACAATTGGCAGCAATTCTCCAAAGGGTAAACTACCCATCCGTGACCAAGAAGGGCAACATTGGCGTGCGAGAAACCCTAATATAGTGGGGTTTAACTGTTAATAATATTAACAGTTAGACCGGGCTACTATTTCATGCACCGCCCTGTATTTTCCATGACTTATTACAATGGTCTCTTTGTATGTTGATACCCAGTTCAGGATGGAGAAGGCACCTATGTGCACACCTCGTGGCCTGCCTCACAGACTTCATTGTGTCGTGTCATGCTGGTACGCTTGGGAGAAGGCTTGCTTGCTAATGCCTTTTCTCTTTCCCCCTCTGTATAACAGAAGACTGACAGCCATTCCACCTCTGACATCACTTCTGTTGCCCGCCCTCCTGGACCTGCTCCTTCCTGCCTGGAAGCCATTTGACCAGCAGTTTGGCCATCTTTGAGTTCTGTTTTGAAATCGGGTCTGAAAAGACATCTTCGCAATTTGTTGTATGCTTATTTGCTTTCTACAAGCCTTCAGTTATACAGGGTCACCAAGGTAGTGCCTCAACCCTTTCACGTTGTTGTGTCTCCTTTTACAATGGCTAGCATTTAACTCTCTCTAGTCAACGACTAACAAAGCTGAACTGATTTCTTTTGCAATTCTGGCATTGACTCTTATCAGCTGGGGTCCCTTACTCAGTGGTATAGTAACTGAGTCTCTTATCTCAGCTTCAGACAGGATTTTTTTTCCACCACTTGCACAACATTCCCAGCACTTGGCCCTCCCTGCCCATCATGGAGATATAAATTCCTTTTATATCTTAGCTGGCTGGTTTGCTGTAATTCTCTATTCAATGGTCTTCCCAAATGAACAGTTTCAAACTGATTCTGGTGGAGTTCTCATTCGGACAAAAAGCAACGACCACAACATCCTCTCAGCTAGCTCATTTACTCTCAGATTTTATCCATGTCCCTCTAAAGCTCATCAGAACCCATCGTTACTTCCGTACGCCTTAACAGAGGCTTTGTTTGCTCCTATAAAACGGTTATTCATCTGGGCAATGAGGCTTGCTGAAGAAACATCACTTTGGAATGGTCACAGGTGACCCTTCACTACTCGCACTGATTAATAAAGTATCTATCTATCTATCTATCTATCTATCTATCTATCTATCTATCTATCTATCTATCTATCTATCTATCTATCTATCTATCTATCTATCTATCTATCTATCTATCTATCTATCTATCTATCTATCTATCTATCTATCTGATGTATTCTCTACACCAATCTCAGTTATTTTTGTCCAGCGTCCTTTTGCTTGAATCTACAGGCATCTCTCCTCAGCTTGATTCACAAGTACGGTGTCACAATGGCTTCCCTCCAGTGTGCCCCTAGCCGGTTTTATGTAGAGTCGCATGTTCCACATGGTGCATTTGGTAAACTGCACGGGTACTTACGTATTTATGACAACGATGAGATGTTCTTCTTGCAGTGACTTTGTCTGCAAAGAATATTTGACAACTGAAGTGAAATGTGATCCGCGTATAAGTCCTGCAGAGGATGAAAGTGTGACCGGCGACAAAAGAGCAATGGAGAAGTGGATCAGGTTTATTTTCAGATAATCCTAGACTATGTCATACTATTCAGTAATATGGTATTAAATTACATTAAAAACAGGTACAATTTAAAATTATTGCAATATTTTACAGTATATTACAACCTCACAGCACTCATATAACTAGCTATTTTAACACGGGTGCATAAAGTACACCGCGCAAGTACTGATGAGATGAGAAATGGTGTGAGTAGTTAAGGGTTAAGTGGGACATATTTCTCTGAAAATTGCACACTTCAGTATAAGATCTGGGAATTGTTCATATTCGCAAGTAACTTTACCAGCATGCCAAAGGCTCCTAACATGCCACACTGCATAGGAAAATGTTACTTCTCAAAGGTTCATCTTTGAGAATATCCTCATTATCATTAACATAACAATGGATCTTAATTTTTACCAAGTTAACCTCTTCATCTTGGAAATTTATAAGGCGTGCAATGTCCATCCTGCTTTTGTTGTTATTTACAAAAGTGTGACAAAAGGAATCGTACAAAGAGCAGCTATTTGTTTTGATCTCATGGCCATCTGTCCTCTAATCTAGAAGAACCAACACTACAGGACTGACGTCAAACTGGACTGATTTAGGACCAGGCTACAGGTAGACCTTCACTTATCTGAGCAGGACCAGATTAGTAAAAATAATATAGGGAATATATAAAGGACTGCGGAACACCCAGCAGAGGAGCCAGAGTCGGGTGGAAGTGGACAAAGCTTACTGGGTGGTGTGGTGGAGAAAGAGAATATTACGATTGTTTATTGCGGCTGTGGTGCTTGGAGAGCACTGTAAGAAGAAAAGAATTAATAAATTACTTCTTAGTGCTTTTACCTGGTGTCCTGTGTGTGTCTGTTAGGTTTTAGGGGCAACAGTGACCCCTAGCGTCCACAAGTGATAAAGACCCACTTTACCGATGCTCTGTAAGTGTTATTAAGACCAAAGAAGTCTTTTTTAAGATCTTATTACATAACAGTATACTGTATGACAAATAGGTTATTTTTTGCAGCACCTAAACTAAAGTGTTACCTGAAGTCTTACCTTTTCAATTAATTTGTATTTCCTTTCTACCATTTGTGTTCAAGGAATACGATTCTTTGAAGGTGAAAATGGTGCTGACTCTACTCTTCTGTCTGTCATGTGATAATTGTTCTTATCTGCTCCATTATTTTGACAACAGAACAAGTAGCATGTACGTTTACCAGAGCTCCACGGGATTCACCTTGGCATCCTTATTATCTTTACACCTGCATTGCCGAAGAGTGTGTTATGCTGTGTCTATTAAAGCACTTTGTAATTGATTGATTCATGAACCTTGTGGTGGATCACAAAATGTGAGGAATTTTAACACCTTAGGCTGAACAAAAAAAAGTAGCGAGCACAAAGAGCTAAAGTTTACAAAACATAAATAAAATGAATGATGTGAAGTGTCATGAGCTCTCCATGACTTTTCGCTTTTCTTTCCTCGTACCAAATCCAGGCATCAGGTTACTCGGTGACCTCAAATTAGTGAGTGAGGGGGTGAGTGTGTGTGTGCTCTAAAATGGATGCTGTTTACCATTATAGGCTTCAGCACCTGGTGATGCTATGTTTGAATAAGTGGCTTCAGAAAATGAATGGCTGAATGAATTATTCTATTTATCATTAACATGACAATGGATAGCAATGGTTACAAAGTTAACCTCTTCATCTTGGAAATTTATGGTGTTGTGATTTACAAAGGAGTGACAAAATGAATCCTACAAAGAGCAGCTATTTGTTTTGATCTCATGGCCATCCATCCTCTTATCTTGAAGAACCAACACTACAGGACTGATGTCAAACTGGACTGATTTAGGACCAGGCTACAGGGAGACCTTCACTTATCTGAGCAGGACCAGATTAGTAAAAATGGCCATATCACTGAAGGATCACCTCTAAACAGTAGCTAAAGACCTAATCATACCTTGAAAACATCACATAATATCTGCTGAAATTCACCTAAGGATGATGGCTCAGTACAGAAATGAAAAAAGCAGAACCCAACGAAAAGTTTATGAAGAAAGGTTAAAAGCAAGAAGAACAAGTGTAACCAGTGAAGCTCGATCTGGTCAGCCATCAACATCACGTACACAAGCCCATGCCAACATGGCGAATGCATTCATCAGAGAAGACCGATGGATTACGTTGCGATATCAGTTGTGGATCTGCACATTCCATAGTGCATGATGACTTAGTCTGGACAACCGAACAACTTACTGATCTGCACAAGTCAACATCCTTCAACAGGTTTCACCCCATCTGCCCAAAGAAATCTCACTTTGGCGAGTTATTCAACAATGGTGCAATCCTACAAGGGAACCTCCATGTTCATTTGACCTTGGCTTCAACTGGACTAACGGCAGAGCTCTGCGTAGTGCTCGTTCAAACTACCCATAAGCCATCGCAAACGTGTTGTATTGTGTCAGCTTCTTTGCATTAAGGTTACCACGTAAACTGTAATCCAAGGTGGTCAAGTCATAATCCATTTGTGTGCATGACGCGTATTAACAAACAGATGATCGTGATCCTCCTGGTGTCTCCTAAGGTTCCTTTTTCCTGCTCAATCTTCTTCCCAGCAACTCTTGAGCCGACTAGGGCTGCCCAATAATGTAATACTGGCGGGGCTGCTAGGAGATGTAGGACATTTTAAGTAGCTGTGCTACTGGCTTTAGGACCCCTGGGTCTGGACCCAAAAGGCCCATTCAGGCATCAATTTCTGACCAATGTCCTCAGAGAAAACCCATACAGACATAAGGAGAACACAAGAATCATGGAAGCCATGTTCCTGGAGCTGTGATGTAGCAGCCCTAACTACTGCTCAATTGTGCCATGTGGATCCCATGGTTCTTCTACCTTCAATGAATGTATTGTCACAGGTCACCCTGTCTCAACTGCCCAGGATGCAGACGAGTGGCTGAGAAACTTAAAAGGGGAAATTCTGATGAACGAACTTGTCTTTTTATTCCATAAATCTTTGTCTGTATACCTGATAATGGGAAGGCTTCCCACAATCATCTATCCTGACTGAATCAGAGCATTGTAGGGCTTCCTGGTCACAACCATTTCCTGGCATATCAACATGTCGTATAAGTATGACTAAGCAGACAGAACCAATTACAACCTGGATGAATGGTGGGCAGAAGAACCCTTTTAGGGTATACAATAGATAGAGACAGATAGAGGGGGACAGACGAAAACCCTTACAGAGAACTTCAGAATGAAGAATCTGAATTACAGTAATTCGAAGTTAAGAATAGCAGGACTTTACATGGTGCGGACTCTCAAGGACTCAACGGTGATTTTGTATTTCACACCAAAAATGAATACAACAACAATGACAATTTAGCCCAGAATCACTCAAGAAATGCCTCAATGGGCTTTAACAGGCCCTGTTTCTGGACATTTGACTCTCTAAGAAGACGAGAAAACACTCCCACCCTCCAAAAAAAAAACTTCAATTCAGATAGAGAGACACCCCTCTTCTAGGTCAAAAGGGGGTGCAATGGGTGTCAAAAAAATGGGGGAAATACAAAACACAAAACGGAACACAAGTAGTCCTCTTCACAGAGCATGATGGCCAATCTGTCACGGCTACAGGGTGGGCATCCCTCTAGGCACACCTGATCCATCGCGGTGTTTGTGCTCAGAGCAGCGTTTGCTTCAGTTGCCATGGCCGACAGCCTATAAATACCCAAATGGCACTTCTGCAGTCGAAACAAATATCCCTCAGACCACTGACTTCAAAGGATGTATTGGCATGGCATTGGTTTATTAAATCCAAAACAGAAACTACTTACAGGTCCCGGCCTGTTGTCTGACTCTCAGTATTCAAATTAGATCAATCTTTAAGATCATGTTTCACAACATGCAGGGGATTTACATGCAGAAGCATTGTAGAGTATTTTGTTTTTATTCACATTAGCTCTGAACGGCTAACTTCATCCAGCTTTTTCTCTGTGCAAAAACACGTCAATAGGACCTGCAAGAGTGTCCTAGTCTAATTTCGTGGACAGAGAAACGCCACCATCCTGAAAAATTTTTATTTCTTTGCAAAGGTGAAAGTGACACGGCGCTCAGCGAACGCTCTCCAGGGAAGGAGACTGATAAACAGGAAGTTATCCAAGTGTGAGACGGTTGAGATGGTTCACACAGACCCAAGGAAATTCCAGACTGACAACCGGAGAACATGCAGACTTGGCACAGGTAATGTCCAGAGTGAGATTTGAAACCAGAGAACTCTGAAGCCACTACTCAGTAAACCACTACTGCTACTTGTAGCCATAGCTAAACCTGACATGTTGTATTGAATGGAGCCAACTGACAGACTGGCACTTCAGATCTCATACAAATGGTGTCTGAGCTGCTGCTGTCCATCTGGTGGGACAGACCAAATGGCAACAGATGTTAGTCTGCAACAGATGAGGCACACTCAAAATATTAAAACAAGCTGGGCTTGAGTCCCCGACATTCAACTCTGTGCCACTGACTAATAGGAAGAGCATACGGTGCCATCAGACGCTCTGCTGTCCCTCCTCAGACATGACAGGAAAGTGCAGACGTACAGACAGACAGACAGTGCCTTCAGTATCTTCTCTCAAAAGTAACCCAGCAAGTCTATCACTTAACCCTAACCCAGCATGACTGTTTTATCCAGATATCAGACATGAATTTCCCTTCACTTATTTTGATCAGCCCAACCAGCAGTTAATCTTTTACCTCATATCATGCATTTCGTAGTGAGCCGATCATAACACACACTTTACCAAGCATTCCCCTTTGCCATGCATTACCTGCATTCATGATCTTGCAGAAAATATAGAATGACAATTTCACAGATCCAAGGTTGAGCTGAAGCAGCGTTGTCCATTGGGTTAGCCTAATGTAAATCCCGAGAGTGAGTTTGTCATATTAGAGGAGCAAAGTCAAGTGCAACCAACAGTGAAAACAGAGAAAACTGAAGATGCAGGTGCTAGTCCATAAAAAAAGACCTGGTCTAAAAGGTGCCAGGAGTTTGTGAGATTATATGTGCTGTGGAATCTCTCCATGCAGTATGTAAATGAGCCTGCGCTGACACACAGCCCAGGTATGTGAAGTAACTGTGCTTGAAAGTATTTCAATATGCTGCCAAAAATGTGACAGCAGTGCAACTCCACCGCCTCCTACCTGAGCCGGTTTACTTCTTTCGCTTCGTCATCCCACTCTCCAGGCACATCGGAGCACATTCTCTACAAGTGAGAGACGAGCAAATGGAAAGTCTGGATTCTGTTCTTGGTTTATTAAAATTCTTGCACTGGTCTTTGGGAAGTATGATAACGCCCTCCCAAACGTGACATTACACATTTTTTCTGAGATCCACAATGAATGTTTGTTTTTTTATGCTATAGAAATAGCATTGATTTTAAATAAGTGTGTTGGTTTAATAAATGCGTGGGGAAGTTCTGAAAATGATTGTATCACACTTTGTTAATAAAAGGTATGAAATTCTACACTTGGTGGCACATCACTGCTGCCACACAGCTCCTGCGTTTGGATTCTATGATCAGGCACTGCCTGGATAGATAGATAGATAGATAGATAGATAGATAGATAGATAGATAGATAGATAGATAGATAGATAGATAGATAGATAGATAGATAGATAGATAGATAGATAGATAGATAGATAGATAGATAGATGTGAAAGGCACTATATGATAGATAGATAGATAGATAGATAGATAGATAGATAGATAGATAGATAGATAGATAGATAGATAGATAGATAGATAGATAGATAGATAGATAGATGTGAAAGGCACTATATGATAGATAGATAGATAGATAGATAGATAGATAGATAGATAGATAGATAGATAGATAGATAGATAGATAGATAGATAGATAGATAGATAGATAGATAGATAGATAGATAGATGTGAAAGGCACTATATGATAGATAGATAGATAGATAGATAGATAGATAGATAGATAGATAGATAGATAGATAGATAGATAGATAGATAGATAGATAGATAGATAGATAGATAGATAGATAGATAGATAGATAGATGTGAAAGGCACTATATGATAGATAGATAGATAGATAGATAGATAGATAGATAGATAGATAGATAGATAGATAGATAGATAGATAGATAGATAGATAGATAGATAGATAGATAGATAGATAGATAGATAGATAGATCCATTCTCTTACAAATTTATATAATTTTTGGATCTACAGTACCAGTGTGGGTTTTCTCCCCCTCTCTTACAACTCTTTTTGGTGCCCTTGTCTACATCCTGTACCAAACATTCCTGCCAATCAAGATGTTCCCCAATACCCTGCAAATGTACAGAAGGGAAGTGAGGCTTTGCAGGAAGATAAGATGTCTTCTGACCAATACAGGGCATTATAAGCTCCCAGAATGGGAAAGATGGATCCTTGTTTCCTTTTTAGTAGTATAGTTCACAAAGATCCTATTCACACCATAATATATGAGTGACACCTAGCTATCAGTCACACTGTACAATTTCATACTACATAAGTAAATATACGTAGAGCCCGAAATGCCTGTCACTCCTCAGTACTCCACAAATGGACTTACTATGTCTGGCACTCACAACGTAGGGTGTCATCGAGACACATGAAGGCTCATAAACCTTTTGGTTGTATGCCACTAACTTTATATTTGTTCTTCCCATTGAGGTGAGACCTCTCAGCATTGATAAACCCTGCAAGGATGAGAAAATATCAATTTCCCATGCATCAGGTGTCCTAATAATTATTTTATTAACTCAATCACTCTAAATAAAGGGAAAATATTGAAACATAAAAGCAACATGGCATTTATTAATGTATAATACAAATAGTAGAAAATGTTAAAGAAAATAAAAAGACAGCAACAATCTGGAAATATACTGTATATATATTTATAAAGGGTAGATGTTGTCCTGGGTGACTTTTTGATTCAACAATCAGTGTGATGCATGACTTACGCTTTTCAACATCTTAATTAAATGGTTTCTCTCCCTCTTTCTGATGTGCCTTGGTCTCTGACGTTGCTTCCAAGTCCTTCTCTTTCAGTCCTTTAGATGAGCCATTATTTATGTTAAAACCACACGTTGGATTTCAGGACATGTGCCATTACACATATGTGACTGGTGAGATATCCCAGTGATTGATGGCTCATTCCAGAAGCTTTGGTTCTGTATGTATCTGTACAATCTCTTACTGTGTCTGTTTTTATTTACTATTAAGCTGTAAACTGACTATTTTGTATAAAAGCACCATAAATTCCTTAGATAACAAAACAGAGACATTAAAAATATAAATTAGTACTATAATGCAGAAAGAATGTATAAATGAATTTGGGTCATCAGATATTAGTCCACAAGAAAGGATTTTTTCAATGTAAATTGTAAATCTACATTAGATGGTTCAACTGCCTTAAGAGTCCTGTAAATTCCTTTGTAAATTGGTTCCTTTATAGTTCATCGTTTGAACAGTCTACTTTTTTTTAAATGGCGATTTTATTCTCCGGGACATTTTTTTGCAGCTCATTGCACTGAGCATGCATCATGTACTGCTTCTTTTGAGTTTGAACTAAATCATTATTCAAGAATGAGCAACACGATTCTCATTCATTTGATTTGTGAAAAAATCATTAACCGAGAATGTAAACTATGCATCTTTAGTACACAGGCTTTTGTGATGTGAGAAAAACTACATGGTACACCCTATGACAGCCAAGTCAGAAGTTTTCTTTCTTTTTAATTTTCTTGCTTTTTAGTCATTCTGCTGTGTGTTCAGACCATAGTGTGTGTGTATTTATTTATTCTATTTATTTATTTATTTATTTAAAGAGCTTCTGTAAAAACCCAACTTTCCCCTTTTTATCTATCTATCTATCTATCTATCTATCTATCTATCTATCTATCTATCTATCTATCTATCTATCTATCTATCTATCTATCTATCTATCTATCTATCTATCTATCTATCTATCATATAGTACCTTTCCTATCTATCTATCTATCTATCTATCTATCTATCTATCTGTAGTAAAATCTGTACTAACCCCTACTCTCTCTTCTGTTTCCTTTTGCCGGTGTCCTTTTGGTGGTGGCTTGCACCACCACCATCTACTCAAAGCACCGTGATGTTCCAACAGTGATGGATTAAAAGCCAGAAGTCTGCATGACCATCATCATCAAGTCCTTCTATGAGAACCTAAATAAAAAGAGGACTATTTCATTTATGTTAGGTAGAATGCCCAGAGGGGACTGGGTGGTCTCGTGGCCTGGAACCCCTGCAGATTTTATTTTTTTCTCCCGCCGTCTGGAGTTTTTTTTTTTTTTCTGTCCCCCCTGGCCATCGGACCTTACTCTTTTTCTATGTTAACTAATGTTGTCTTATTTTAATTTCTGATTTTGTCTTTTATTTTTCTTTTCTTCATTATGTAAAGCACTTTGAGCTACTTTTTTGTATGAAAATGTGCTATATAAATAAATGTTGTTCTATCTATCTATCTATCTATCTATCTATCTATCTATCTATCTATCTATCTATCTATCTATCTATCTATCTATCTATCTATCTATCTATCTATCTATCTATCTATCTATCTATCTATCTATCTACCCCAGGCCGCTAGATGGAGCCATCCCTGTAGCATGGAAGTGCCCCGAAGACCAGCAGGGAATTATGGACAATGGAGTTTTTATTCCCAACCCTGCTGGACACCGTGGGGCCCACCAGAGGACGCTGCAGGGAGGCTCAAGGACTCTTACGTGCCCTATAACCCGGAAGTGCGTCATGATCACATGACAGGAAGAAACAACGTGCTTCCGGGTTGAGGAAAAGTACTTTTACCCTGACCCGGAAGTCATAAGGACTTGTGGGATTGTTGGACAGGAACACCTCCGGGTCAGGGAATATAAAAGGACGATGGGAATCCCAGACGTGGAGCTGAGCTGGGTGGAAGGGTGGCAACGTGTCTGGGAGTGCAGGATTGTGATTGTTTATTGATTAGTTATTGTTTATGAGTATTGTGGAGTGTAGGTGCTTTGTGCACATTATTATTATAATAAATTTAATTATTGGACTTTTATCTGGTGTCTGACGTCTGGTCTGAGGGTTCAAGGTGTCACGGAGACCCTCAATCTATCTATCTATCTATCTATCTATCTATCTATCTATCTATCTATCTATCTATCTATCTATCTATCTATCTATCTATCTATCTATCTATCTATCTATCTAACAGAAATTGTCAAACATGGAAACAGCGAGGGTATTAAAAATAAATGTGATCCCTTAGGTTCAAAAGTCAAGATGGCGGTAAGCAATTTAGGGTTTAATCATTAACTCTGACTTAAACTTTAAATCTCATATTAACCTGATTACTCGGACTGCATTTTTTCACTTATGCAATATAGCAATAGTTAGACCACTTATAACTTTACAAGATGCTGGAAAATTAGTTCACACTTCTGTTTTTAGTCAACTAGATTACGAAATGCACTCCTAACAGGACTACCTAAGAAAGAAATCAATCGGCTGCAATTAGTGCAGAATGCAGCAGCCAGAATCTTAGCTAGAAAAAGAAAATTTGAGCGCATCACACCAGTTTTAGAGTTGTTACATTGGTTACCCGTGTAGTACAGAATTGACTTTAAAATGCTACTAATTGTTTATAAAGCCTTAAATACTCTAGCTCTGTCCTGTATTTCTGAATGCCGGTCCCCATAAACTATAAGTTGTGACCTTAGATCTTCTAATGGAGGTCTGCCTTTTGCTGTTATGCACCTAAATTCTGGAATAGAAATTCACCAGGGTAATACTGTGGAACATTTTATAAAAAATGGATAAAAACCCATTATTTTAATTTTGCTTTTTCATTGCTACATTTTAGTTGCATTCCTAATAGACTATATAGGCATAAAATTGTCATATACTTCAGGGATCCACAGTCTTTGCTAATCTCTGCTGTCTTTTCCGGTTCTTCTGTGATGGTGATTTGCTCCACCGCCATCAGATCAAGGCACCGTGCAACCCCCCCTGCATTGATGGATTGAAGGCGGATGTCTCAGCTGTCCATGAGACCCATTTTATCAAATCCTATCATGTGAAGCTTGAAAACAAAGAGGATTGATTTAAGAACATTTATGTTTGGTAGAATGCCCAGTGGGGGCTCGGTGGTCTTTTAGCCTTGGAACCCCTGCAGATTTTTTTTTCCTCCAGCCTAATTGGAGTTTTTTTTTTGTTTTGTTTTTTCCATCCAACCGGGCAACTGACCTTACCTTTTTCTTATGTTCCTTATTTTTTAATATTGTTGCCTATTCTTGATTGTATTTTCATGTAACTTTCTCTTTGATGTCTTGCAAAGCACTCTGAGGTACGTTGTCTGTACGAAAATGTGCTATAAAAATAAATGTTGTTGTATATTAATATAATTAATTATACAACATGCACATACACATATAAAATAATGTATGAATTATTTAATTATATTTTTATGAGGTGATCAGAAGGGACCCATGGACTTATGTGGCAGCATCTATTTCTAAAATTGAGTCAAACAAGTCAAATGAATCAAAAGAATCAAATTACTTAAATGTGTAGTTCAAAAGGATCGGTTCAGTAAAGTGAATCACAATGCCAGGGACGTGCGGTCAGGAGAGGCAGGTGTCATCATGAAAAGTAAAAAACCTAATAATGATAACATAAAATAAATGTGTCCACTGGTCTGTGCTATAAATTTGTTTTCTGTATGATTCCAATAATTGTTGATAATTTTTATAGTTAAAATCGCTGATTTGGCACATTTCCTGTTCAAATACAGGGAAGAAACGCGAGGTGCGGAGCGACGAGCCTCACCTCCCCTCGGACTGCGCTCTCCCTCACACACTGATGGGGTGATGCGATTGGCGCGTGCCTGTCGCTGTCTCTCTGTATGTTACCAATATAATGTTTGCTGACATGTTTATTATACACCCTGACTTTGCACAGTCTGGCTAACATCTTTAATGAATGTGTGTGACATATTCAGTCTTGTTGATAGGACATAAAACCACAGTGAAAAGCCACAAGGTGAGGCAGACAGTACCGTGCCACCCTGAAGGGGGCGCATGTGAGCCCAACAGGCACTCATTGCTGCTGTTCTTCTACTCAGAGGTGCCAATAAGTTAGTGATATAAGAAAGTCAAGTGCACAGCAGCGGTCCATTTATTTGTATTTTTTGTTCTGCCTGGCTGCCAAAATGGAAGATTAAGATTTTTAAAACTAAAGGAAAATAAGGAGGACTTTTACAAGAATATGACAGAGATTTTCGTGGAGAAGGATAGGCGCATGGACTTCATTTACAAATAAAGGTAAGACCATAAGCAGTTTTCAATTTTATATAAAAAAAAGGGATCAGACTAAGAAAAAAAAAATCCAATATTTCAAAACTAAATTTTTACTTTAAATAAAATATTCTTTTGTTTTCTTGTTATCCTTTTGTTGAACAGTCTATAATAAAACTGATTAAAGCATTAGAATTAAAAGCTTTTAAAAACAACTAAATATTTCAATTAAGGTCAAAATTGAAATCTGTTTTTTTTTTTGTATACCACTCTATATTTTCATTTGCATTGAATGAGTATGAATTGTGGAAATGAAATGGTAAATTTAGAACGCATGGAGGGTGAGGAGCAAATGCGCTCTCTCCGCTCTCTCTCGCCATTATGAACGTAACGTTCTTTCTCAGCCAACTATGTACCTTAGCTACGTGTGTGTAAAGAATGTTGATGAGATATGAAACATAACCAGTAGTCCATGTGCAGGCTGCCAACTGAATAATGAATACGCTGCTCTTTGAGGTTCATATATTTGTAAATCTGACACTGAAGGAGTCACCAGCCATGAACCTCACCACACGTCACTGCACAATACCCATTGCTACTTCTATCCATCCATCCATCCATTTTCCAACCCGCTGAATCTGAACGCAGGGTCACGGGGGTCTGCAGGAGCCAATCCCAGCTAACACAGGGCACAAGGCAGTTGCTACTTCTACCTAATTTGAAATATGAATGTGTTTCCTACATTAATTCTAGGGATGATTTACAAAAAAATCTTTAACATGATCTCTTCTAGGAAATCAGTAAGTAAAGCATCGATTCATTCTGTAAAATGCATGTGTGGTTAAAGGAGGGCCTCCTATTTTCAAGGTTCAAGGTTCTTTTATTTGCCATTTGTCCATAAAACCAACAGTTAAAGCACATTGGAACATTTGTGCAGAGCTTTGTCCGAGTCATAGTAAAACATTTACAAAAAAAATTAAAAAACAGTAAAGCAAAATAATAAATAATGTAGATTATACTAGCACTATATAGAAAGGTGATAATATCTACACACAAAAAAATACAATATATTGTAGTATTGCCCAGTTAAAATATTGCACATTTTTCACTCGTCATTCACATGATAAGTGACGTGAGGTAGCGTGAGGTTATTGCACATATTCAATAATTTTCTTTTGCCATCAGTCTGACTGTAGCGGGGAAAAAGCTATTGAAAAACCTTGTTCTGTGAGTGATGATGCTGTCCGCTCTGCTGTGTCGCAGATTGTACGTACAGTTTTAGTGTCTGAGCGGAGAGTGAGCTGGATGGAGTGAGTCCCTGATAATTCCCTCTACTCTTTTCCGACAACGATGAGCGTACATAAAGTCCATGGAAGGAAGTTCTGTCCCTATGATCCTCTCCGCAGTTTTTATGACTCTTTGCAAAGCCTTCCTCTCTGCCTGTGTGGTGTTCCCATACCAGACAGTGATGCCTGTGGTGAGAATACTCTCTATCAGTCCTCTGTAGGCCTGGGTGAGAGGGCGATGGTTCAGGCCGGCTTTCCTGAGCAGCCGAATAAAATATAGCCTTTGCTGGGCTTCTTTCACTGTGGCTGTGGTGTTAAGAGTCCAACTCAGGTCTGATGTAACCTGCAATCCCAGGAATCTGTGGCTGTCGGCCCTCTCCACCTCAGTCCCTTTGATGATAAGAGGCTGTAGAGGGGGAGGATTCTTCCTGAAGTCCAATATTATTTCTTTGGTCTTATCTATGTTGAAGATGAAGTCATTCTCCTCTCCATAGACATGAATGTTGTTTACCATTGTCCTGTACCCTGACTCGTCCCGCCCCCTTGATGAGCCCCAAGATGGTGGTATCATCAGTGTATTTAATGACGATGGTATTGTCCTGGGTGGAGACACAGTCATAAGTGTACAGAGTTTTACAAATCGTTACATCGTAAACAGACTTTTAAAAGACATTAGCCGCCTGGTGGTGAGCTACAAGGACGCACATATTCTTACAATGTGATCTTTGCAATGGCAGGTCTGGAGACATTTAAGGCCAAACCTGATTCTTTAACTACTCTGTTCTTTGGCTTCATCTGCATTGGCATTGGGGTCTGTGCTGCCGTAGCGTCAGATCTGAAACACATTGCATGATATAATGATTAAACTGTTAGGTTACTTGGTGACTGTAAATTGACCCTTTATGAGTCAGTCTGGTTTGATGTGAGTGTATGTCATGCTTGTTGTTGATGGAGTTGTTGCAATGTTGAATTTTTATAAATTTATCTTGTCATCCATGTTGAAGGATGTATTATATAAGATCAAAACCGGTGTAATTAAGAAGCACATCATTTTGCTGTGACGCCATTTTGTTTCCCCTGTTAGCACTGCTGTTTTAGACCCCTTTGTATCTTCCTCCTTGTTGGACTCATTATCAGAGCGACGGCTTAAAGGTTGGTCCTTGGAAATGTTGGGGTAACCGAGTTTGACGGCTAAGCCCTTGTTTCACTGTGAAAGAAGGAAAAGAATATTTTTTTTAGCTCAGTTCCTGAATCATGTTGTTTTTGATTTTTTTGATTTTTTTGTTATTTTGATTTTCAGTTCTTGTTTCAGTTTTGGTGCTTGATTGTTTTGATCTTTTGCCCATTCTCTTATTCTCCTGATCTCTTTTTCTTTACTATCCCTTGTGAGCTAGAAGATGAATAACATACAATTCCCTCCTGTAACAGTGAACCATATTTTTCATGTTGGATAATGGAATCACGAATCCTTGACTATAAAGGCAGTATGGTGTAGTGGCTAAGGCATTGGACTTTAATCCCCAACATTTCTGGTTCAATTCTTGCCTGACTGCGGAACTGAAAGCAAGTCACCCAACCCGGTTGTGTTACGTCTGTGCCAAAAAAAAACCTGCAAACAGTTGTAAAGTATACTAATCCTTTAAGCTGTCTTGGTCAAAGAAGTTAAGCCAATATATCATAATAAAAACAAAAACTACATACAGACTATACCCTGAATGTGCTAAATTTGATTATAATATTCTTACCTTTGTATGCAGCTCCAAAAGATGCTGAATAATTAGTGGTGCTGGGTGAACAGCATTAGTGACTGCTGAGCACTTGTATTATTAGTTCCAGTTTTATTCCTCTCTGGATGTGGCTGTGGCTCCGCCCCCTCACCACTCCCTCCCCCTACTTGCTGTGTTTGGCTCCTCCCATCACTGTATGTTACAGAATGGGAGGGGCGGGGCAAATAAAACTGGCAGTTTGGCAAAGACGCTGCCCAGGAATTTTACTTAAATGTCTGTGCCAAAGTCTCTCATCAAATCTCTCCTTTGTTTTGGTTCTTTTGGATATTTTTGTCTGTTCCTGTTAGAGTATCGGTGTATGGCCTTCAGCCTGTTCTTCTTTAATTTATCCTGTTTTGCTTAACTTTAAATAAAACACAATTTTTACCTGCCATCTATCTCTTGCCCTACTGTCCAGGTACACAGTACAAGTTTGGTGTGTGGTGCCGGCCACTCTCTACTGGACACCACATCACTCTGCAGTCCAGCGGCTCGGCTATCTCCTGTATGAAAGCCCATGTTAAGCCCCCATGAGCGTACAAGATGTGAACGAGTTGGGTGCTGTGGAGTAGATTGGTGAAGCTCTTTTCAGTGCAGGGATACATGAGTGTACATATTTGATATGTATAAAAATGTTCCCCATTAAACATTCATTCTTTAGTTAACAGATGATTTCTTCTCACTGACATCACTTCAAGCACTAAGTCTGACATGGTTTTCTTGCAGAGACTTGGCTTACAGAAGCAGGCACCATTGGCCATCTCCTGTCTCAATTTATGGTTTCAACCTTTTTCCTAAATCACCCACTGAAAACCTAGGAAGACCATTTTAATGATGAACTTCAAACATCTACACATGTGATATTACATTCGTTAGATGCCTGATTTTTAGACGCTATCGTTAAATTACATCCTATTACAGTCACACTCATGATAGTAAAGTCATAATAAAAAAACCTGCACTGTAAAATGTTTCCTTGTAATTTTACAGGGCGGTCCAGATCTAATTATGCAACTGTTCGACTGACAACTGTCTCCCCGCCATTTTGGAATGCAGGGCAGGTGCTGCCATCTATCGGCAACAAAAAGAATTTTAAGTGACATCTCTATGTGCAGGGTAGGTGCTGTGAATTCTCTATGTAATAAACTTAATAAGTTATAGCGTAATGAAAATTGCATAATTAGATCTGGACCACCCAATATAGTAAAATACTGGCAGCAGAGTTGCCAGCCACTTACTATAGGTATACAGAGATGCTACTGTAGTAATAGTATTACAGTGTATTTCATAATACAGTTTGATACTTTATTATTATTATACAATACTGTTGTACTGTAAAATTGTTTGAGAAGATGTCTGTATTTTTACAGTGGTCATACTGTGATTACCATTTTGTATGGTGTATTTTACTAGTAGCACAGTCACTATAGCATTGGTACTAACATTATATTTCAATTTTTACTGACTAAGATGAATTTAAATAAAAGCAAATAATGCTTCTTTCATCTGACAAATTCCTATTATGGCAGACCCCGCTTCGCTATATATTCAGGGAGAGCAGCCATGGACTGTGCAGTACCTCCCCCTGGGCGCTAAACGACCGCCGCCCCTGGGTTGGAGCGGTGCCTCGGTTTCCTGCAGGGCTTCATGGGAATTGGAGTTGGGTGCAGCCCAGTTGGGTCCCGCAGGCGGCGCCAGGGGGTGCTGCGGCTGGGACTCCTGAGCCCATATGGGCAGTATATTCGCCACACCCGGAAGTGCAGCCGGAACTCGGCAGTCAACCAACTGGAACACTTCCGGGTGGACTATAAAAGGGCCAGCAGCCACCACTCAAGGGCCAGAGTCGGGAGGAGGAGGAGGACGAAGTTTGGAGGAGCAAAAGAGGAGTGTTTTGTGTTGGTGTTTTGGTCTGTTTTGGGACTGTGTTGTGTCTGTGGGGGTCACGGGGAAGACATGCCCCACAGGTGAAGAAAAATAAAAGTTCTTTGTTTTTACAAGTGCCTCTGGTGTGAGTCTGCATTGGGTCAGGCACCTATATAGCACCTTGTTACACCAATAAACATTTATTTTTAAGATCTTGATCAACTGTTTGCATTAACACTTTTTTTGGAATTGTCAGCTATTATTTAAATGATTTTAGAATCTTACTTCATGGCTTTAATCTTCTCCAGTCCTTGACAATAAATGCTCAGTGTAAATGACGGCGGGCATGGGCTGGCATGGGTCCCTTACATGGTCAGGAGGCCATTGTAAAGAGTGGGCTAGGAAAGAGGCAGAGTGTTTTTTGCCTTAACCAGAAGCTTGTTAGGAGACGCCACTGTACATAGCCTGGTGTCCCAGAGGGGATAAGATGAGGACCCTTACCAATAAAATAGACAGTCCGTGTACATCGAGAGTACATTCTCCCCCAGTACACTAGGTGGCAGCATCCTTGGGCTTTGGTATCCATACGGACCACTGCAGGGTATGCTGGTAACAGTAGCTGCCATGAAGCAGCCCTGTTGGGCAATGTGGGTGCTGCCAGGGAAGGCTGCTTTGTGAGGGTTCCACCTCCCCCAGAAGTTCTCCCTACTTGTAATGCCCTGGCACCAGAAGTAAAAGGAGCCACTCAGCCTCACACAGACAAGTTGGAGTCTGTTGTGGACAATGGATGAACCTCACCTGGGAGGGGTGGCGGAACAAAAGAGAAGAGAAGAATTGTGTTGTGCTTGTGTCATCATTATTACAAGGAAGCCTTTGTAAGTTATTTCAATAGTAATAAACCTTTTACTTATATCCAGAACTTGTGTCTGTGAGGTTGCGTCTGGGGTTTGTGGTGCTGCAATGTTCCCCGCAGGTACCATCAGTTAAAAACCCCAACTCAGAAGTATCAAAATACTCATATAATATCATCTACTAATAATTTGGAAATTAATCAATGAAACTTTAGCTTGCAAAAGCAGATGACATGACAGTGGTGGGTCTCGTTAAGAACGATGATGTCTCAGCATACACGGTGTCTGGTGTAAGTGCAACAATCTCTGTCTTAATGTTGAAAAGGCAAATAGAGATGATAACAGACTTCAGGAAATCCAGCACTGCTCACCCTCCTCTCTCTATCAGCGGTGCATCAAGACCTCCCAGAAGTGTCAGAGAATGTTTGGTGTTATACGGTCCCCAACGTGGTGTCATGATTTGGCTTGATTTTGTATCTTTAAAGGCTGCCAGTGTTTATTTCCATCATTAGGTCAGCTTTCAGCTTTACTAGCAGCTTGGCCTCTGAGGTCAGGACCCATGTGTAATCAACACGACAGGAGAAAAGGACAGCTATGAGTGCAAATCCTTATCTGATCTGAGGATGCCAAACCTATGGAGTATTTCAAGTGTATCTTTGTGATGTTTTTTCATGTGTGCTTTCAGTTTTGACCCACTTCTTCTCTCAACCACGATGTCAGTATTTTCTTGTTAAAGAGTAAACAGGGTATTCTATCATTTACAATATTAACGTAAAACCCAGTACTTTAGAAACAATTCCATTAGACATCTGAAAAGTCAATGCTGGTGTAATTCATTCATACTTTCCCACTGGACATTTTAACCGCTCAAAAGTTAATCTTTGATGGCTCATGAGACTTCACGGAGATTCTTATTTATGGTTAATTTAGGAATCAACTTTGTCCCATGTCTCCTTAACTTTAGATGTAAAGCAGACATGAGATACAACTGAGGTAAAAGGAGTCAAACTTAAGAATTTGGTTAGAAAAGCATAATTTGTGAGATCTCTTTCTAGTCTTGTTTTAATCACTTTCAAGACATTTTATTATGGAACTGATGCTTCTTTCCAGGGTTGTTTAAAACATCTGAGCTCTCATCAGCTACATTTATTTTGCTTTTCCATTTGGAGCATAGGCAGTTGTGGTGTCAGCAGTGGGATTTGAATCCACAGCTTCAGGATTTGAAGCCCAAAGTCTGCCTGCTTTTTCTTCCAGAATGTGTCTGACCTAACTGGAGTACAGCAGTATAAATTAATACCACTAATAGTGTTATTCAGAAGCAAGAACTGCATTTTGTATTCATAGATGAGATTTTATCCCTACCCTAACACACATCCACACCCATCTTGATTCTTTCAAACTGCAAAAAAAATGTCAAGACATTACTTGGAAAATCTGAGCCCATTGTGTGACCTTACTGAAATCTCCACTGAAATTCAAGAGGAGATCATTGTAAGAATATCGGGGATAAAGGATTCAAGAGAAAAATCTGAGAAGCACAAGAAGAAAGACCATGTCTCCATTTTATTTCTTTTCTGATGTCATTGCTGCTGAGGAGAAGCCAAAAAGATATTAGGGAGGTCTCTCGTTTGATTTCTCATTCCTATAGGTTTTGCTTTTGAGCAGCACTGGCCATTGTTACTCATCTATCCATCAGTTATCTCCTCCGTGTTTCCAATTCAAAGTCATAAAAAGCCAGCACCTATCCCAGCGACACTGCCCACAATGCAGGCACCAACCTCAGACAGGGCGTTGTCCACGGCCATTCTTAGACAATCATTAGGGGGATCAGATTCAGATTTACAGACCAATCCAAAGTCTACATATTGTAAGAAAATAGACGAACAAAGGAGAAGGTTTGGGGATCCAGCCCATATATTGTCAACGGCGATTATCTCTCTCACAAAATGCCAGAATAATGGCTGGAGTGGAGTCCCAAACGGGACTGACTTGTAAGATGAGGTAGATGGGTTTTATAGATGCCAGGTAGGAAGAGGCGGGTCCTTGAGGGATGGGTTGGAAGTGATGTCAGCAGGTAGGCGTGGTCAGGAAGGGAGGGAGTACGGGAGCTGGAAGTATTTTAGCTGGGTTTCCCTTCTGGTGATCTGTAGGAGAGGGAGAAGAGACATTAGTGCACTTTGTCAGCTCCTGACTCCATGTCTTACCCATAATTATACCCTTAGACTTCCTCCTAAGTGCAATATATTGTTTGAAAAATAGTAGCTTCATAATACCGGCACTTTCTTATAATCTTCATGAGAAATTTGAGCCGCAAGTACAGAAACAGCCTTGACTTGTGCACTTCAAATCAGCAAATTCTACTCTCTGGTAATGGCTCCCAGTGTTCTGTAGTACTTATTTTAAAATTCAGAATACAACAAGCTGTTGGGCATTTTATTTCGTTTACTGAGTACCTGCCAAACAGTTGTTAAATATTGGCAGACATTACTCCCTCCTTCCCGTCTACGGTTAGGCTGTAGTCCTTCAGGGTGTACTGCTGGGAGCTCGTCTGATTGCTGTGTTTAGTAGGCAATTAAAAGATTTAATATTAACTTCACTTCATAAGCCAATGATAGGTAGCTATATTTAACAATTAAACCAAAACAATGTTATTATGTCATTAACCAGGAGTGAAAGTGTTTTGACCTTGAATTTGAAGAGTTCTTTTACTGGGACGTTTCTTAATATACTAGATGCCGATGGTGGAATCAGTAGCCAGTTGAGGACTTTTGCATGTCAGGTTATTTTCTAACCCACCAGACCAGGGTCGTTGGGGGTGCCGTCTAGCATATGTCTTTGGACAGTGGGAGGAAAATGGAGCACTTGGAAGGAAACTGCACACAGGGAGGACACAGGACACAAAGCCAGGTCTTCTTATAAGGCAACAGAAATAATAATAATAATCCATTCATTATCTAACCTGCTATATGCTAACTACAGGGTCACGGGGGCCTGCTGGAGCCAATCCCAGCCAACACAGGGCGCAAGGTAGGAAACAATCCCTGGGCAGGGCGCCAGCCCAACGCAGAAAATAATAATTATTTTTATTATTATTATTATAGTAATACTAATGGCTGGGGGTTGCTCCTACTGAGCAGCCTGAGAGCAGGAGTGACTAACCACCCCAGGCAGAAGGTGTCAATTCATAAAAAATTTAAAGAAGTGTATTAGAAAGCAAAGGTTTTATTATTTACAGTAACTCTGCCAAAAAAAATGTAAAGACACTGTTCATTACTTTATTTTGACCAGCAACATGACTCAAAGTGGGCAATTAAATGGGAGTCCATGAATGGTGGCACCACACAGAGTGCAGACTTAGAAGCACGTGTGTCGTAAATATAACACGTCTCTTTGCACTGTCCACGTCTGTTGCACACAACACATTTAGCAATTTATAACTGTTTGCACTCAGTGGCCGTCAGAATGTCTCTGTAGTGCTGCCCTAATAGTCAGGACATGTCAAATGTATTGTGATGAGAAAATGTCCATGGGGCAGCGATCTGCATTAGTAGAGCTTATACAGGGTTACATCATCCAATCAATTATCACTATCTTGATCACTTTCAGTATCATTAAATATTCATCTTGTAACAAATGTTCATCCATCCATCCATCCTCTTCCGCTTATCTGAAATCAGGTCATGGGGGCAGCAGCTTGAGCAGAGATGCCCAGACTTCCCTCTCCCCGGCCACTTCTTCTAGCTCTTCTGGTGGAATCCCGAGGCGTTCCCAGGCCAGCCGAGAGATATAGTCCCTTCAGCATTTCCTGAGTCTTCCCCGGGGCCTCCTCCAGGTTAGACGTGCCCGGAACACCACACCAGGGAGGCGTCCAGGAGGCATCTTGATCACATGCCCGAGCCACCTCATCTGACTCCTCTCAATGCGGAGGAGCAGCGGCTCTACTCTGAGCTCCTCCCAGATGACCGAGCTTCTCATCCTATCTTTAAGGGAAAGCCCAGACAACCTGCGGAGGAAACTAATTTCAGCCGCTTGTATTCGTGATGTCGTTCTTTCGATCACTACCCACAGCTCATGACCATAGGTGAGGGTAGGAACGTAGATCGACCCGGTAAATTGAGAGCTTTGCCTTACGGCTCAGCTCCTTTTTCACCACGACAGACCAATGCAGAGCCCACATCACTGCGGACTGCCGCACCGATCTGCCTGTCGATCTCCCGCTCCATTCTTCCCTCACTTGTGAACAAGACCCCGAGATACTTAAACTCCTCCACTCACTCCCAACCCTAAGAGGGCACTCCACCCTTTTCCAGTCTCGGATTTGGAGGTGCTGATTTCCATCCCAGCCACTTCACACTCGGCTGCGAACCGATGTAACAAATGTAGTTGCTGCAAAACATCAGCAGCTTTCTGACAACATGACTGCTTCTAAAACTATTTTCTGCCAGCTGTTGTGTCGAAAAAAAAAATTCTGTCACTATACACTAAATAGCCGTGTCAATGGTGGCAGCATACTGAGGTACGAGTTATATCATACGCTCAGTGAGATACAACTTAACTCGTACCTCACATTCGAATTGTTAAAGTCACTTCCAGTTACCACATCAGTGTGTCCTCACAGGCGAGTTGTTCTGTCCATCCGAGTTGTCATTCATTGATGTACACCTCTTTGCGCTCAAGAAGTCCACAGCGGGGCCTCTGGAAAGATATCAGTGCAAGTTTGATTTGTTGTGATGTCATTCATTCTCAAACATGAACTCCTTCTTCTCGCTACTTCTCATGTCCCACTCCAGGGTAGGGTAAATGCTTATATTAGTCAGACTTTTAGTGCAATTACTAGGAGTAATTCTGAGATACCTTGTAAATATGGATAGCGGTGTTTTCTGCTGCACATAACCTCCAATGGCAAACCTCCATGTCTGGGGCACTGAAGCCTGAACCGTTATAGAGACCCCTTCGCAACCAGCAACTTGGTCTGGGTAACTACTGTTTTCTTCTTCAATGGGGTTGTTCCACAACAGATCACCACAATTTTTAATTTAACCACTACATCTCAGATTTTGATTAAAATTGCTCTACTGATTTAAGTCACAAGTCAACGTCACTAGTGTGAATAAACATTTTCTATGTCTTGTAGTTTTCGAGTTATGGGGGGGATGATAATGAAAGTGGCTTCTCTGGGCCCCTCCAGGCTTAGGAGGCCCTGAATCTTAAGCTTCATTAATTTCACAGCAGATCTGCCCCTGCTAGCCACTCACTTATTTCCAGATTGCTGGGTACTCCAGCTAATCTCCTGCTTGACCCTTTAAACTTAGCTTCATTTTTGTCCATTTTCAGCTACTTTGATTTAGCTGGCTGTGACATGCTTCACTCAATATTCATGTTCCACCCTTCATTTAGTAGATAATACTCTCTCTATTAATTTTACACAATTGAATTAGGATGTTCAAGAATGCCTTGAGACGGAAATTGAGGGCAGATGTTGCTGTGATATGGGCATCTTTTAGTAAAGAAAGCAAAACATTGCCATATAGTTTAGGAGTTTGCAATACAGCATTGTAATAGCAACACACTACGTGTGGAAGAAATTAATTTGGAAGCATGTTGAAGAAAGAAATTTGTCCTCAACTATAGGACCTCTTTGAGTAAGAATCCAGGCAGGAGGAATCTTGTCCATTGCGTCTTTTATTATCTCTTCAGCAAATGTTAAAGAGGGAGCATTAATGTTACAACAGTCTACTGACAGCAAATGGTCACAGAATGCAAAGGTATGGTGGATGGCCAGGGATCTTTCCCAACCGGGATACCCCCATAGTGGAAGGACTAGATAGAGAGGACATGTAGTGGGCGCTACCTCACCTGGAGCGCCAGATGGCAGCCCCCTTGGGTTGCAGCAGGTCCTTGGATTCCCACAGGGCTTCATGGCAGTTGGAGTTTGACGAGTTTGTCACTCTTCAGAGGAGAGTCAAAGGGAAGCACAACTTTGGTGTCCATGGGTGTAACATCAGTTTAATATGTCACTGTCGTCTGAACAAAAATATTTTATAAATCTAACATTTCTTTGCATTCACTTGCACAGTGGACACAGATTTTAGCACAGGGGCTCATCATTTAGAACTGCTAGGCAAACATTATAAGACAAGACAAGTTAGGCAGTCAGACTGATAACCATTGTATACTATTTCTGTGTGTCAGAGTCAGCATGAAATTATATCCTCTTTGCCTTGTTTGGAATGGCATGATTCACCTAAGTGGAGGCCTGCACATGGAGAAAGAGCATAAAGCCTTGAAACATTGCCCGGCACACCTTTGAAGCCGACGGACCGTATGGAAGACGACGTCATCCAATCCTGAAAATCTTTCCAACTGCACGGAGAAAATGGCAGACTCTACACATCGGGCCCCCACTCCCGAACTGGGTTCTTGTCATGGCTTCCTTCTTCTGTTATGCAGAGTAAACCATCATTAAAAAAAGCTGTTATTTCTCCTATGTGATTTCTTACCGCCGTATCACAAATGGAGGGGTATCACCTTTTTATATTATACAGTCATATGAAAAAGTGTGGACTCCCTCTTAATTCTTTCGATTTTTATTTATCTTTGGTTGAGTTTTCAAAGTATCAACTTCCTTTTAATATATGACATGCCTTATGGACACAGTAGTATTTCAGCAGTTTATTGGATTAACAGAAAAACTGCAATATGCATCATAACAAAATTAGACAGGTGCATAAATTTGAGCACCGTGACAGAGATATGACATCAATACTTAGTTGAGCCTCTTTTGCCAATCTAACAGCATCTAGAGGCTGTCCTCCTATAGCCTTTGATGAGTGTCTGATTCTGGATGTAGGTATTTCTGACTATTCTTCCATACAAAATCTCTCCAGTTCAGTTAAATTTGATGGTTGCCGAGCATGGACAGCCTGCTTCAAATCATCACATAGATTTTCGATGATATTCAAGTCAGGGGACTGTGACGGCCATTCCAGAACATTGTACTTCTCCCTCTGCATGAATGCCTTTGTAGATTTCAAACTGTGTTTTGGGTCATTGTCTTGTTGGAATATTCAATCCCTGCGTAACTTCAACTTTGTGACTGATGCTTGAACATTATCCTGAAGAATTTGTTGATATTGAGTTGAATTCATCTGACCCTTGACTTTAACAAGGGCCCCATTCCCTGAACTAGCCACACAGCCCCACAGCATGATGGAACCTCCACCAAATCCTGACAGTAGGTAGCAGGTGTTTTTCTTGGAATGCGGTGTTCTTCTTCTGCCATGCAAAGCTTTTTTTGTTATGACCAAATAACTCCATTTTTGTCTCATCAGTCCAAAGCACTTTGTTGCAAAATAAATCTGGCTTGTCTAAATGAGCATTTGCATACAACAAGCGACTCTGTTTGTGGTGTGAGTGCACAAAGGGCTTCTTTCTCATCACCCTGCCATACAGATGTTCTTTGTGCAAACTGTGCTGAATTGTAGAATGATGTACAGATACACCATCTGCAGGAAGATGTTCTTGCAGGTCTTTGGAGGTGATCTGTGGGTTGTCTAACCATTCTATAAATCCTGCACATATGCTGCTCCTGTATTTTTCTTGGCCTGCCAGACCTGCTGGGTTTAACAGCAACTGTTCCTGTGGCCTTCCATTTCCCAAATCCATTCCTTACAGTTGAAACTGACAGTTTAAACCTCTGAGATAGCTTTTTGTAGCCTTCCCCTAAACCAGGAGACTCAACAATCTTTGTTTTCAGATCTTTGGAGAGTTGCTTTGAGGATCCCATGCTGTCACTCTTCAGAGGAGAGTCAAAGGGAAGGAAGCACAACTTGCAATTGACCACCTTAAATACCTTTATATCTCCTGATTGGACACACCTGTCTATGAAGTTCAAGGCTTAGCGAGCTCATCCAATCAATTTGGTGTTGCAAGTAATCAGCATTGAGCAGTGACAGGCATTCAAATCAGCAAAATTACAAGGGGACCCACATTTGTGCACAGCCAGTTTTTTCACATTTGATTTAATTTAATACAACTAAATATTGCTTCACTAAAAATCTTTGTTCGGAAAACACCGCAGTACTCAGATGTTCCTAGGAAATGAAAGACATACCACTGTTATCTTCTTTGTTGAAAGAAGAGTAAATTATTATGCAGGCTGAGAGGGGCTCCCAAACTTTTTCCTACCACTGTATCTATATAGTTTCAAGTTATGTAACACACCGCAATTACAAAAGAACTCATTCCAACAAGGAAGCTAACACCCCCTGCTGGATATAGTGGGTGCCACCAAGGATGTCCTGCAGGAGTGGCAGAGCCTTACTATGCCACACCTGGGAGTACTTCCGGGTCATGCTGATGAGCCACCTGGAGTGCTTGTGGGTGTAGCATAAAAGGGTTCATTCAAGGAGCCCAAATCAGAAGGAAGAGGGAATAAGCTTGGTGGAGGAGGAGGAGGAGGAAGAAGAAGAAGAAGAAGAAGAAAGAAGAAGAAGAAGAAGAAGAAGAAAGAAGAAGAAGAAGAAGAAAAGAAGAAAGAAAAGGAAAGAGAGAAGAGACGGCAAAGGACAGAAGTGCTATGTGCTGCTTTGTTTGTGCTTTGTGCAGCGTATTTGTGCTGTTTAGGTGGGAAACGTTTGGGAAGAGTTTCCCACCGCTAAATCAACGGACGTATGTTGCTGGACTTGCATCTTGAGCCTGACTGTTTCGGGTTTGGGGAGCTGGTACGCTCACTTGCAGGCACCAAATTGACAAGTTGTTACTATAGGTAACTGAAGTTGCAAACAGATTCGTCTAACATTTACTCTGATTGGTTCAAAAGACCTGAGGTATTTATTCTTTCATGGAAAACCGTGTGCGTGACAACTGTTAAGTCTTTCTGGGTACATGATAGTCAGCCAACTTCTTGAACCATCACCCAGAACCGTGTTTTTATTTGTGGTTCAATTGACATTTATCTGGTTTCTTGATGTGCTTGAACATTTTTCTGACATTTATTAACCCTTTCATGAACCTTCTAAGATAGATGCTATATTTTAATGTGGAAATCATACCAAAACACTCTATTCCCAGTAACTATATTACGCCTTAATAACTATGTGAACCCCCTAAGTTTAATTTTTCTTCCACATACATTAATTATAGCAATTAGGAAATTAATGATTTTTATGCTGGTTTTTTTTTTTTTAAGTGCATTATTGTTTGGTCCCCCTGGGTACAAAATAATGGAGATAAGTTTAAAAGGTTAATATCCAGAGACTATGTGCCAAGTAGCCCCTTGTATTTGTCTCACAATGACATTTATAGGTGGGGAGTAGGAAAGGGTTGTGCTCACGTGTAATCCCCTCACCTCACAGGCTTTTATTTCAGTTCTTGTGTATTGAGTTTATCAATGACAAGTATGCTACTTAAAAATAAACACAACTAAGTTGTGTGAAAAAAAAAATTAAAATAAATAAATAATTCACTAGCAGAATTCTCAAGAACTCGACTCTTGCCAAACAAGTTCATTTCTTGGAAGTGATGATGTCCTTCTTTTTGCAATGCCAAAAATGTTGTTCTCGTTAAGCCATGTAAGGTTCTTGGCTCTCGGCCTTCGTAGCAGCTTGAGGCAGTCTTCCTGTGACATTAACAATATGTGCAGCGTGTCACTTTTTACGCCTTTCCTGATTTACTGAGGTGAACGGCTGTTGGCCCAGACTAGGAAGTAACATTTACCTGAATTTCAGGATTATTTTAAAACTCAAATTACATTACATAACATTTTCAAAGTCACTTAAATCGGCCTAAACTCTCCTGACTTCTGAATCCAAAAATGTAGATATTATTAGTTTTTAAGTCTGTGTTAATTGCCACGGTTTCATTTGTTTGCCAGAAAAACAAAACTAGAATGGATGAGACAAGTGACCCTCAGCTGGAATGCTTTTATAGGGTAGCTCTAGATCAGTGTTTCCCAAACTTCCCCCCTTGTGGCTGCAAGTTTTTGTTCCAACCAGCTTCTGTTTTTAATTGGACTCCTGGGCTAATTAAGTGATGTGTTAGTTCCAAAGTTCTGTGTTTTGGGAACAATATAGAAATTAGAAAATTAAGTTTGGTAAAAATATATATATATATTGTGGAGGACAGCCGGGTCCCATGACCGGTCGGGACACCCCTTCGACATATGTTCCGGGGGAGCAACCATGGGCTGCTCGATACCTCCGACGGGACGCTTGGTGGCAGCCTCCCTGGCTGATGGTGGTGCCTCAGCTTCCCGCAGGGCTCCATGGGAGATGGAGGTCTCCACAGCTCTGTTGGGATCAGGAGTGGCCACCAGGGCGCACTGCATGGGTCTCCTGAGCACGGCTGGACAAGTCTTCAGCCCCACCCAGAAGTGCAACCAGAACCAGGTGGGCTATAAAAGGGGCCAGCAACCACCACTCAGAGTCGGGAGGAGGACGACGAAGCTTGATGGAAGGAGTGGTGGTGCCAGAGAGGAGTGTGTTTTTATGCTTGTGCTATTTTGCACTGTGTTGTGCTTGTGGTTTTCACGGGAAAGATGTACCCCACAGGTGAAGAAAATAAAAGTTTTGTGTTTTTACACGTGCCTCCGTGTGAGCCTGTGCTGGGTCGAGCACAATATAGCACCTTATTACAATATATATATATATTAAAATGTACCAAGGAGTTATATGGGGGTGGTGCAGTGGTAGCGCTGCTGCCTTGCAATAAGGAGACCTGGGTTCGCTTCCCGGGTACTCCCTATGTGGAGTTTGCATGTTTTTCCCATGTCTGAGTGCTCTGGTTTCCTCCCACAGTCCAAAGACATGTAAGTTAGGTGCATTAGCGCCACGGTTTTCAAACTGTGGTACGCGTACCACTGGTGGTACTTCAAGTCATGCCAAGTGGTACTCGTGTTGTCCTTTATTTTCCACAAATCAATGTTGCTAGAATGCCAATATGTTGCATATAATCATATATAGTATAAGTATACTACTGTAAATGCGTGGAAGACTCCAAGCTGGCTTTTATTAGGCACTTTAACTGTCATAATTATAGTCATTATAGTGATTATAGTGACTTTTTCTTCAAAACAACACGGGCGTAAATTAACGATTCATTGACAGTGATACTTCAGTTTACTGGTCCTCGCGGAGTGGTACTTGTTCAAAAAAGTTTGAACACCGTGGCATTAGTGATCCTAGTGTGTGCTTGGTATGTATGTATGTGAGTGTGTGCCCTGCGGTGGGGTGGCGCGCTGGCCGGTATTTGTTCCTGCCTGGGATTGGCTCCAGTTGACCCTTGTGTTAGGATATAACGGGTTGGACAATGACTGACTAACTGACTGTCAATTATATGGGAATAATGTAGTTTTTTCTTTTTTAACAATATCTTCATCTTAATTTTCATTCTACTTTTCTAGGTGTTCTAATTGTTTAATTAATCCATTATTTACTAATTAGCGGACCTAACGCTAAAGTAGTTGCAGCCTTTGATGATTCCGTGTTGTTTGCCAGCGTGTCTGCTCTGCTCATTTTTAATTTTTCATTAATAAGATACAATGAAGGGGAAAAACTGCACAGAGAAAGGAGCAAAATAGAATGAAACCAACAAAAGAGAGTTAAGCATTTAAATCAATAGCAAAAGCAGAAATATTTCTAAATGTCTTATAAATGTAAAAATCATTTTCCTCAATATAAAATAAAAGACAAATAATACCAGCTAATTAAATGAGATCAGTGCTGTCAGGTGTTGTTCACTGATCAGGAATCTGGTTGGAACCACAGGACTGAGGTTGGGAAACACTGCCCTAGATGATGGTGCAGGAGTCAATGGAAGGAGAAAGGAAACAAAGACTGGGAACAAGTAGATGTGCCAGATTCCTGGAGCAAGCGCAGAATGATATTAGGAGAGGTTAGGAGCAGGCGCTGATATAGCACATTGCCACACCCACTACACGACATACCCACTCAGGATCCAGATTAGGACCCGAGTGCAGCCATGCAGCGGGTGACACCTCAGCACCACACAAGTTCAGATGGAGTGAAACAGTGGGAGGTTTTTTATGGTGGCTGGAGTGCCAATTCTGCCACCAACCCCTACGTTTTCCCTGCAGGTTGGAGGGCCTACATGCAGGGCTGGATGTAGATTAACGTCATATTACTGACTGAAGTAATCTTCTCATGGGCCGCCTAGGGTCAGGCCCACAAGATACCCCTCTTTACATTTTAATAAAACACATTCCGTTTTTACAGGGCGGCATGGTGGCCAGGGTTCGCATCCCAAGTCCTCCCCTATGTGTCTGCCTGGGTTTCCTCCCACAGTCCAAAGACATGCAGGTCAGTTAAACTGGTGATGCTAAACTGGCCCTAGTAGATGACAGGTTATGTTAGGGGAGGTCGCAGAGCAACAACAATATCTGCCCATCAGCAAATTGTAGGGCCAGATTGTAGAAGAGGACTCAGAGACAAGGCAGACACAGTCAGATTCCTGGAGACACAGCCAACAAGTTGCCTCCCTCCTATTGGCCATTCTCCAGCTGAGTCAGTGCTGGGCCAGCCAATAAGATGAAAGGACTCTTCTACTCCATGATTCGAGTGCGTCCTCTAACAGAGCAGAAAGGTGATTCTTCCAGAAGAATGTCATTTGTTGTTAAATAAACACATCTGTTAACAGACTTAACCTTCATACGGAAGTGTGTTTCGGTCATTGCATCCTGGCACTTGTTATGCTTTCTTGCTGTTGTTGCAAAGTGGCCTGGTTCAGCGCATGACTCTGGAGTACATCGTTGAATACGTATCGTATAAGCCTTTTATTTGAATGTAATCACATTCCTTTGATTATTAGTATTAGTTGTATTATCTTTGTGGTGAAACTTTAGCGTTGGTATCAGAAAATTGCAACAGGTCATTCAAGGGGTGCATTTTTGTGGCTCAGGGTGCCATATATTAAGATGTAATTCATTCTCATGAGTGCTTACTCCTCACTGGGAGTGAGTATAGGATGGCTCATCACCACTTCTCATGTCCAGCTGTAGGACAGCTGTAAATTCTCATCCTAGCTAGACTTTTGGTGTAATTCCTAGGAGTAATTCTGGGACCCTTGATAAGTCCTGGACTAGGGACCACCTGTGTGGAGAGTGTTTGCTCAACCTCTATATGAATCAGTTTTCCTCCTCTTACCTCAGCTACAGTATGTTGTATGGGCTGGAGACGGTGGCATTGACCAAAAAACACAAGACAGAGCTGGAGGTGGCAGAGGTAAAGATGCTAAGATTTGCATTGGGTGTGACGAGGATGGACAGCATTAGAAATGACGACATTAGAGGGTCAATGCAGGTTGGACAGTTTGGAGACAAAGTCAGAGAGGTGAGATTGTGTTGGTTTGGACATGTGCAGAAGAGAGATGCTGGGCATATTGGGAGAAGGATAGAGCTGCCAGGCAAGAGAAACAGAGGAAGGCCTAAGAGAAGGTTTATGGATGTGGTGAGAGAGGATAGGAAGGTGATGGATGTGACAGAGCACGATGTAGAGACAGGAAGATATGGAACAAGATGATCCGCTTTGGCAACCCCTAAAGGGAGCAGCCGAAAGAAGAAGAAGAAGACTTCAGTTTCGCCACACGTCACCCAAAGTCAAGCAGGTTAAGCTGATTAGCAGCTCTAAAGTGACGCATCCCACCCGCATCTCTTCATCACCAGGCTGGTTATTTGAGGATTTTCTTGGGAACTGTTAACAATAATTTCTTTAGTAGGACTTATGATGCCAATGGCAGACCCTGATGAGCTGGAGATTTAACAATATCCCACCATCATTTCAATGCAATGTTCATTTAGATATTCATTTTACTGAAACTCAATTATTCGTGTTCAGAGAAGACCAGACGTGACTGGACCAAAGACTCGACTAGGAGTTGTGCTGCATACTCTGCTTGACATGGTCTGATCCTGCAGACAGAGCCATAGTGTGGTAAAACGACGCCTGGTGGCAAAAGGGAAAATAAGTACCGTTCTTCAATCAAAATGGATGAAATAAATTTATTATACAGTATTTACAAAGAAGACAAAAAAGTAATTATTTTTGAATTTTATTTTTTTTACTTAAATTGCAATACTTTTGGTAAAATTAATACAATCACTTTAAATATAACGTCTCTAGGTCTGTCTGGCTGTATGTCTGTCCACTTTTCACGAGAGAACTACTTAACGGATTTTTGCTTGAACATTCCAGTTGATTTTGCGACTTCGCTCATTGCATCATAGTACCAATTTATTTGCGCGAATCCGTGAGAGACGCAGCAGGCCAATGGAGGTGGACAGAGCCCTCCTCACTCACGCTCCAGTTTCGGGCCACATCTTACATCCTCTTAACTAGCGAATGAGAAAGCTACTTAACGGATTTAGTTCAGGCTTTTTTCTAGAATTTGCTTGAACATTCCGGTTGATTTTGCAACTTCTCTCATTGCACTAAGAATATAGTTTGCTTCCAGGAGCGATATATTCGTGCCAATTCGAGACAAAGGCTGCAGGCCAAGGGGAGAGTGAAGCATGACATCAGGAGTAGGGAGCCAGACAGGGCTCTCCTCGCTGTCCTGCTTCACTTCTACGCAGGCAAAGCTACGGGGGACGGCTAGTATACAATTAAAAAATAAAGATTCAGTACAGAACAAAATTCGGCCGTGTGCAACTGTCGACCACTGTGCGCCTTATCAGGCTTAATCAAAATCTAATTAGCTTCAAAGAACATTTAGAACTCAGACATCAAGTTTCACCAAAATTCGTCAATAAATACAGATTGTACGCATCAAACATCTCCACACATAGTTATACAGGTATATGTTCTGGTGTGGTGGGGGAAGGGGCGTAATGCAAAATTGTTTATTAACATAAAAAAATTATAATTTAAAAAAAAAAACAGAAAAAACACACCGAGAACGTAGAGATACGAGAAGATAGGGGATCACTATGAGAGCGTAATGACTGGTGCGTTTACATATTAGTGGCGTGGCAGTCATTCTCGTTGTCATTTTAATTAGAACTGCGCTTCTATTTCCAATAATTCGACCTTGATTGTAAAAGACAATATAAACACATTTCAATGTGTAAGTTGTTTACAAAATCATAAAAAGTAAAGGGAAATATCTATAAAAGTTGTACTAATTTTCAGTGATATTAATATTTTTATTCATTTTTTTTCTTCGTTTTAACTCAAAACTATAGGCGCCCTTCGAAGATCAGCGCATGGTGAGGGTGCACAGTTGACATCACCAACGCTACGCCTCTGTACAGACTGAATCTACAAGACTGAGAGACCATAGCAACATGGCTCCTGAAGGACAGAGGGTCATTGATTACTTCCCCTCCCCAAGGCTGCATACCATCTTGGTGGGTGGTAGGGAGTGGTGATGTGCAAAGCTGACCAGAGGTGGGATAAGAAGAAGGTCAGTCTTTGCCAGATTGAGCTGGAGATGGTGTTGCTTGATTCGGGTTGTGATATCTGTGAGACCTGCAGAGACCGTAGGGGACACGATGTGGTCCTCTGGAGGGAACTACAGGTACAGCTGTGTATCATTAGAAAATTTTTGATAAGAGAAACCACGGGTCAGGATGATGGGGCTCAGTGAGAAGGTGTATAGGGAGAAGAAGAGAATAGGGGCAGAGATGAGATCTATCAGGTAGCTCCAGACAATGGTAAGTAGAGCTGTCTTGGTGCAACGCCCCATCACGAAGCCCAACCGATTAGGTTTGAGCCGTCTGTTCTGTAGAAGAAATCGGGAAATCTGATCTGAGACAACCGTTTCAGTGTTTTCGATAGAAATGAGAGAAGAGAGACAAGTGTGACATTACCGTACTTACCCGAGAAGGGTCGAGAGTAGCAACTTAAAAAGAGGAGTTATTAGAGTTATTAGGGTGTGCCCCACACCCTCATTTCCATCGTCTGTCTCTTCCTAACGTTTTTGGCCGTCGTTTAGAATTGTGATCACTACAGCATGCAGTTGAGGAGCTTGAGAGAGCAAAGCATCATTTTGCCACCTCGTCTAACCAGAAAAGCAACCTGTCATGATTAACTGCAATCTATCAAACTCTGAAAGTTCCATGGAAGTGAACAAAAGAAGTTTTCATTGTCAAAACACACAGGCAAATAAACACACTTTTACTCTCTAGCACGCCTGAAGACAGAAAGAAAATGATTTATTATTAGATGCCTTGCTGTGTTTTGTCCGGATGGCTGTGCTGAGGATACTGTGTGGGATGAAGACTCACAATATCGTATTATTAGCTCTGATTATCTTTAATCACATAATTGTTTACTAATTCTCATGGCCCTGAATGCTTATACAGATTTCTTGTTTTCATTATTACACACTTACCTTTAAAATACAAATGAAAACTTGTAGAGAAATATAACAGAATTGTGGTTCACAAAAATCACAACACTCACGCCTTTATTCACACCTTTTAATGTTTCTGTTTTTCATGACAATGGAGGTTAAGGTACCATTAGTTTGCAATTAACAGGCACACATGTCACCTTAAATTAAACCGTTCTCAGCAACCGTTCTTATTTGCAGTCATCGCTAATGATGTGGGGTGAGTGGTAGTACTGCTGCCTTACAGGAACTACACCAGGGATCGTGTCCAGGTTTGGCTGCTCCGGTGTGGCCCGTGGTCCAAAGACATGCAGGCTAGGTGAACCGGCGGCACTAGTGTGTGGTTGGTGAGTGGTGTGTGTGTTCATCCTGCGATGTGCTAGCTGCCTGTCTGGGGTGTGTTCCTACCCTGCGCCCTGCGCTAGCTGGGGTAGGCACCAACCCGCAACCCTGGTCTGGATTAAGAGAGTTAGAAAATGACATGACCTGACTAATGATGGGAGTTTGGCATACTCATAGGGCCACAATGGTCAGTGAGGATGGTTAAACTTAAATTTTAAGATGTTCTACCTTAGTTATGGACAAATTTCATTATACTTCAACATGGGGTAGAGTGGAAAATTGTCTCTACAGTATTTCTGGTGGAAAGTGGGCTTGACTGCTGGAGAAGTTTAGATGATAGTGTTCTGATCTATTGCCCCTTCAAGTCTGTTTTACTGCTTTTAGGTGATGACTTGAGCCAATATCAGCAATCTGCTAACTACACTTCTCAGGCCATTAATAGATAGATAGATAGATAGATAGATAGATAGATAGATAGATAGATAGATAGATAGATAGATAGATAGATAGATAGATAGATAGATAGATAGATAGATAGATAGATAGATAGATAGATAGATAGATAGATAGATAGATAGATAGATAGATAGATAGATAGATAGATAGATATGAAAGGCACTATATGATAGATAGATAGATAGATAGATAGATAGATAGATAGATAGATAGATAGATAGATAGATAGATAGATAGATAGATAGATAGATAGATAGATAGATAGATAGATAGATAGATAGATAGATAGATAATTTCCATTATTAATTTGTCCATCAATATAAAAAGAACCTTACAGGTTAAAGTACCTTTCAGGAACCCAAATAATCACAGTAGTTGCCATTTGTTTTTATGTTTACTTATAAAACTCGGATGCTGGCTGCTGCATACCACTATCTCAAATATGGTCAGTAATCTCAACATCACAATGTTAATTGTGTGCTACAAGCAAATGGACCATGGAAACAGTAAAAAAAATAAATAAAAAAAAACAGCCATGGCAATAAGAAAAAAATGAAAAATGGCAGGCAACATAAAACAGAACATAAGGAAAATTGGCACAGCAAAAACTAAATTAAATAACATTTAATTATGTTGTACTGGTCAGGTTGTGGTGACAAGGAAGCTGAGCTGAAAATTGAAACATTCGATTTCCTGGTCTGTCTACATTTCTGCCCTCTCTTATGGTCATAAGCCATGGGTAGTGTCATGGAAAAAACTTTACTCCATCTTCAAAGAAGGCAGTCATGGAGCCCAGATGAAAATGCAGAACTTTTCCTTGTTTGCACAGAGTTATGAACAGATGTTTCAGTCCCTGGAGTGAGCAGTCAATCAAAACAATTCATTGTCTTTGATATTTTACTATTATTATATATATTTTACTATTATATTATTACTTTTTCTAATATATCATATCATCTGACACTTAATATGCAGAACTTTATCACCTCCTCCAATCAACTAACACCCCCAGTAGTTTCTGACTCCTGTTGACTCTCTCCTTATTCTGACGCCGTTTCTTTAGGAAGAGTGTTTGCGGATTGTTCGATTGATCTTATCACTGCTCCATAGGAGGGGTGTTTGTTACTAATTTACCTCAGTCTAACCTTGGAAAGTCAAGTTGGTGGTTTCTCTAAGATGAGGCAGATCTCATGGGCTGATGCCTTAAGCTATATTTAGTTAACTCTGAAGTTACCTTCAGTTCTTCATTCTATTATGGCTCTATCTATGTATGCTTGTAATAAATTGTAAAAGATTATTTATTAACTAAGAATATTACAGTAGTTACCAAAAGAACTAAATTGCAGATACTAGCGGTAGAAATTATTTTCCTTCACAGAGCCCAGGCTTAGGGACAGGGTGAGAGGGGCAGACATTCAGAAGGAGCTCAATGTAGAACCGCTGCTCCTCCACATCAAAAGGAGCCAACTGAGGTGGTTCAGACATCTGATTAGATACCTCCTGGACTGCTCCCTGGTTGAGGTGTTTCAAGCATGTCCAACTTGAGAGAAGACTCGGGACCTGCTGGAGAGATTATATCTCTCGGATGGCCTGGGAATGTCCCGTCAGGTGAGCTGCAGCGGGTGACAGGGGAAAAAAGTGATGTCTGGCCACAATTACTTAGACTGCTGCCCTCCACGATCAATATGTGGCAGAAAATGGACAGATAAATGACTGGAGATGACCAATGCAGCATTATAAAAATGTATTAAAGAGAAAAAATAAACATAGAACCTAAAAGTCATCAACCGAGAAGGGAAACAAACTGGCTCAGGTGCACCAGCCCAGCAGTCAGCCATCTAACAAGGTCAGTAGGAGAAATATCTAATACAAAAGGGTATAAAGAGCAATAGTGGGTGTCGTCAGGTCCCTTGTGCACAGCATCGTATATCAGATCAACCTTCATAAATTGGTTTTCACCACCTGGGACTTAAAATTCTACTTTCTTCTTACAATGTAAAAAAGTGAATTCCAGACAAGTGTTTGCACACGCGTTTTCACGGTCCTCATCCTTTAATTATAATCAGACAAATAAAGAACTTCCATAGAAAAAAAAAAACAGGATTGTGAAATTTCTTTCAAGTAAATATAGGTCACCAAGAATACACCTGTTTTTCACTAATACTAAAAGAGGAAAAGTGGCAAGCAACTGTAACGCCATGTTTGAAAGGATTTCAAGAACCCTTCACTTCCTGACACGCCCAGTAAAAGCTTTGACACAAACACGTTGTCCTTCCCTTGGCAGTTCCTAATGCCCTAACTCAAATGTCTTTAAGTAAACCTGTAATAGAACTTCCTTAGCTATTTCTGTGAGTTGTTCACCTGGCAGTTAGGAAATTGCTTCTCTGACAGAGACGTGGACTCTCAGATTAGCTCACAAGTAGAATAACAGCATACAGTTTTCTGACGGTATTTTAAACATGAACATTTGAAAGTAAGACTATACTGCATATAGCGAGAAATAAAACAAAGTATGGAAGTCTGAAGGATAACTTTTTTATAAACAACTTTCCTTTTCTTTGTAGTCATGTTTATTATTAGTCTTAACATGGTTGGCAGAGTCACACTCTGCAATGTACAACCGACATTCATTTCATTTTTATTGCCCTGTGCCAATATTTTAGACTAAAACATCAGAAAAATGATTGAACTCCATTATTATTTGTTTGCAAAACTAACCATCCTCTGTTCAAGTCAATTTGTTATGCAGAATAACATGTCACACATGTACGCATGGGAGATGGCTTATAGGCTCAAATAGTGTCATTTCTCAGCCGGACCAGAGGTTGGCGCTGTCATTCTAATGCTCTCTCTTTTTGTCCCTCTGCAGACCAAGTGAAGACCGTACCTCCTAATAGCACCACCTCTGATCCACCCTCTGATGATGTCACCTCTAATGACGAACCAAACTTCTACAGACATCACTTCCTGACTCCACCTCTTCCTGCTTCTTCAGTATATCTATGACAGAACTCCATTGTTAGTCAGTTCCGTCTTAAACTCCGCATGTAAAGACGTGTTTTCTTTATTTGCTGGCTTTTTCCAGTATATGGGGTGGCCATCCCTAAACCTATTTCTGCCTCTGATTTCTTCCTTCAAGAATTCCTATCATTTCTGTTCCCACAAAATATCAAACCAAAGCCAACCTTCAACAATTGGATGATAGCCTACTTTGAATGCCATAACTGTTTCCCAACAAAGAAATTATATTTGGAGTTTTAAAGAGGCGCTCCCTGATTCTCAGCTTATAGCTTGTCAGTAACATTTTTTAAAAAATTCTTTAAACTTCTAAATTTTCTTTATACTTTTTACCCAAAAAAAAAAAACAAGCAATGAGTTTATAGATTTTAACCCTTAAACTCCCACATACTTGGGGGTTAATGCACCCCTGGACGCCAAATACTTGTTTGCTGCACTTTTTAAGTAAATGTCACAATTTACAAAGAAAAAGTGAAATTTTCATGCAAAAAGCATCACAATTACTGTAACACTCGTCATTTTTCACATTGCCAATGAACTGTAAAAACTATTAAAAAAACTACTGGAACAATATGTACAAGGTGCAACTGACGCCATTGATGAAATTCAGTAAATCACAGAGCCAGCTACGCTTGAACTAGCTGCACGTGAGCACACAGAGGCCAACGCTGATGCTTACAGGCTAGTGCAGCAACTGAATGCCAGGGACAGTGATGCTGCAGTGCTGCAGGGGGCGGCAGTGGTCATGAGCTGGCTGCTCGACGAATGTACAGCACTGACTCTGGCGTGCTGGCAAATTGCACTGGGAAGTGACTTTAGCCGATTCCGGCGGTTTAAGGGTTAAAATAGAAGAGTCAGATGTTCTGTAAGCCCTCAATACACTGAAGACAAAAAAGACCCCTGGACCTGATGGGATTTTACCAATTGCATTTCAAGAAATGAAAGCCGTCATCTATAAACACCTGAGGACTGGAAGGTTGCAAATGTGACTCCCGTCTTCATGAAAGGAGACAAAATGGATCCTAGTAATTATTTAGCAATTAGTCTTATTTCTGTGCCATACAAAATTACGGAAACTATAATCTTTATATATAATACGCTACCATGGGTGTTTGTTTGTCTGTCCAGGATTTTAAATCACCTGTAGTTCGCAAACCGTTTAACCTATTGACCTAAAATTTGGTACACATATACTATGTGACATCTACTATCCACTTTAGGGGTGATGATTGACCTCCAAGGTTATTCCTCTTTTTATTTTATTTTATTGTAAAATCAACTCTCAGCAACGGCCAGCAGGGCAGCCGTGTGGCGCATGTGTACGGGCAATGATCTCATGATTGTTATCCTTCAATACGGGCGCGCACAAAAAGGCAAGCTTCAAAAGGGCGACCTCAATTGGGCGATGCGAATAAAGACAAATGCAATTATGTGCAATGCCACATAGATATTTTATTATTATCCATCTATTATTATCTAAATTATCTACGAACGCCTTTATTCGCTACGCCCAATTGAGGTCGCCCTTTTGAAGCTCGCCTTTTTGTGCGCGCCCTTATTGAATAGAACCCTCATCCCTATCACCTTCGCCGTCACTCACCTACCTCTTCATATCTTAAATCATTCTTGAGGCAGATTGAAGACACAAACAGTGCAACACAAACACTGACTTAATCAGATTTAACGCAAAAAGATGCAGACGAAAGAAGAGAAGAAGTGGGCCACTAGGGTGTAGAAAAGAAGAGCTGCTCAGGAAATAGCAAGTGCATCAACCTCTGAGCAAACAAATGGTAAACGTACAGAGAAAGAGGAGGAAAACTAGGAGTGCTCAAGTCAAGTGTATTCACTGCACGTTATCATGCAGTGCGCCGTTACTGGTAAGAAATAAATTTGAATACCTAAACAAAAATAATATCTTCAAAATAGCAGCCAGCAGAGGTTAATGGTCCTGCCAAACCAGTCTTTTGGATTTTTTTGATGGAGCAACCATCAGAATAGTTGACAAAAACAAAGCATAAGACATCATTTACATGCACTTTCAAAAAGCCTTTCACTCAGTCGTCCCACAACCAAGACTAATTCCGAAATGAGATGCTGTAGGCATCAGAGGTAGCCTTCAAAACGGAATGGTTAACCGGCAGCAGAAAAAGAGAACAGATAACAGGGGAATGGAGTGAGGCCATCAGTGGAGTCCCTCAGGGGCCTGTCCTCAGACCCTTACTTTTTCTGGTTTAAATGAATGACGTTGATTCTGGTATAGTTAATAAACTTGTGGAATTCACAGATGATACTAAAACTAGATTGATGGCAGACAAAAAGAATTCAAAACAACAACAACAACAACATTTATTTATATAGCACATTTTCATACAAAAAGTAGCTCAAAGTGCTTTACATGATGAAAACGACCTAGACAAGCTTCAGAACTCGATAAATACTTGAAAAATTGAGTTTAATGAAGAAAAGTGCAAAGTGCTACACGTGGACAAATGGACAACATCAATGATCAATACAAGATGGCAGACGCTGAGCTACAGGAAGCAACGTCTGAAAAGGATTTAGAGGTTTATGTTGACACAACATTTAGTGGTAATTTATATGTATATTTGTAACTATTTAATTTCTTTTTTGACCGGAAGGATATTAGCATATATGGTTATATGTTTTTATTGCTGGGGATAACTCAATAAAGTGTATTTAAATTAAAAAGTTTTCATAATTATTGCATTTTATTCAAGAACACTGTAATAGCCTAATATAAGGCATGCACAATTGAAAAAAGTAAACTTATCGGTCATTTATTCTCACTCCGTAAAAAGTACAGAATGAACTGAACACGGAGTAGTTCAAAACAAAAATGGTGAACTATGAACGTGAATTTATTCACTGTAATCTGTGTGATCTGAACTTTGAGGGAGTTCTTGTGAGGTGTGAACTTCCACAACACTGTCCAATATTACACCATTTGGTGTTAAGAGGCATAACAAGGCCCTCTTTTTTACTCCTACTGTACTGCTATTGTATGCAGTCTGCTTGTAGCAATAACAATTAATAACAATAATGATTTTATTCTCCTTACACTTTATTTTCCTCAAGGGTAACCCAGCTAAACACACATTTATGACGCCCATTACACCACTATTGTAGGAAGGTGAGTGCTTAGCTCCTTGGTCCTAAATATGTTCACACCCGGGGTGCAGATGCACCACGCTGATCTGCCTCACATTAGATCTGTAATTGTAAATACTGCTGACAAAGCCACATTCTCTCCTTCAAAACCACATCTGAAAAAACGTTAACAAGGAGTCACACTCAGCAGACTTGACTTAAATCCATCACTCTGACTCATGTTGGATAGCCGGGAGAGAAACCACTTGACAAATGTGAGAGAATGAAAGCGACATTTTCTCAGCGGTTATCACAAGGACCTGTCTGAACAAGAAAGGAAAACGAAGTGTAATTCACAAAAAAAGTAGAAAGCTCGGCCAACTTGCCATTTTTTATTTTTCTGTTGGAACCTCTGTGGTGGGCTGGCGCCCTGCCCGGGGTTTTTCTCCTGCCTAGCGCCCTGTGTTGGCAGGGATTGGCTCCAGCAGACCCCCGTGACCCTGTAGTTAGGATGTAGCGGGTTGAATAATGGATGGATGGATGGATGTTGGAACCTGTTGCATATGCCACCACATACACAAGACCAAAACTTGAGCTCTCTAAGGCAGGACGGCCATCTAAAGACTTAGCCGCCATAGTACTGCACCGTGCACAGCCATTGGCCGTCTCCATTGCAATAAAACTGACGTGTCAGCCAGGGTTCCCCCCTGTATAAGAGTTCCAAGTCTTGTTTCTTGTCTTTTTGTCCATTTTTATGCCATGTTTTTATGTTAGTGTTGCTTTGGTTCATTATGTGCATTATTTTTTACTTTTAATCTCGTCTATAACCTGCCTGTGTTATGTGCCATGTGTTTTTGTGGGTGGTTCCGCAGTCAATTACTACCAAGAATGGCCTTCCACCCCATAAATCCACAGAGTCTTCCACATTTCCTGGCGACTCATTTTGAATGTGCTAGGGAGTTGGTGACTTTACTTCTGCTTCATTCATTCATTGGATTTCTGGATATGTGAAACTTGTTGCTCTGTTTTGACTAACCTAGCCTCCATTTTGGAGCCGGACCCAAGGTGGGCAAATGGCCACCTCCTCCAAATCTTCTTCCAGCTAAAAGATATAATCACTTCATTGTATCCTGGGTCTTCCCCGAGTTTTCTTCTCTTCCTGGTAGGACATACCCGAAACATCTCCCCATGGAGACATCCTAATCAGATGACCGAACCACCTCAGCTGGCTCCTTTCAATGTGCAGGAGCAGCTATTCCTGAATGTCCGCACTCCTCACACTATCTCTAAGGTTGACCCCAGATAGGAAGCTCTTTTCTGCTGCTTGTATCTACAATCAAATTCTTTCAGCCACAACCCAAAACTTGTGACCATAGGTGAGGGCAAGAGCATAGGACCAAGCCCCTCATGGACCCCGTGATCATCAGAGGTGACTGTGTGCAGAGGGTGCAGACTTATAAATACCTGGGAGTGCAGCTGGATGATAAATTGGACTGGACTGCCAATACTGATGCTCTGTGCAGAAGAGGACAAAGCCGACTAGACTTCCTTAGAAGGCTGGCGTCCTTCAACATCTGCAATAAGATACTGCAGATGTTCTAACAGATGGTTGTGGCGAGCGCCCTCTTCTACGCAGTGGTGTGCTGGGGAGGCAGCATAAAGAAGAGGGACGCCTCACGCCTGGACAAACTGGTGAGGAAGGCAGGCTCTATTGTAGGCATGGAGCTGGACAGTTCGACATCCGTGGCAGAGCGACGGGCGCTGAGCAGACTCCTGTCAATCATGGAGAATCCACTGCATCCACTGAACAGGATCATCTCCAGACAGAGGAGCAGCTTCAGCGACAGACTGCTGTCACTGTCCTGCTCCACTGACAGACTGAGGAGATCGTTCCTCCAACACACTATGCGACTCTTCAATTACACCAGGGGGGTAAACGTTAACATTATACAAAGTTATTGTCTGTTATACTTGCATTGTTATCACTCTTTAATTTAATATTGTTTTTATCAATATGCTGTTGCTGGAGTATGTGAAATTCCCCTTGGGATTAATAAAGTATCTATCTATCTATCTATCTATCTATCTATCTATCTATCTATCTATCTATCTATCTATCTATCTATCTATCTATCTATCTATCTATCTATCTATCTATCTATCTATCTATACAGTATATAAAATCCAACGTCTGTCTGTCTGCTTTTCGTGAGAGAACTACTTAATGGATTTTGATCATGTTTTTTTCTAGAATTTGCTTGAACATTCCGGGTTGATTTTGCGACTTCTCTCATTGCACTAAGAATCATAGTTCACTTGCGGGAGCGATAAATTCGTGCTGATTCACGAGAGAGGCTGCGGGCCGAGGGGAGGGGGAAGCATGACATCAGGAGTGGGGAGCCGGGCAGGGCCCTCCTCGCTGTCTGCAGGGGACGGCTAGTATATTATATCTATCTAGATCGGTGTTTCCCAAACTCGGTCCTGAGACCCCCTTTCGCTGCAGGTTTTTGTTCCAACCAGCTTCTGTTTTTAATTGGACTCCTGGCTAATTAAGTGAACTGTTATTTCCCAAGTTCTGT